>NC_092102.1:53833756-54185423 GCF_045679555.1 Salvelinus alpinus | reverse complement strand
AACACACACTGACACACAGTAACACACACAGACACACAGTAACACACATTGACACACAGTAACACACACAGACACACAGTAACACACTGACACACAGTAACACACTGACACACAGTAACACACACTGACACACAGTAACACACACAGATACACAGTAACACAATGACACACAGTAACACACACTGACACACAGTAACACACACTGACACACAGTAACACACACAGACACACAGTAACACACACTGACACACACTGACACACACTGACACACAGTAACACACACTGACACACAGTACCACACACAGACACACAGTAACACACTGACACACAGTAACACACTGACACACAGTAACACTCACTGACACACAGTAACACACTGACACACAGTAACACACACTGACACATAGTAACACACAATGACACACAGTAACACACTGACACACAGTAACACACTGACACACAGTAACACACACTGACACACAGTAACACACACTGACACACAGTAACACACACTGACACACAGTAACACACTGACACACAGTAACACACTGACACACAGTAACACACACAGACACACAGTAACACACAATGACACACAGTAACACACACTGACACACAGTAACACACACTGACACACAGTAACACACACAGACACACAGTAACACACACAGACACACAGTAACACACACAGACACACATTAACACACACTGACACACAGTAACACACACTGACACACAGTAACACACTGACACACAGTAACACACTGACACACAGTAACACACACTGACACACAGTAACACACACTGACACACAGTAACACACACTGACACACAGTAACACACACTGACACACAGTAACACACTGACACACAGTAACACACACTGGCGCACAGTAACACACACTGACACACAGTAACACACACTGACACACAGTAACACACACTGACACACAGTAACACACACAGACACACAGTAACACACACTGACGCACAGTAACACACTGACACACAGTAACACACACAGACACACAGTAACACACAATGACACACAGTAACACACACTGACACATAGTAACACACACAGACACACAGTAACACACTGACACACAGTAACACACACTGACACACAGTAACACACACTGACACACAGTAACACACACTGACACACAGTAACACACACTGACACACAGTAACACACTGACACACAGTAACACACTGACACACAGTAACACACACTGACACATAGTAACACACACTGACACACAGTAACACACTGACACACAGTAACACACACTGACACACAGTAACACACACTGACACACAGTAACACACACAGACACACAGTAACACACACTGACGCACAGTAACACACTGACACACAGTAACACACACAGACACACAGTAACACACAATGACACACAGTAACACACACTGACACATAGTAACACACACAGACACACAGTAACACACTGACACACAGTAACACACTGACACACAGTAACACACTGACACACAGTAACACACTGACACACAGTAACACACACAGACACACAGTAACACACACAGACACACAGTAACACACTGACACACAGTAACACACACTGACACACAGTAACACACACTGACACACAGTAACACACACAGACACACAGTAACACACTGACACACAGTAACACACACTGACACACAGTAACACACTGACACACAGTAACACACACTGACACACAGTAACACACACTGACACACAGTAACACACTGACACACAGTAACACACACTGACACACAGTAACACACACAGACACACAGTAACACACAATGACACACAGTAACACACACTGACACACAGTAACACACACTGACACACATTAACACACTGACACACAGTAACACACACTGACACACAGTAACACACACTGACACACAGTAACACACACAGACACACAGTAACACACATTGACACACAGTAACACACACAGACACACAGTAACACACTGACACACAGTAACACACTGACACACAGTAACACACACTGACACACAGTAACACACACAGACACACAGTAACACAATGACACACAGTAACACACACTGACACACAGTAACACACACTGACACACAGTAACACACACAGACACACAGTAACACACACTGACACACACTGACACACACTGACACACAGTAACACACACTGACACACAGTACCACACACAGACACACAGTAACACACTGACACACAGTAACACACTGACACACAGTAACACTCACTGACACACAGTAACACACTGACACACAGTAACACACACTGACACATAGTAACACACAATGACACACAGTAACACACTGACACACAGTAACACACTGACACACAGTAACACACACTGACACACAGTAACACACACTGACACACAGTAACACACACTGACACACAGTAACACACTGACACACAGTAACACACTGACACACAGTAACACACACAGACACACAGTAACACACAATGACACACAGTAACACACACTGACACACAGTAACACACACTGACACACAGTAACACACACAGACACACAGTAACACACACAGACACACAGTAACACACACAGACACACAGTAACACACACTGACACACAGTAACACACACTGACACACAGTAACACACGGACACACAGTAACACACTGACACACAGTAACACACACTGACACACAGTAACACACTGACACACAGTAACACACACTGACACATAGTAACACACAATGACACACAGTAACACACTGACACACAGTAACACACTGACACACAGTAACACACAATGACACACAGTAACACACGGACACACAGTAACACACTGACACACAGTAACACACTGACACACAGTAACACACTGACACACAGTAACACACACTGACACACAGTAACACACACTGACACACAGTAACACACACTGACACACAGTAACACACTGACACACTGTAACACACTGACACACAGTAACACACTGACACACAGTAACACACACAGACACACAGTAACACACAATGACACACAGTAACACACACTGACACACAGTAACACACACTGACACACAGTAACACACACTGACACACAGTAACACACACAGACACACAGTAACACACACAGACACACAGTAACACCCACTGACACACAGTAACACACACTGACACACAGTAACACACACAGACACACAGTAACACACACTGACGCACAGTAACACACACAGACACACAGTAACACACACTGACACACAGTAACACACACTGACACACAGTAACACACACTGACACACAGTAACACACAATGACACACAGTAACACACACAGACACACAGTAACGCACAATGATGCACAGTAACACACACTGACACACAGTAACACACACTGATGCACAGTAACACACTGACACACAGTAACACACTGACACACAGTAACACACTGACACACAGTAACACACACTGACACACAGTAACACACACAGACACACAGTAACACAATGACACACAGTAACACACACTGACACACAGTAACACACACTGACACACAGTAACACACACAGACACACAGTAACACACACTGACACACACTGACACACACTGACACACAGTAACACACACTGACACACAGTACCACACACAGACACACAGTAACACACTGACACACAGTAACACACTGACACACAGTAACACTCACTGACACACAGTAACACACTGACACACAGTAACACACACTGACACATAGTAACACACAATGACACACAGTAACACACTGACACACAGTAACACACTGACACACAGTAACACACACTGACACACAGTAACACACTCTGACACACAGTAACACACACTGACACACAGTAACACACTGACACACAGTAACACACTGACACACAGTAACACACACAGACACACAGTAACACACAATGACACACAGTAACACACACTGACACACAGTAACACACACTGACACACAGTAACACACACAGACACACAGTAACACACACAGACACACAGTAACACACACAGACACACAGTAACACACACTGACACACAGTAACACACACTGACACACAGTAACACACTGACACACAGTAACACACTGACACACAGTAACACACACTGACACACAGTAACACACTGACACACAGTAACACACACTGACACATAGTAACACACAATGACACACAGTAACACACTGACACACAGTAACACACTGACACACAGTAACACACAATGACACACAGTAACACACGGACACACAGTAACACACTGACACACAGTAACACACTGACACACAGTAACACACTGACACACAGTAACACACACTGACACACAGTAACACACACTGACACACAGTAACACACACTGACACACAGTAACACACTGACACACTGTAACACACTGACACACAGTAACACACTGACACACAGTAACACACACAGACACACAGTAACACACAATGACACACAGTAACACACACTGACACACAGTAACACACACTGACACACAGTAACACACACAGACACACAGTAACACACACAGACACACAGTAACACCCACTGACACACAGTAACACACACTGACACACAGTAACACACACAGACACACAGTAACACACACTGACGCACAGTAACACACACAGACACACAGTAACACACACTGACACACAGTAACACACACTGACACACAGTAACACACACTGACACACAGTAACACACACAGACACACAGTAACACACACAGCCACACAGTAACACACACAGACACACAGTAACACACACTGACACACAGTAACACACACTGACACACAGTAACACACACTGACACACAGTAACACACTGACACACAGTAACACACACTGACACACAGTAACACACACTGACACACAGTAACACACACTGACACACAGTAACACACACTGACACACAGTAACACACACTGACACACAGTAACACACACAGAGTTCAAGGGGAAAGAATATGAGAATGCCTGTCCCATTCTATGGTTGGGACAATATAGCATTTTCTGCATGGCTATATATAACTCTTGAAACAATAACGGGCTCTTCTGGTCGAACGTCTCTATGTGGGGTCGCCATCTAAACACAAAGTAATTACAAGCTGGTCGAACATCTCTATGTGGGGTCGCCATCTAAACACAAAGTAATTACAACCTTTCACAATAGACATTTTATACACAACTTCACTGTGACAATCAATCACATTAAAACTTCTTATGGATAGGGGGCAGTATTCGGAAGTTCGGATGACTGAGGTGCCCAAAGTAAACTGCCTGTTACTCAGGCCCAGAAGCTAGGATATGCATAGAATAGGTAGTATTGGATAGAAAACACTCTAAAGTTTCCAAAACTGTTAAACTAATGTCTATGAGTATAACAGAACTGATATAGCAGGCGACAACCCGAGGAGAATCCAAACAGATTTTTTTTTTTTTTGGAGGTGACATTTTAAAATGCCTGTCTATGGGAAAATCAATGTAATACCTCCCAGATTGCAGTTCCAAGGGCTTCCACTAGATGTCAACAGTCTTTAGAAAGCGTTTCAGGCTTGTTTTTTGAAAAATGAGCCAGAAATTGTAGTTGGTCTAGGTGACTCCCATTTTGGCTGTAGTATTGTGGCGAGCGTCAGTGAGGGCGCGCACCTCCGGTATTGAACATACTATTCTCCGTCTTAAATTGTATAATTTATTTACATATTAGGGTACCTGAGGATTGATTAGAAATGCTGTTTGACTTGTTTGGACGAAGTTTATTGGTAACTTTCGGGATTCATTTGTCTGCATTTTGAACGAGGGAAACAGGTGGATTACTGAGTCAGGCGCACCAAATAAACTGACTTTTTTGGGATATAAAGAAGGACTTTATCGAACAAAATGATTATTTATTATGTAGCTGGGACCCTTGTGATTGCAACCAGATGAAGATCTTCAAAGGTAAGTGATTTATGTTATCGCTATTTCTGACTTTCGTGACGCCTCTGCTTGTTTGGAAAATGTTTGTGATGCTTTTATATGCGGGGCGCTGTCCTCAGATAATCACATGGAATCTGACAAAGCGGCTGGATTAACAAGAAGTTAAGCTTTTAAACGATGTAAGACGGTATAACACGGTTCAACACGGTACAACACGGTTCAACATCATACAACACGGTTCAACATCATACAACACGGTTCAACATCATACAACACGGTTCAACATCATACAACACGGTTCAACATCATACAACACGGTTCAACATCATACAACACGGTTCAACACGGTTCAACACCATACAACACGGTTCAATGCGGTTCAACACGGTTCAACACGCGTTCAACACAGTTCAACACGGGTTCAACACGGTTCAACGCGGTTCAACATCATACAATGCGGTTCAACATCATTCAACATGGTTCAACACCGTACAACACGGTTCAACATCATACAACACGGTTCAACACGGTTCAACATCATACAACACGGTTCAACATCATACAACACGGTTCAACATCATACAACACGGTTCAACACGGTTCAACATCATACAACACGGTTCAACATCATACAACACGGTTCAACACGGTTCAACACCATACAACACGGTTCAATGCGGTTCAACACGGTTCAACACGCGTTCAACACAGTTCAACACGGGTTCAACACGGTTCAACGCGGTTCAACATCATACAATGCGGTTCAACATCATTCAACATGGTTCAACACCGTACAACACCCTGTAAAACACTTTTCAACACTGTACAACACGGTTCAACGTAGTTCAACACAATATTAATAGGGAGCAAACAGTTGCTGGTTCTGAGAGTATTTGACATTAGTCAGCCAGCTGTCAGACTGAGACCTGGAGAATACATCAGTTGGAAGCACACCTGTCAACAACATTACAGGACCAGGCGCTCCAACAAGGTGAACTTGTGACCAGTCAGTTCTTAGAAGACATGTGAAACACATGGTGTAGGGTTGCAAAATGACGGTAACGTTTTCTAAATTCCCAGTTTTTTTTTCAGAATTCCCATTTGGAAGATCCCCAGCATCAGGACATCTGGAGTCCAGTTACAACCCTGCACGTGGTGACTGTTTACAAAGCCTGAACTATTGAATATAGTGTCTAGAAATCGGCATCATTTAGAGTTCTACTTTCCTATCAGTCTTTTATCAGTCTGTTTCCTATGCTGTACTATTAGGCAGTAGTACAGGTCTCTGTTAAGAGATCAACATCCTCTCAGACAAGACACACACTCCCACAGACAGATGGCAGACACATATACACACACAGACAGAGAGCGCAACGACAGGATGGAGGGATTATGAAGGAGTGTGAAAGACTGATGAAGCTGGAGAGAGAAACATCAGCTCCACAGGTAACTTCCACAGAGCTGTGAACGAGCTGAGAGACCGGGCAAGAAGGGCCTTCTACGCTATCAAAAGGAACATCAAATTCGACATAACAATTAGGATCTGGCTAAAAATACTTGAATTAGTTATAGACCTTTATGGTTGTGAGGTCTGGGGTCCGCTCACCAAACAAGAATTCACAAAAATGGGACAAACACCAAATTGAGACTCTGCATGCAGAATTCTGCAAAAATATCTTCAGTGTACAACGTAGAACACCAAATAATGCATGCAGAGCAGAATTAGGCTGATACCCGCTAATTATCAACCACCTAAAAGGAAGCGATTCCCAAACCTTCCATAACAAAGCCATCACCTACAGAGCGATGAACCTGGAGAAGAGTCCCCTAAGCAAGCTGGTCCTGGGGCTCTGTTCACAAACACAAACAGACCCCACAGAGCCCCAGGACAGAAACACAATTAGACCAAACCAAATCATGAGAAAACAAAAATATAATTATTTGACACATTGGAAATAATTCACAAAAAAACTGAGCAAACTAGAATGCTATTTGGCCCTAAACAGAGAGTACACAGTGGCAGAATACCTGACCACTGTGACTGACCCAAAATGAAGGAAAGCCTTGACTATGTACAGACTCAGTGAGCAGAGCCTTGCTATTGAGAGAGGCCACCTTAGCCTGTCTTCTCTTGACAGCCAGGTCTGCCAATGTTCACACTGCCAACAAAATGAGATGGAAACTGAGCTGCACTTCCTAACCTCCTGCCAAATGTATGACCATTTTAGAGACTCATATTTCCCTCACATTACACAGATCTACAAATAATTCGAAAACAAACCCAATTTTGATAAACTCCCATATCTATTGTGTGAAATATCACAGTGTGCCATCACAGCAGCAAGATGTATGTCCTGTTGCCACAAGAAAAGGGCAACCAGTGAAGAACAAACACCATTGTAAATACAACCCATACTTATGTTTATTTATTTTCCCTTTTGTACTTCGCGAGAGAGAGAGAGAGGGGGAGAGAGAGGGAGAGAGAGAGAGGGAGAGAGAGAGAAAGAGAGAGAGAGAGATAAAGAGAGTGAGAGAGAGTGAGAGTGAGAGAGAGAGACAAAGAGAGAGAGAGAGAGAGAGAGAGGGATGGGGGAAACCCACAGTAAACTAATTCTCTCTCTCCTCTCAGTCGACGCTTGTCCTTGGTGATGAATATGAATTGAATTACTACAGCGTCTGTAAAGGATTTAGTCCTCCCTAAGACACATGGCAAGTACAATAGTAAGACTTTCCACAGAGAACAAACCTTTAAAATTGGCACATTTATGACAAATTCTAAACTGTAGCTTGAGTTGAGAGGGTTGAATTCTGAACTGTAGCTTGAGTTGAGAGGTCTCCAACTCTGCCTTGCCTGTTCCACCATGCACTCCCATGCACGTTCCACTGTGTCCTGTCTGTTCCCATCATCACAACAGCCATGTTAAACCCATTGAGCAGCACCTGCTGTCCATCAGCAACACTTCAAACACTAACAGAGAGAGAGAGAGAGAGAGAGAGAGAGACACAGAGAGAGAGAGAGAGAGAGAGAGAGAGAGAGAGAGAGAGAGAGAGAGAGAGAGAGAGAGAGAGAGAGAGAGAGAGACACAGAGAGAGAGAGAGAGAGAGAGAGAGAGAGAGAGAGAGAGAGAGAGAGAGAGAGAGAGAGAGACACAGAGAGAGAGAGAGAGAGAGAGAGAGAGAGAGAGAGAGAGAGAGCGAGAGAGAGAGAGAGAGAGAGAGAGAGAGAGAGAGAGAGAGAGAGAGAGAGAGTAACATTAAGAAATGCTATAGATGGAAGGAATGCAGTTTGGAAACCTACCAAAAAACAATTAGACAACAGCAAATTCAATCCCTTTTAGACAACTTCCTGGGTAAAACGTTCCACTGCAATAGTGAAGGTGTAAACTTGGCAGTAGAAAATCTTAACAGTATATTTGACCTCTCCGCTTCCCTATCAAACCTAAAAATCTCAAATAGAAAACCGAAGAAAATGAACAACAATGACAAATGGTTTGATGACGAATGCAAAAATCTAAGAAATAAATTGAGAAACCTGTCCAACCAAAAACATAGAGACCCGGAAAACCTGAGTCTACGCCTTCACTATAGGCAGACATGGCTCTCAAGAGAAGACAGGCTATGTGCACACTGCCCACAAAATGAGGTGGAAACTGAGCTGCACTTCCTAACCTCCTGCCCAATGTATGACCATATTAGAGACACATATTTCCCTCAGATTACACAGATCCACAAAGAATTCGAAACCAAATCCAATTATGATAAACTCCCATATCTACTGGGTGAAATTCCACAGTGTGCCATCACAGCAGCAAGATTTGTGACCTGTTGCCACAAGAAAAGGGTAACCAGTGAAGAACAAACACCATTGTAAATACAACCCATATTTATGTTTATTTATTTTAACTTGTGTGCTTTAACCATTTGTACATTGCTACAACACTGTATATATATATAATATGACACTTGTAATGCCTTTATTGCTTTGAAACTTCTGTATGTGTAATGTTTACTGTTAATTTGTATTGTTTATTTCACTTTTGTATATTATCTACCTCACTTGCTTTGGCAATGTTAACACATGTTTCCCATGCCAATAAAGCCCCTTGAATTGAATTGAATTGAATTGAGAGAGAGAGAGAGGGGGGGGGGAGAAGAGGAGAAAGAGAGTGAACAACATAGAGACAACCCTCTGATCCAGTAGATCTCTACAGGTAAAGAGTAGAGACAACCCTCTGATCCAGTAGATCTCTACAGGTAAAGAGTAGAGACAACCCTCTGATCCAGTAGATCTCTACAGGTAAAGAGTAGAGACAACCCTCTGATCCAGTAGATCTCTACAGGCCTGGTAAAGAGTAGAGACAACCCTCTGATCCAGTAGATCTCTACAGGTAAAGAGTAGAGACAACCCTCTGATCCAGTAGATCTCTACAGGCCTGGTAAAGAGTAGAGACAACCCTCTGATCCAGTAGATCTCTACAGGTAAAGAGTAGAGACAACCCTGTGATCCAGTAGATCTCTACAGGCCTGGTAAAGAGTAGAGACAACCCTCTGATCCAGTAGATATCTACAGGTAAAGAGTAGAGACAACCCTCTGATCCAGTAGATCTCTACAGGTAAAGAGTAGAGACAACCCTCTGATCCAGTAGATCTCTACAGGTAAAGAGTAGAGACAACCCTCTGATCCAGTAGATCTCTACAGGCCTGGTAAAGAGTAGAGACAACCCTCTGATCCAGTAGATCTCTACAGGCCTGGTAAAGAGTAGAGACAACCCTCTGATCCAGTAGATCTCTACAGGCCTGGTAAAGAGTAGAGACAACCCTCTGATCCAGTAGATCTCTACAGGCCTGGTAAAGAGTAGAGACAACCCTCTGATCCAGTAGATCTCTACAGGTAAAGAGTAGAGACAACCCTCTGATCCAGTAGATCTCTACAGGTAAAGAGTAGAGACAACCCTCTGATCCAGTAGATCTCTACAGGTAAAGAGTAGAGACAACCCTCTGATCCAGTAGATCTCTACAGGTAAAGAGTAGAGACAACCCTCTGATCCAGTAGATCTCTACAGGTAAAGAGTAGAGACAACCCTCTGATCCAGTAGATCTCTACAGGTAAAGAGTAGAGACAACCCTCTGATCCAGTAGATCTCTACAGGTAAAGAGTAGAGACAACCCTATGATCCAGTAGATCTCTACAGGCCTGGAAAAGAGTATAGACAACCCTCTGATCCAGTAGATCTCTACAGGCCGGTAAATAGTAGAGACAACCCTCTGATCAAGTAGATCTCTACAGGCCTGGTAAAGAGTAGAGACAACCCTCTGATCCAGTAGATCTCTACAGGCCTGGTAAAGAGTAGAGACAACCCTCTGATCCAGTAGATCTCTACAGGTAAAGAGTAGAGACAACCCTCTGATCCAGTAGATCTCTACAGGCCTGGTAAAGAGTAGAGACAACCCTCTGATCCAGTAGATCTCTACAGGTAAAGAGTGATCCAGTAGATTTCTACAGGTAAAGAGTAGAGACAACCCTCTGATCCAGTAGATCTCTACAGGCCTGGTAAAGAGTAGAGACAACCCTCTGATCCAGTAGATCTCTACAGGCCTGGTAAAGAGTAGAGACAACCCTCTGATCCAGTAGATCTCTATAGGTAAAGAGTAGAGACAACCCTCTGATTCAGTAGATCTCTACAGGCCTGGTAAAGAGTAGAGACAACCCTCTGATCCAGTAGATCTCTACAGGTAAAGAGTAGAGACAACCCTCTGATCCAGTAGATCTCTACAGGTAAAGAGTAGAGACAACCCTCTGATCCAGTAGATCTCTACAGGTAAAGAGTAGAGACAACCCTCTGATCCAGTAGATCTCTACAGGTAAAGAGTAGAGACAACCCTCTGATCCAATAGATCTCTACAAGCCTGGTAAAGATTAGAGACAACCCTCTGATCCAGTAGATCTCTACAGGCCTGGTAAAGAGTAGAGACAACCCTTTGATCCAGTAGATCTCTACAGGTAAAGAGTAGAGACAACCCTCTGATCCAGTAGATCTCTACAGGCCTGGTAAAGAGTAGAGACAACCCTCTGATCCAGTAGATATCTACAGGTAAAGAGTAGAGACAACCCTCTGATCCAGTAGATCTCTACAGGCCTGGTAAAGAGTAGAGACAACCCTCTGATCCAGTAGATCTCTACAGGCCTGGTAAAGAGTAAAGACAACCCTCTGATCCAGTAGATCTCTACAGGCCTGGTAAAGAGTAGAGACAACCCTCTGATCCAGTAGATCACTACAGGCCTGGTAAAGAGTAGAGACAACCCTCTGATCCAGTAGATCTCGACAGGTAAAGAGTAGAGACAACCCTCTGATCCAGTAGACCTCTATAGGCCTGGTAAAGAGTAGAGACAACCCTCTGATCCAGTAGATATCTACAGGTAAAGAGTAGAGACAACCCTCTGATCCAGTAGATCTCTACAGGCCTGGTAAAGAGTAGAGACAACCCTCTGATCCAGTAGATCTCTACAGGCCTGGTAAAGAGTAGAGACAACCCTCTGATCCAGTAGATCTCTACAGGTAAAGAGTAGAGACAACCCTCTAATCCAGTAGATCTCTACAGGTAAAGAGTAGAGACAACCCTTTGATCCAGTAGATCTCTACAGGTAAAGAGTAGAGACAACCCTCTGATCCAGTAGATCTCTACAGGTAAAGAGTAGAGACAACCCTCTGATCCAGTAGATCTCTACAGGTAAAGAGTAGAGTCAACCCTCTGATCCAGTAGATCTCTACAGGTAAAGAGTAGAGACAACCCTCTGATCCAGTAGATCTCTACAGGTAAAGAGTAGAGACAACCCTCTGATCCAATAGATCTCTACAGGCCTGGTAAAGAGTAGAGACAACCCTCTGATCCAGTAGATCTCTACAGGCCTGGTAAAGAGTAGAGACAACCCTCTGATCCAGTAGATCTCTACAGGTAAAGAGTAGAGACAACCCTCTGATCCAGTAGATCTCTACAGGTAAAGAGTAGAGACAACCCTCTGATCCAGTAGATCTCTACAGGTAAAGAGTAGAGACAACCCTCTGATCCAGTAGATCTCTACAGGTAAAGAGTAGAGACAACCCTCTGATCCAGTAGATCTCTACAGGTAAAGAGTAGAGACAACCCTCTGATCCAGTAGATTTTTTACAGGCCTGGTAAAGAGTAGAGACAACCCTCTGATCCATTAGATCTCTACAGGCCTGGTAAAGAGTAGAGACAACCCTCTGATCCAGTAGATCTCTACAGGTAAAGAGTAGAGACAACCCTCTAATCCAGTAGATCTTTACAGGTAAAGAGTAGAGACAACCCTCTGATCCAGTAGATCTCTACAGGTAAAGAGTAGAGACAACCCTCTGATCCAGTAGATCTCTACAGGTAAAGAGTAGAGACAACCCTCTGATCCAGTAGATCTCTACAGGTAAAGAGTAGAGTCAACCCTCTGATCCAGTAGATCTCTACAGGTAAAGAGTAGAGACAACCCTCTGATCCAGTAGATCTCTACAGGTAAAGAGTAGAGACAACCCTCTGATCCAATAGATCTCTACAGGCCTGGTAAAGAGTAGAGACAACCCTCTGATCCAGTAGATCTCTACAGGCCTGGTAAAGAGTAGAGACAACCCTCTGATCCAGTAGATCTCTACAGGTAAAGAGTAGAGACAACCCTCTGATCCAGTAGATCTCTACAGGTAAAGAGTAGAGACAACCCTCTGATCCAGTAGATCTCTACAGGTAAAGAGTAGAGACAACCCTCTGATCCAGTAGATCTCTACAGGTAAAGAGTAGAGACAACCCTCTGATCCAGTAGATCTCTACAGGTAAAGAGTAGAGACAACCCTCTGATCCAGTAGATCTCTACAGGTAAAGAGTAGAGACAACCCTCTGATCCAGTAGATCTCTACAGGTAAAGAGTAGAGACAACCCTCTGATCCAGTAGATCTCTACAGGTAAAGAGTAGAGACAACCCTCTGATCCAGTAGATTTTTTACAGGCCTGGTAAAGAGTAGAGACAACCCTCTGATCCATTAGATCTCTACAGGCCTGGTAAAGAGTAGAGACAACCCTCTGATCCAGTAGATCTCTACAGGTAAAGAGTAGAGACAACCCTCTAATCCAGTAGATCTTTACAGGTAAAGAGTAGAGACAACCCTCTGATCCAGTAGATCTCTACAGGTAAAGAGTAGAGACAACCCTCTGATCCAGTAGATCTCTACAGGTAAAGAGTAGAGACAACCCTCTGATCCAGTAGATCTCTACAGGTAAAGAGTAGAGTCAACCCTCTGATCCAGTAGATCTCTACAGGTAAAGAGTAGAGACAACCCTCTGATCCAGTAGATCTCTACAGGTAAAGAGTAGAGACAACCCTCTGATCCAATAGATCTCTACAGGCCTGGTAAAGAGTAGAGACAACCCTCTGATCCAGTAGATCTCTACAGGCCTGGTAAAGAGTAGAGACAACCCTCTGATCCAGTAGATCTCTACAGGTAAAGAGTAGAGACAACCCTCTGATCCAGTAGATCTCTACAGGTAAAGAGTAGAGACAACCCTCTGATCCAGTAGATCTCTACAGGTAAAGAGTAGAGACAACCCTCTGATCCAGTAGATCTCTACAGGTAAAGAGTAGAGACAACCCTCTGATCCAGTAGATCTCTACAGGTAAAGAGTAGAGACAACCCTCTGATCCAGTAGATCTCTACAGGTAAAGAGTAGAGACAACCCTATGATCCAGTAGATCTCTACAGGCCTGGAAAAGAGTATAGACAACCCTCTGATCCAGTAGATCTCTACAGGCCGGTAAATAGTAGAGACAACCCTCTGATCAAGTAGATCTCTACAGGCCTGGTAAAGAGTAGAGACAACCCTCTGATCCAGTAGATCTCTACAGGCCTGGTAAAGAGTAGAGACAACCCTCTGATCCAGTAGATCTCTACAGGTAAAGAGTAGAGACAACCCTCTGATCCAGTAGATCTCTACAGGCCTGGTAAAGAGTAGAGACAACCCTCTGATCCAGTAGATCTCTACAGGTAAAGAGTGATCCAGTAGATTTCTACAGGTAAAGAGTAGAGACAACCCTCTGATCCAGTAGATCTCTACAGGCCTGGTAAAGAGTAGAGACAACCCTCTGATCCAGTAGATCTCTACAGGCCTGGTAAAGAGTAGAGACAACCCTCTGATCCAGTAGATCTCTATAGGTAAAGAGTAGAGACAACCCTCTGATTCAGTAGATCTCTACAGGCCTGGTAAAGAGTAGAGACAACCCTCTGATCCAGTAGATCTCTACAGGTAAAGAGTAGAGACAACCCTCTGATCCAGTAGATCTCTACAGGTAAAGAGTAGAGACAACCCTCTGATCCAGTAGATCTCTACAGGTAAAGAGTAGAGACAACCCTCTGATCCAATAGATCTCTACAAGCCTGGTAAAGATTAGAGACAACCCTCTGATCCAGTAGATCTCTACAGGCCTGGTAAAGAGTAGAGACAACCCTTTGATCCAGTAGATCTCTACAGGTAAAGAGTAGAGACAACCCTCTGATCCAGTAGATCTCTACAGGCCTGGTAAAGAGTAGAGACAACCCTCTGATCCAGTAGATATCTACAGGTAAAGAGTAGAGACAACCCTCTGATCCAGTAGATCTCTACAGGCCTGGTAAAGAGTAGAGACAACCCTCTGATCCAGTAGATCTCTACAGGCCTGGTAAAGAGTAAAGACAACCCTCTGATCCAGTAGATCTCTACAGGCCTGGTAAAGAGTAGAGACAACCCTCTGATCCAGTAGATCACTACAGGCCTGGTAAAGAGTAGAGACAACCCTCTGATCCAGTAGATCTCGACAGGTAAAGAGTAGAGACAACCCTCTGATCCAGTAGACCTCTACAGGCCTGGTAAAGAGTAGAGACAACCCTCTGATCCAGTAGATATCTACAGGTAAAGAGTAGAGACAACCCTCTGATCCAGTAGATCTCTACAGGCCTGGTAAAGAGTAGAGACAACCCTCTGATCCAGTAGATCTCTACAGGCCTGGTAAAGAGTAGAGACAACCCTTTGATCCAGTAGATTTTTTACAGGCCTGGTAAAGAGTAGAGACAACCCTCTGATCCAGTAGATCTCTACAGGCCTGGTAAAGAGTAGAGACAACCCTCTGATCCAGTAGATCTCTACAGGTAAAGAGTAGAGACAACCCTCTAATCCAGTAGATCTCTACAGGTAAAGAGTAGAGACAACCCTCTGATCCAGTAGATCTCTACAGGTAAAGAGTAGAGACAACCCTCTGATCCAGTAGATCTCTACAGGTAAAGAGTAGAGACAACCCTCTGATCCAGTAGATCTCTACAGGTAAAGAGTAGAGTCAACCCTCTGATCCAGTAGATCTCTACAGGTAAAGAGTAGAGACAACCCTCTGATCCAGTAGATCTCTACAGGTAAAGATTAGAGACAACCCTCTGATCCAATAGATCTCTACAGGCCTGGTAAAGAGTAGAGACAACCCTCTGATCCAGTAGATCTCTACAGGCCTGGTAAAGAGTAGAGACAACCCTCTGATCCAGTAGATCTCTACAGGTAAAGAGTAGAGACAACCCTCTGATCCAGTAGATCTCTACAGGTAAAGAGTAGAGACAACCCTCTGATCCAGTAGATCTCTACAGGTAAAGAGTAGAGACAACCCTCTGATCCAGTAGATCTCTACAGGTAAAGAGTAGAGACAACCCTCTGATCCAGTAGATCTCTACAGGCCTGGTAAAGAGTAGAGACAACCCTCTGATCCAGTAGATCTCTACAGGTAAAGAGTAGAGACAACCCTCTGATCCAGTAGATCTCTACAGGCCTGGTAAAGAGTAGAGACAACCCTCTGATCCAGTAGATCTCTACAGGCCTGGTAAAGAGTAGAGACAACCCTCTGATCCAGTAGATCTCTACAGGCCTGGTAAAGAGTAGGGACAACCCTCTGATCCAGTAGATCTCTACAGGTAAAGAGTAGAGACAACCCTCTGATCCAGTAGATCTCTACAGGTAAAGAGCAGAGACAACCCTCTGATCCAGTAGATCTCTACAGGTAAAGAGTAGAGACAACGCTCTGATCCAGTAGATATCTACAGGTAAAGAGTAGAGACAACCCTCTGATCCAGTAGATCTCTACAGGCCTGGTAAAGAGTAGAGACAACCCTCTGATCCAGTAGATCTCTACAGGCCTGGTAAAGAGTAGAGACAACCCTCTGATCCAGTAGATCTCTACAGGTAAAGAGTAGAGACAACCCTCTGATCCAGTAGATCTCTACAGGCCTGGTAAAGAGTAGAGACAACCCTCTGATCCAGTAGATCTCTACAGGCCTGGTAAAGAGTAAAGACAACCCTCTGATCCAGTAGATCTCTACAGGCCTGGTAAAGAGTAGAGACAACCCTCTGATCCAGTAGATCACTACAGGCCTGGTAAAGAGTAGAGACAACCCTCTGATCCAGTAGATCTCGACAGGTAAAGAGTAGAAACAACCCTCTGATCCAGTAGACCTCTACAGGCCTGGTAAAGAGTAGAGACAACCCTCTGATCCAGTAGATATCTACAGGTAAAGAGTAGAGACAACCCTCTGATCCAGTAGATCTCTACAGGCCTGGTAAAGAGTAGAGACAACCCTCTGATCCAGTAGATCTCTACAGGCCTGGTAAAGAGTAGAGACAACCCTCTGATCCAGTAGATTTTTTACAGGCCTGGTAAAGAGTAGAGACAACCCTCTGATCCAGTAGATCTCTACAGGCCTGGTAAAGAGTAGAGACAACCCTCTGATCCAGTAGATCTCTACAGGTAAAGAGTAGAGACAACCCTCTAATCCAGTAGATCTCTACAGGTAAAGAGTAGAGACAACCCTCTGATCCAGTAGATCTCTACAGGTAAAGAGTAGAGACAACCCTCTGATCCAGTAGATCTCTACAGGTAAAGAGTAGAGACAACCCTCTGATCCAGTAGATCTCTACAGGTAAAGAGTAGAGACAACCCTCTGATCCAGTAGATCTCTACAGGTAAAGAGTAGAGACAACCCTCTGATCCAGTAGATCTCTACAGGTAAAGAGTAGAGACAACCCTCTGATCCAGTAGATCTCTACAGGCCTGGTAAAGAGTAGAGACAACCCTCTGATCCAGTAGATCTCTACAGGTAAAGAGTAGAGACAACCCTCTGATCCAGTAGATCTCTACAGGCCTGGTAAAGAGTAGAGACAACCCTCTGATCCAGTAGATCTCTACAGGCCTGGTAAAGAGTAGAGACAACCCTCTGATCCAGTAGATCTCTACAGGCCTGGTAAAGAGTAGGGACAACCCTCTGATCCAGTAGATCTCTACAGGTAAAGAGTAGAGACAATCCTCTGATCCAGTAGATCTCTACAGGTAAAGAGTAGAGACAACCCTCTGATCCAGTAGATCTCTACAGGTAAAGAGTAGAGACAACCCTCTGATCCAGTAGATATCTACAGGTAAAGAGTAGAGACAACCCTCTGATCCAGTAGATCTCTACAGGCCTGGTAAAGAGTAGAGACAACCCTCTGATCCAGTAGATCTCTACAGGCCTGGTAAAGAGTAGAGACAACCCTCTGATCCAGTAGATCTCTACAGGTAAAGAGTAGAGACAACCCTCTGATCCAGTAGATCTCTACAGGCCTGGTAAAGAGTAGAGACAACCCTCTGATCCAGTAGATCTCTACAGGCCTGGTAAAGAGTAAAGACAACCCTCTGATCCAGTAGATCTCTACAGGCCTGGTAAAGAGTAGAGACAACCCTCTGATCCAGTAAATCACTACAGGCCTGGTAAAGAGTAGAGACAACCCTCTGATCCAGTAGATCTCGACAGGTAAAGAGTAGAGACAACCCTCTGATCCAGTAGACCTCTACAGGCCTGGTAAAGAGTAGAGACAACCCTCTGATCCAGTAGATATCTACAGGTAAAGAGTAGAGACAACCCTCTGATCCAGTAGATCTCTACAGGCCTGGTAAAGATTAGAGACAACCCTCTGATCCAGTAGATCTCTACAGGCCTGGTAAAGAGTAGAGACAACCCTCTGATCCAGTAGATTTTTTACAGGCCTGGTAAAGAGTAGAGACAACCCTCTGATCCAGTAGATCTCTACAGGCCTGGTAAAGAGTAGAGACAACCCTCTGATCCAGTAGATCTCTACAGGTAAAGAGTAGAGACAACCCTCTAATCCAGTAGATCTCTACAGGTAAAGAGTAGAGACAACCCTCTGATCCAGTAGATCTCTACAGGTAAAGAGTAGAGACAACCCTCTGATCCAGTAGATCTCTACAGGTAAAGAGTAGAGACAACCCTCTGATCCAGTAGATCTCTACAGGTAAAGAGTAGAGACAACCCTCTGATCCAGTAGATCTCTACAGGTAAAGAGTAGAGACAACCCTCTGATCCAGTAGATCTCTACAGGTAAAGAGTAGAGACAACCCTCTGATCCAATAGATCGCTACAGGCCTGGTAAAGAGTAGAGACAACCCTCTGATCCAGTAGATCTCTACAGGCCTGGTAAAGAGTAGAGACAACCCTCTGATCCAGTAGATCTCTACAGGCCTGGTAAAGAGTAAAGACAACCCTCTGATCCAGTAGATCTCTACAGGCCTGGTAAAGAGTAGAGACAACCCTCTGATCCAGTAGATCACTACAGGCCTGGTAAAGAGTAGAGACAACCCTCTGATCCAGTAGATCTCGACAGGTAAAGAGTAGAGACAACCCTCTGATCCAGTAGACCTCTACAGGCCTGGTAAAGAGTAGAGACAACCCTCTGATCCAGTAGATATCTACAGGTAAAGAGTAGAGACAACCCTCTGATCCAGTAGATCTCTACAGGCCTGGTAAAGAGTAGAGACAACCCTCTGATCCAGTAGATCTCTACAGGCCTGGTAAAGAGTAGAGACAACCCTCTGATCCAGTAGATCTCTACAGGCCTGGTAAAGAGTAGAGACAACCCTCTGATCCAGTAGATCTCTACAGGTAAAGAGTAGAGACAACCCTCTGATCCAGTAGATCTCTACAGGCCTGGTAAAGAGTAGAGACAACCCTCTGATCCAGTAGATCTCTACAGGCCTGGTAAAGAGTAAAGACAACCCTCTGATCCAGTAGATCTCTACAGGTAAAGAGTAGAGACAACCCTCTGATCCAGTAGATCTCTACAGGTAAAGAGTAGAGACAACCCTCTGATCCAGTAGATCTCTACAGGTAAAGAGTAGAGACAACCCTCTGATCCAGTAGATCTCTACAGGCCTGGTAAAGAGTAGAGACAACCCTCTGATCCAGTAGATCTCTACAGGTAAAGAGTAGAGACAACCCTCTGATCCAGTAGATCTCTACAGGCCTGGTAAAGAGTAGAGACAACCCTCTGATCCAGTAGATCTCTACAGGCCTGGTAAAGAGTAGAGACAACCCTCTGATCCAGTAGATCTCTACAGGCCTGGTAAAGAGTAGAGACAACCCTCTGATCCAGTAGATCTCTACAGGCCTGGTAAAGAGTAGAGACAACCCTCTGATCCAGTAGATCTCTACAGGTAAAGAGTAGAGACAACCCTCTGATCCAGTAGATCTCTACAGGCCTGGTAAAGAGTAGAGACAACCCTCTGATCCAGTAGATCTCTACAGGCCTGGTAAAGAGTAGAGACAACCCTCTGATCCAGTAGATCACTACAGGCCTGGTAAAGAGTAGAGACAACCCTCTGATCCAGTAGATCTCGACAGGTAAAGAGTAGAGACAACCCTCTGATCCAGTAGACCTCTACAGGCCTGGTAAAGAGTAGAGACAACCCTCTGATCCAGTAGATATCTACAGGTAAAGAGTAGAGACAACCCTCTGATCCAGTAGATCTCTACAGGCCTGGTAAAGATTAGAGACAACCCTCTGATCCAGTAGATCTCTACAGGCCTGGTAAAGAGTAGAGACAACCCTCTGATCCAGTAGATTTTTTACAGGCCTGGTAAATAGTAGAGACAACCCTCTGATCCAGTAGATCTCTACAGGCCTGGTAAAGAGTAGAGACAACCCTCTGATCCAGTAGATCTCTACAGGTAAAGAGTAGAGACAACCCTCTAATCCAGTAGATCTCTACAGGTAAAGAGTAGAGACAACCCTCTGATCCAGTAGATCTCTACAGGTAAAGAGTAGAGACAACCCTCTGATCCAGTAGATCTCTACAGGTAAAGAGTAGAGACAACCCTCTGATCCAGTAGATCTCTACAGGTAAAGAGTAGAGACAACCCTCTGATCCAGTAGATCTCTACAGGTAAAGAGTAGAGACAACCCTCTGATCCAGTAGATATCTACAGGTAAAGAGTAGAGACAACCCTCTGATCCAGTAGATCTCTACAGGCCTGGTAAAGAGTAGAGACAACCCTCTGATCCAGTAGATCTCTACAGGCCTGGTAAAGAGTAGAGACAACCCTCTGATCCAGTAGATCTCTACAGGTCTGGTAAAGAGTAGAGACAACCCTCTGATCCAGTAGATCTCTACAGGCCTGGTAAAGAGTAGAGACAACCCTCTGATCCAGTAGATCTCTACAGGTAAAGAGTAGAGACGACCCTCTGATCCAGTAGATCTCTACAGGCCTGGTAAAGAGTAGAGACAACCCTCTGATTCAGTAGATATCTACAGGTAAAGAGTAGAGACAACCCTCTGATCCAGTAGATCTCTACAGGCCTGGTAAAGAGTAGAGACAACCCTCTGATCCAGTAGATCTCTACAGGCCTGGTAAAGAGTAGAGACAACCCTCTGATCCAGTAGATCTCTACAGGCCTTGTAAAGAGTAGAGACAACCCTCTGATCCAGTAGATATCTACAGGTAAAGAGTAGAGACAACCCTCTGATCCAGTAGATCTCTACAGGCCTGGTAAAGAGTAGAGACAACCCTCTGATCCAGTAGATCTCTACAGGCCTGGTAAAGAGTAGAGACAACCCTCTGATCCAGTAGATATCTACAGGTAAAGAGTAGAGACAACCCTCTGATCCAGTAGATCTCTACAGGTAAAGAGTAGAGACAACCCTCTGATCCAGTAGATCTCTACAGGTAAAGAGTAGAGACAACCCTCTGATCCAGTAGATCTCCACAGGCCTGGTAAAGAGTAGAGACAACCCTCTGATCCAGTAGATATCTACAGGTAAAGAGTAGAGACAACCCTCTGATCCAGTAGATCTCTACAGGTAAAGAGTAGAGACAACCCTCTGATCCAGTAGATCTCTACAGGTAAAGAGTAGAGACAACCCTCTGATCCAGTAGATCTCTACAGGTAAAGAGTAGAGACAACCCTCTGATCCAGTAGATATCTACAGGTAAAGAGTAGAGACAACCCTCTGATCCAGTAGATCTCTACAGGCCTTGTAAAGAGTAGAGACAACCCTCTGATCCAGTAGATATCTACAGGTAAAGAGTAGAAACAACCCTCTGATCCAGTAGATCTCTACAGGCCTGGTAAAGAGTAGAGACAACCCTCTGATCCAGTAGATCTCTACAGGTAAAGAGTAGAGACAACCCTCTGATCCAGTAGATATCTACAGGTAAAGAGTAGAGACAACCTTCTGATCCAGTAGATCTCTACAGGCCTGGTAAAGAGTAGAGACAACCCTCTGATCCAGTAGATCTCTACAGGTAAAGAGTAGAGACAACCCTCTGATCCAGTAGATATCTACAGGTAAAGAGTAGAGACAACCCTCTGATCCAGTAGATCTCTACAGGCCTGGTAAAGAGTATAGACAACCCTCTGATCCAGTAGATCTCTACAGATAAAGAGTAGAGACAACCCTCTGATCCAGTAGATCTCTACAGACCTGGTAAAGAGTAGAGACAACCCTCTGATCCAGTAGATCTCTACAGGTAAAGAGTAGAGACAACCCTCTGATCCAGTAGATCTCTACAGGCCTGGTAAAGAGTAGAGACAACCCTCTGATCCAGTAGATCTCTACAGGCCTGGTAAAGAGTAGAGACAACCCTCTGATCCAGTAGATCTCTACAGGTAAAGAGTAGAGACAACCCTCTGATCCAGTAGATCTCTACAGGTAAAGAGTAGAGACAACCCTCTGATCCAGTAGATCTCTACAGGTAAAGAGTAGAGACAACCCTCTGATCCAGTAGATCTCCACAGGCCTGGTAAAGAGTAGAGACAACCCTCTGATCCAGTAGATCTCTACAGGTAAAGAGTAGAGACAACCCTCTGATCCAGTAGATCTCTACAGGTAAAGAGTAGAGACAACCCTCTGATCCAGTAGATCTCTACAGGTAAAGAGTAGAGACAACCCTCTGATCCAGTAGATCTCTACAGGTAAAGAGTAGAGACAACCCTCTGATCCAGTAGATATCTACAGGTAAAGAGTAGAGACAACCCTCTGATCCAGTAGATCTCTACAGGCCTGGTAAAGAGTAGAGACAACCCTCTGATCCAGTAGATCTCTACAGGCCTGGTAAAGAGTAGAGACAACCCTCTGATCCAGTAGATCTCTACAGGTCTGGTAAAGAGTAGAGACAACCCTCTGATCCAGTAGATCTCTACAGGCCTGGTAAAGAGTAGAGACAACCCTCTGATCCAGTAGATCTCTACAGGTAAAGAGTAGAGACGACCCTCTGATCCAGTAGATCTCTACAGGCCTGGTAAAGAGTAGAGACAACCCTCTGATTCAGTAGATATCTACAGGTAAAGAGTAGAGACAACCCTCTGATCCAGTAGATCTCTACAGGCCTGGTAAAGAGTAGAGACAACCCTCTGATCCAGTAGATCTCTACAGGCCTGGTAAAGAGTAGAGACAACCCTCTGATCCAGTAGATCTCTACAGGCCTGGTAAAGAGTAGAGACAACCCTCTGATCCAGTAGATCTCTACAGGTCTGGTAAAGAGTAGAGACAACCCTCTGATCCAGTAGATCTCTACAGTTCTGGTAAAGAGTAGAGACAACCCTCTGATCCAGTAGATCTCTACAGGTAAAGAGTAGAGACAACCCTCTGATCCAGTAGATCTCTACAGGCCTGGTAAAGAGTAGAGACAACCCTCTGATCCAGTAGATATCTACAGGTAAAGAGTAGAGACAACCCTCTGATCCAGTAGATCTCTACAGGTAAAGAGTAGAGACAACCCTCTGATCCAGTAGATCTCCACAGGCCTGGTAAAGAGTAGAGACAACCCTCTGATCCAGTAGATATCTACAGGTAAAGAGTAGAGACAACCCTCTGATCCAGTAGATCTCTACAGGTAAAGAGTAGAGACAACCCTCTGATCCAGTAGATATCTACAGGTAAAGAGTAGAGACAACCCTCTGATCCAGTAGATCTCTACAGGCCTGGTAAAGAGTATAGACAACCCTCTAATCCAGTAGATCTCTACAGGCCTGGTAAAGAGTAGAGACAACCCTCTGATCCAGTAGATCTCTACAGGTAAAGAGTAGAGACAACCCTCTGATCCAGTAGATCTCTACAGGCCTGGTAAAGAGTAGAGACAACCCTCTGATCCAGTAGATCTCTACAGGCCTGGTAAAGAGTAGAGACAACCCTCTGATCCAGTAGATCTCTACAGGTAAAGAGTAGAGACAACCCTCTGATCCAGTAGATCTCTACAGGCCTTGTAAAGAGTAGACACAACCCTCTGATCCAGTAGATATCTACAGGTAAAGAGTAGAGACAACCCTCTGATCCAGTAGATCTCTACAGGCCTGGTAAAGAGTAGAGACAACCCTCTGATCCAGTAGATCTCTACAGGTAAAGAGTAGAGACAACCCTCTGATCCAGTAGATATCTACAGGTAAAGAGTAGAGACAACCCTCTGATCCAGTAGATCTCTACAGGCCTGGTAAAGAGTAGAGACAACCCTCTGATCCAGTAGATCTCTACAGGTAAAGAGTAGAGACAACCCTCTGATCCAGTAGATATCTACAGGTAAAGAGTAGAGACAACCCTCTCATCCAGTAGATCTCTACAGGCCTGGTAAAGAGTATAGACAACCCTCTGATCCAGTAGATCTTTACAGATAAAAAGTAGAGACAACCCTCTGATCCAGTAGATCTCTACAGGCCTGGTAAAGAGTAGAGACAACCCTCTGATCCAGTAGATCTCTGCAGGTAAAGAGTAGAGACAACCCTCTGATCCAGTAGATCTCTACAGGCCTGGTAAAGAGTAGAGACAACCCTCTGATCCAGTAGATCTCTATAGGCCTGGTAAAGAGTAGAGACAACCCTCTGATCCAGTAGATCTCTACAGGTAAAGAGTAGAGACAACCCTCTGATCCAGTAGATCTCTACAGGTAAAGAGTAGAGACAACCCTCTGATCCAGTAGATCTCTACAGGTAAAGAGTAGAGACAACCCTCTGATCCAGTAGATCTCCACAGGCCTGGTAAAGAGTAGAGACAACCCTCTGATCCAGTAGATCTCTACAGGCCTGGTAAAGAGTAGAGACAACCCTCTGATCCAGTAGATCTCTACAGGTAAAGAGTAGAGACAACCCTCTGATCCAGTAGATCTCTACAGGCCTTGTAAAGAGTAGACACAACCCTCTGATCCAGTAGATATCTACAGGTAAAGAGTAGAGACAACCCTCTGATCCAGTAGATCTCTACAGGCCTGGTAAAGAGTAGAGACAACCCTCTGATCCAGTAGATCTCTACAGGTAAAGAGTAGAGACAACCCTCTGATCCAGTAGATATCTACAGGTAAAGAGTAGAGACAACCCTCTGATCCAGTAGATCTCTACAGGCCTGGTAAAGAGTAGAGACAACCCTCTGATCCAGTAGATCTCTACAGGTAAAGAGTAGAGACAACCCTCTGATCCAGTAGATATCTACAGGTAAAGAGTAGAGACAACCCTCTGATCCAGTAGATCTCTACAGGCCTGGTAAAGAGTATAGACAACCCTCTGATCCAGTAGATCTTTACAGATAAAGAGTAGAGACAACCCTCTGATCCAGTAGATCTCTACAGGCCTGGTAAAGAGTAGAGACAACCCTCTGATCCAGTAGATCTCTACAGGTAAAGAGTAGAGACAACCCTCTGATCCAGTAGATCTCTACAGGCCTTGTAAAGAGTAGACACAACCCTCTGATCCAGTAGATATCTACAGGTAAAGAGTAGAGACAACCCTCTGATCCAGTAGATCTCTACAGGCCTGGTAAAGAGTAGAGACAACCCTCTGATCCAGTAGATCTCTACAGGTAAAGAGTAGAGACAACCCTCTGATCCAGTAGATCTCTACAGGCCTTGTAAAGAGTAGACACAACCCTCTGATCCAGTAGATATCTACAGGTAAAGAGTAGAGACAACCCTCTGATCCAGTAGATCTCTACAGGCCTGGTAAAGAGTAGAGACAACCCTCTGATCCAGTAGATCTCTACAGGTAAAGAGTAGAGACAACCCTCTGATCCAGTAGATATCTACAGGTAAAGAGTAGAGACAACCCTCTGATCCAGTAGATCTCTACAGGCCTGGTAAAGAGTAGAGACAACCCTCTGATCCAGTAGATCTCTACAGGTAAAGAGTAGAGACAACCCTCTGATCCAGTAGATATCTACAGGTAAAGAGTAGAGACAACCCTCTCATCCAGTAGATCTCTACAGGCCTGGTAAAGAGTATAGACAACCCTCTGATCCAGTAGATCTTTACAGATAAAAAGTAGAGACAACCCTCTGATCCAGTAGATCTCTACAGGCCTGGTAAAGAGTAGAGACAACCCTCTGATCCAGTAGATCTCTACAGGTAAAGAGTAGAGACAACCCTCTGATCCAGTAGATCTCTACAGGCCTGGTAAAGAGTAGAGACAACCCTCTGATCCAGTAGATCTCTACAGGCCTGGTAAAGAGTAGAGACAACCCTCTGATCCAGTAGATCTCTACAGGTAAAGAGTAGAGACAACCCTCTGATCCAGTAGATCTCTACAGGCCTTGTAAAGAGTAGACACAACCCTCTGATCCAGTAGATATCTACAGGTAAAGAGTAGAGACAACCCTCTGATCCAGTAGATCTCTACAGGCCTGGTAAAGAGTAGAGACAACCCTCTGATCCAGTAGATCTCTACAGGTAAAGAGTAGAGACAACCCTCTGATCCAGTAGATATCTACAGGTAAAGAGTAGAGACAACCCTCTGATCCAGTAGATCTCTACAGGCCTGGTAAAGAGTAGAGACAACCCTCTGATCCAGTAGATCTCTACAGGTAAAGAGTAGAGACAACCCTCTGATCCAGTAGATATCTACAGGTAAAGAGTAGAGACAACCCTCTCATCCAGTAGATCTCTACAGGCCTGGTAAAGAGTATAGACAACCCTCTGATCCAGTAGATCTTTACAGATAAAAAGTAGAGACAACCCTCTGATCCAGTAGATCTCTACAGGCCTGGTAAAGAGTAGAGACAACCCTCTGATCCAGTAGATCTCTGCAGGTAAAGAGTAGAGACAACCCTCTGATCCAGTAGATCTCTACAGGCCTGGTAAAGAGTAGAGACAACCCTCTGATCCAGTAGATCTCTATAGGCCTGGTAAAGAGTAGAGACAACCCTCTGATCCAGTAGATCTCTACAGGTAAAGAGTAGAGACAACCCTCTGATCCAGTAGATCTCTACAGGTAAAGAGTAGAGACAACCCTCTGATCCAGTAGATCTCTACAGGTAAAGAGTAGAGACAACCCTCTGATCCAGTAGATCTCCACAGGCCTGGTAAAGAGTAGAGACAACCCTCTGATCCAGTAGATCTCTACAGGCCTGGTAAAGAGTAGAGACAACCCTCTGATCCAGTAGATCTCTACAGGTAAAGAGTAGAGACAACCCTCTGATCCAGTAGATCTCTACAGGCCTTGTAAAGAGTAGACACAACCCTCTGATCCAGTAGATATCTACAGGTAAAGAGTAGAGACAACCCTCTGATCCAGTAGATCTCTACAGGCCTGGTAAAGAGTAGAGACAACCCTCTGATCCAGTAGATCTCTACAGGTAAAGAGTAGAGACAACCCTCTGATCCAGTAGATATCTACAGGTAAAGAGTAGAGACAACCCTCTGATCCAGTAGATCTCTACAGGCCTGGTAAAGAGTAGAGACAACCCTCTGATCCAGTAGATCTCTACAGGTAAAGAGTAGAGACAACCCTCTGATCCAGTAGATATCTACAGGTAAAGAGTAGAGACAACCCTCTGATCCAGTAGATCTCTACAGGCCTGGTAAAGAGTATAGACAACCCTCTGATCCAGTAGATCTTTACAGATAAAGAGTAGAGACAACCCTCTGATCCAGTAGATCTCTACAGGCCTGGTAAAGAGTAGAGACAACCCTCTGATCCAGTAGATCTCTACAGGTAAAGAGTAGAGACAACCCTCTGATCCAGTAGATCTCTACAGGCCTTGTAAAGAGTAGACACAACCCTCTGATCCAGTAGATATCTACAGGTAAAGAGTAGAGACAACCCTCTGATCCAGTAGATCTCTACAGGCCTGGTAAAGAGTAGAGACAACCCTCTGATCCAGTAGATCTCTACAGGTAAAGAGTAGAGACAACCCTCTGATCCAGTAGATCTCTACAGGCCTTGTAAAGAGTAGACACAACCCTCTGATCCAGTAGATATCTACAGGTAAAGAGTAGAGACAACCCTCTGATCCAGTAGATCTCTACAGGCCTGGTAAAGAGTAGAGACAACCCTCTGATCCAGTAGATCTCTACAGGTAAAGAGTAGAGACAACCCTCTGATCCAGTAGATATCTACAGGTAAAGAGTAGAGACAACCCTCTGATCCAGTAGATCTCTACAGGCCTGGTAAAGAGTAGAGACAACCCTCTGATCCAGTAGATCTCTACAGGTAAAGAGTAGAGACAACCCTCTGATCCAGTAGATATCTACAGGTAAAGAGTAGAGACAACCCTCTCATCCAGTAGATCTCTACAGGCCTGGTAAAGAGTATAGACAACCCTCTGATCCAGTAGATCTTTACAGATAAAAAGTAGAGACAACCCTCTGATCCAGTAGATCTCTACAGGCCTGGTAAAGAGTAGAGACAACCCTCTGATCCAGTAGATCTCTGCAGGTAAAGAGTAGAGACAACCCTCTGATCCAGTAGATCTCTACAGGCCTGGTAAAGAGTAGAGACAACCCTCTGATCCAGTAGATCTCTATAGGCCTGGTAAAGAGTAGAGACAACCCTCTGATCCAGTAGATCTCTACAGGTAAAGAGTAGAGACAACCCTCTGATCCAGTAGATCTCTACAGGTAAAGAGTAGAGACAACCCTCTGATCCAGTAGATCTCTACAGGTAAAGAGTAGAGACAACCCTCTGATCCAGTAGATCTCCACAGGCCTGGTAAAGAGTAGAGACAACCCTCTGATCCAGTAGATCTCTACAGGCCTGGTAAAGAGTAGAGACAACCCTCTGATCCAGTAGATCTCTACAGGTAAAGAGTAGAGACAACCCTCTGATCCAGTAGATCTCTACAGGCCTTGTAAAGAGTAGACACAACCCTCTGATCCAGTAGATATCTACAGGTAAAGAGTAGAGACAACCCTCTGATCCAGTAGATCTCTACAGGCCTGGTAAAGAGTAGAGACAACCCTCTGATCCAGTAGATCTCTACAGGTAAAGAGTAGAGACAACCCTCTGATCCAGTAGATATCTACAGGTAAAGAGTAGAGACAACCCTCTGATCCAGTAGATCTCTACAGGCCTGGTAAAGAGTAGAGACAACCCTCTGATCCAGTAGATCTCTACAGGTAAAGAGTAGAGACAACCCTCTGATCCAGTAGATATCTACAGGTAAAGAGTAGAGACAACCCTCTGATCCAGTAGATCTCTACAGGCCTGGTAAAGAGTATAGACAACCCTCTGATCCAGTAGATCTTTACAGATAAAGAGTAGAGACAACCCTCTGATCCAGTAGATCTCTACAGGCCTGGTAAAGAGTAGAGACAACCCTCTGATCCAGTAGATCTCTACAGGCCTTGTAAAGAGTAGACACAACCCTCTGATCCAGTAGATATCTACAGGTAAAGAGTAGAGACAACCCTCTGATCCAGTAGATCTCTACAGGCCTGGTAAAGAGTAGAGACAACCCTCTGATCCAGTAGATCTCTACAGGTAAAGAGTAGAGACAACCCTCTGATCCAGTAGATATCTACAGGTAAAGAGTAGAGACAACCCTCTGATCCAGTAGATCTCTACAGGCCTGGTAAAGAGTAGAGACAACCCTCTGATCCAGTAGATCTCTACAGGTAAAGAGTAGAGACAACCCTCTGATCCAGTAGATATCTACAGGTAAAGAGTAGAGACAACCCTCTCATCCAGTAGATCTCTACAGGCCTGGTAAAGAGTATAGACAACCCTCTGATCCAGTAGATCTTTACAGATAAAAAGTAGAGACAACCCTCTGATCCAGTAGATCTCTACAGGCCTGGTAAAGAGTAGAGACAACCCTCTGATCCAGTAGATCTCTGCAGGTAAAGAGTAGAGACAACCCTCTGATCCAGTAGATCTCTACAGGCCTGGTAAAGAGTAGAGACAACCCTCTGATCCAGTAGATCTCTATAGGCCTGGTAAAGAGTAGAGACAACCCTCTGATCCAGTAGATCTCTACAGGTAAAGAGTAGAGACAACCCTCTGATCCAGTAGATCTCTACAGGTAAAGAGTAGAGACAACCCTCTGATCCAGTAGATCTCTACAGGTAAAGAGTAGAGACAACCCTCTGATCCAGTAGATCTCCACAGGCCTGGTAAAGAGTAGAGACAACCCTCTGATCCAGTAGATCTCTACAGGCCTGGTAAAGAGTAGAGACAACCCTCTGATCCAGTAGATCTCTACAGGTAAAGAGTAGAGACAACCCTCTGATCCAGTAGATCTCTACAGGCCTTGTAAAGAGTAGACACAACCCTCTGATCCAGTAGATATCTACAGGTAAAGAGTAGAGACAACCCTCTGATCCAGTAGATCTCTACAGGCCTGGTAAAGAGTAGAGACAACCCTCTGATCCAGTAGATCTCTACAGGTAAAGAGTAGAGACAACCCTCTGATCCAGTAGATATCTACAGGTAAAGAGTAGAGACAACCCTCTGATCCAGTAGATCTCTACAGGTAAAGAGTAGAGACAACCCTCTGATCCAGTAGATATCTACAGGTAAAGAGTAGAGACAACCCTCTGATCCAGTAGATCTCTACAGGCCTGGTAAAGAGTATAGACAACCCTCTAATCCAGTAGATCTCTACAGGCCTGGTAAAGAGTAGAGACAACCCTCTGATCCAGTAGATCTCTACAGGTAAAGAGTAGAGACAACCCTCTGATCCAGTAGATCTCTACAGGCCTGGTAAAGAGTAGAGACAACCCTCTGATCCAGTAGATCTCTACAGGCCTGGTAAAGAGTAGAGACAACCCTCTGATCCAGTAGATCTCTACAGGTAAAGAGTAGAGACAACCCTCTGATCCAGTAGATCTCTACAGGCCTTGTAAAGAGTAGACACAACCCTCTGATCCAGTAGATATCTACAGGTAAAGAGTAGAGACAACCCTCTGATCCAGTAGATCTCTACAGGCCTGGTAAAGAGTAGAGACAACCCTCTGATCCAGTAGATCTCTACAGGTAAAGAGTAGAGACAACCCTCTGATCCAGTAGATATCTACAGGTAAAGAGTAGAGACAACCCTCTGATCCAGTAGATCTCTACAGGCCTGGTAAAGAGTAGAGACAACCCTCTGATCCAGTAGATCTCTACAGGTAAAGAGTAGAGACAACCCTCTGATCCAGTAGATATCTACAGGTAAAGAGTAGAGACAACCCTCTCATCCAGTAGATCTCTACAGGCCTGGTAAAGAGTATAGACAACCCTCTGATCCAGTAGATCTTTACAGATAAAAAGTAGAGACAACCCTCTGATCCAGTAGATCTCTACAGGCCTGGTAAAGAGTAGAGACAACCCTCTGATCCAGTAGATCTCTGCAGGTAAAGAGTAGAGACAACCCTCTGATCCAGTAGATCTCTACAGGCCTGGTAAAGAGTAGAGACAACCCTCTGATCCAGTAGATCTCTATAGGCCTGGTAAAGAGTAGAGACAACCCTCTGATCCAGTAGATCTCTACAGGTAAAGAGTAGAGACAACCCTCTGATCCAGTAGATCTCTACAGGCCTGGTAAAGAGTAGAGACAACCCTCTGATCCAGTAGATCTCTACAGGTCTGGTAAAGAGTAGAGACAACCCTCTGATCCAGTAGATCTCTACAGTTCTGGTAAAGAGTAGAGACAACCCTCTGATCCAGTAGATCTCTACAGGTAAAGAGTAGAGACAACCCTCTGATCCAGTAGATCTCTACAGGCCTGGTAAAGAGTAGAGACAACCCTCTGATCCAGTAGATATCTACAGGTAAAGAGTAGAGACAACCCTCTGATCCAGTAGATCTCTACAGGTAAAGAGTAGAGACAACCCTCTGATCCAGTAGATCTCCACAGGCCTGGTAAAGAGTAGAGACAACCCTCTGATCCAGTAGATATCTACAGGTAAAGAGTAGAGACAACCCTCTGATCCAGTAGATCTCTACAGGTAAAGAGTAGAGACAACCCTCTGATCCAGTAGATATCTACAGGTAAAGAGTAGAGACAACCCTCTGATCCAGTAGATCTCTACAGGCCTGGTAAAGAGTATAGACAACCCTCTAATCCAGTAGATCTCTACAGGCCTGGTAAAGAGTAGAGACAACCCTCTGATCCAGTAGATCTCTACAGGTAAAGAGTAGAGACAACCCTCTGATCCAGTAGATCTCTACAGGCCTGGTAAAGAGTAGAGACAACCCTCTGATCCAGTAGATCTCTACAGGCCTGGTAAAGAGTAGAGACAACCCTCTGATCCAGTAGATCTCTACAGGTAAAGAGTAGAGACAACCCTCTGATCCAGTAGATCTCTACAGGCCTTGTAAAGAGTAGACACAACCCTCTGATCCAGTAGATATCTACAGGTAAAGAGTAGAGACAACCCTCTGATCCAGTAGATCTCTACAGGCCTGGTAAAGAGTAGAGACAACCCTCTGATCCAGTAGATCTCTACAGGTAAAGAGTAGAGACAACCCTCTGATCCAGTAGATATCTACAGGTAAAGAGTAGAGACAACCCTCTGATCCAGTAGATCTCTACAGGCCTGGTAAAGAGTAGAGACAACCCTCTGATCCAGTAGATCTCTACAGGCCTGGTAAAGAGTAGAGACAACCCTCTGATCCAGTAGATCTCTACAGGTCTGGTAAAGAGTAGAGACAACCCTCTGATCCAGTAGATCTCTACAGGCCTGGTAAAGAGTAGAGACAACCCTCTGATCCAGTAGATCTCTACAGGTAAAGAGTAGAGACGACCCTCTGATCCAGTAGATCTCTACAGGCCTGGTAAAGAGTAGAGACAACCCTCTGATTCAGTAGATATCTATAGGTAAAGAGTAGAGACAACCCTCTGATCCAGTAGATCTCTACAGGCCTGGTAAAGAGTAGAGACAACCCTCTGATCCAGTAGATCTCTACAGGCCTGGTAAAGAGTAGAGACAACCCTCTGATCCAGTAGATCTCTACAGGCCTGGTAAAGAGTAGAGACAACCCTCTGATCCAGTAGATCTCTACAGGTCTGGTAAAGAGTAGAGACAACCCTCTGATCCAGTAGATCTCTACAGGCCTGGTAAAGAGTAGAGACAACCCTCTGATCCAGTAGATCTCTACAGGTAAAGAGTAGAGACAACCCTCTGATCCAGTAGATCTCTACAGGCCTGGTAAAGAGTAGAGACAACCCTCTGATCCAGTAGATATCTACAGGTAAAGAGTAGAGACAACCCTCTGATCCAGTAGATCTCTACAGGTAAAGAGTAGAGACAACCCTCTGATCCAGTAGATCTCTACAGGTAAAGAGTAGAGACAACCCTCTGATCCAGTAGATCTCCACAGGCCTGGTAAAGAGTAGAGACAACCCTCTGATCCAGTAGATATCTACAGGTAAAGAGTAGAGACAACCCTCTGATCCAGTAGATCTCTACAGGTAAAGAGTAGAGACAACCCTCTGATCCAGTAGATCTCTACAGGTAAAGAGTAGAGACAACCCTCTGATCCAGTAGATCTCTACAGGTAAAGAGTAGAGCCAACCCTCTGATCCAGTAGATATCTACAGGTAAAGAGTAGAGACAACCCTCTGATCCAGTAGATCTCTACAGGCCTGGTAAAGAGTATAGACAACCCTCTGATCCAGTAGATCTCTACAGGCCTGGTAAAGAGTAGAGACAACCCTCTGATCCAGTAGATCTCTACAGGTAAAGAGTAGAGACAACCCTCTGATCCAGTAGATCTCTACAGGCCTTGTAAAGAGTAGAGACAACCCTCTGATCCAGTAGATATCTACAGGTAAAGAGTAGAGACAACCCTCTGATCCAGTAGATCTCTACAGGCCTGGTAAAGAGTAGAGACAACCCTCTGATCCAGTAGATCTCTACAGGTAAAGAGTAGAGACAACCCTCTGATCCAGTAGATATCTACAGGTAAAGAGTAGAGACAACCCTCTGATCCAGTAGATCTCTACAGGCCTGGTAAAGAGTAGAGACAACCCTCTGATCCAGTAGATCTCTACAGGTAAAGAGTAGAGACAACCCTCTGATCCAGTAGATCTCCACAGGCCTGGTAAAGAGTAGAGACAACCCTCTGATCCAGTAGATATCTACAGGTAAAGAGTAGTGACAACCCTCTGATCCAGTAGATCTCTACAGGTAAAGAGTAGAGACAACCCTCTGATCCAGTAGATCTCTACAGGTAAAGAGTAGAGACAACCCTCTGATCCAGTAGATCTCTACAGGTAAAGAGTAGAGACAACCCTCTGATCCAGTAGATATCTACAGGTAAAGAGTAGAGACAACCCTCTGATCCAGTAGATCTCTACAGGCCTGGTAAAGAGTAGAGACAACCCTCTGATCCAGTAGATCTCTACAGGCCTGGTAAAGAGTAGAGACAACCCTCTGATCCAGTAGATCTCTACAGGTCTGGTAAAGAGTAGAGACAACCCTCTGATCCAGTAGATCTCTACAGGCCTGGTAAAGAGTAGAGACAACCCTCTGATCCAGTAGATCTCTACAGGTAAAGAGTAGAGACGACCCTCTGATCCAGTAGATCTCTACAGGCCTGATAAAGAGTAGAGACAACCCTCTGATTCAGTAGATATCTACAGGTAAAGAGTAGAGACAACCCTCTGATCCAGTAGATCTCTACAGGCCTGGTAAAGAGTAGAGACAACCCTCTGATCCAGTAGATCTCTACAGGCCTGATAAAGAGTAGAGACAACCCTCTGATTCAGTAGATATCTACAGGTAAAGAGTAGAGACAACCCTCTGATCCAGTAGATCTCTACAGGCCTGGTAAAGAGTAGAGACAACCCTCTGATCCAGTAGATATCTACAGGTAAAGAGTAGAGACAACCCTCTGATCCAGTAGATCTCTACAGGCCTGGTAAAGAGTAGAGACAACCCTCTGATCCAGTAGATCTCTACAGGTAAAGAGTAGAGACAACCCTCTGATCCAGTAGATCTCTACAGGCCTGGTAAAGAGTAGAGACAACCCTCTGATCCAGTAGATCTCTACAGGTAAAGAGTAGAGACAACCCTCTGATCCAGTAGATATCTACAGGTAAAGAGTAGAGACAACCCTCTGATCCAGTAGATCTCTACAGGTAAAGAGTAGAGACAACCCTCTGATCCAGTAGATCTCTACAGGTAAAGAGTAGAGACAACCCTCTGATCCAGTAGATCTCTACAGGCCTGGTAAAGAGTAGAGACAACCCTCTGATCCAGCAGATCTCTACAGGCCTGGTAAAGAGTAGAGACAGCTCTCTGATCCAGTAGATCTCTACAGGTAAAGAGTAGAGACAACCCTCTGATCCAGTAGATCTCTACAGGTAAAGAGTAGAGACAACCCTCTGATCCAGTAGATCTCCACAGGCCTGGTAAAGAGTAGAGACAACCCTCTGATCCAGTAGATATCTACAGGTAAAGAGTAGAGACAACCCTCTGATCCAGTAGATCTCTACAGGTAAAGAGTAGAGACAACCCTCTGATCCAGTAGATCTCTACAGGTAAAGAGTAGAGACAACCCTCTGATCCAGTAGATCTCTACAGGTAAAGAGTAGAGACAACCCTCTGATCCAGTAGATCTCTACAGGTAAAGAGTAGAGACAACCCTCTGATCCAGTAGATCTCTACAGGTAAAGAGTAGAGACAACCCTCTGATCCAGTAGATATCTACAGGTAAAGAGTAGAGACAACCCTCTGATCCAGTAGATCTCTACAGGCCTGGTAAAGAGTAGAGACAACCCTCTGATCCAGTAGATCTCTACAGGTAAAGAGTAGTGACAACCCTCTGATCCAGTAGATCTCTACAGGTAAAGAGTAGAGACAACCCTCTGATCCAGTAGATCTCTACAGGTAAAGAGTAGAGACAACCCTCTGATCCAGTAGATCTCTACAGGTAAAGAGTAGAGACAACCCTCTGATCCAGTAGATATCTACAGGTAAAGAGTAGAGACAACCCTCTGATCCAGTAGATCTCTACAGGCCTGGTAAAGAGTAGAGACAACCCTCTGATCCAGTAGATCTCTACAGGTCTGGTAAAGAGTAGAGACAACCCTCTGATCCAGTAGATCTCTACAGGTAAAGAGTAGAGACAACCCTCTGATCCAGTATATATCTACAGGTAAAGAGTAGAGACAACCCTCTGATCCAGTAGATCTCTACAGGTAAAGAGTAGAGACAACCCTCTGATCCAGTAGATCTCTACAGGTAAAGAGTAGAGACAACCCTCTGATCCAGTAGATCTCTACAGGTAAAGAGTAGAGACAACCCTCTGATCCAGTAGATATCTACAGGTAAAGAGTAGAGACAACCCTCTGATCCAGTAGATCTCTACAGGCCTGGTAAAGAGTAGAGACAACCCTCTGATCCAGTAGATCTCTACAGGCCTGGTAAAGAGTAGAGACAACCCTCTGATCCAGTAGATCTCTACAGGTAAAGAGTAGAGACAACCCTCTGATCCAGTAGATCTCTACAGGCCTGGTAAAGAGTAGAGACAACCCTCTGATCCAGTAGATCTCTACAGGTAAAGAGTAGAGACAACCCTCTGATCCAGTAGATCTCTACAGGTAAAGAGTAGAGACAACCCTCTGATCCAGTAGATCTCTACAGGTAAAGAGTAGAGACAACCCTCTGATCCAGTAGATCTCCACAGGCCTGGTAAAGAGTAGAGACAACCCTCTGATCCAGTAGATATCTACAGGTAAAGAGTAGTGACAACCCTCTGATCCAGTAGATCTCTACAGGTAAAGAGTAGAGACAACCCTCTGATCCAGTAGATCTCTACAGGTAAAGAGTAGAGACAACCCTCTGATCCAGTAGATCTCTACAGGTAAAGAGTAGAGACAACCCTCTGATCCAGTAGATATCTACAGGTAAAGAGTAGAGACAACCCTCTGATCCAGTAGATCTCTACAGGCCTGGTAAAGAGTAGAGACAACCCTCTGATCCAGTAGATCTCTACAGGCCTGGTAAAGAGTAGAGACAACCCTCTGATCCAGTAGATCTCTACAGGTCTGGTAAAGAGTAGAGACAACCCTCTGATCCAGTAGATCTCTACAGGCCTGGTAAAGAGTAGAGACAACCCTCTGATCCAGTAGATCTCTACAGGTAAAGAGTAGAGACGACCCTCTGATCCAGTAGATCTCTACAGGCCTGATAAAGAGTAGAGACAACCCTCTGATTCAGTAGATATCTACAGGTAAAGAGTAGAGACAACCCTCTGATCCAGTAGATCTCTACAGGCCTGGTAAAGAGTAGAGACAACCCTCTGATCCAGTAGATCTCTACAGGCCTGATAAAGAGTAGAGACAACCCTCTGATTCAGTAGATATCTACAGGTAAAGAGTAGAGACAACCCTCTGATCCAGTAGATCTCTACAGGCCTGGTAAAGAGTAGAGACAACCCTCTGATCCAGTAGATATCTACAGGTAAAGAGTAGAGACAACCCTCTGATCCAGTAGATCTCTACAGGCCTGGTAAAGAGTAGAGACAACCCTCTGATCCAGTAGATCTCTACAGGTAAAGAGTAGAGACAACCCTCTGATCCAGTAGATCTCTACAGGCCTGGTAAAGAGTAGAGACAACCCTCTGATCCAGTAGATCTCTACAGGTAAAGAGTAGAGACAACCCTCTGATCCAGTAGATATCTACAGGTAAAGAGTAGAGACAACCCTCTGATCCAGTAGATCTCTACAGGTAAAGAGTAGAGACAACCCTCTGATCCAGTAGATCTCTACAGGTAAAGAGTAGAGACAACCCTCTGATCCAGTAGATCTCTACAGGCCTGGTAAAGAGTAGAGACAACCCTCTGATCCAGCAGATCTCTACAGGCCTGGTAAAGAGTAGAGACAGCTCTCTGATCCAGTAGATCTCTACAGGTAAAGAGTAGAGACAACCCTCTGATCCAGTAGATCTCTACAGGTAAAGAGTAGAGACAACCCTCTGATCCAGTAGATCTCCACAGGCCTGGTAAAGAGTAGAGACAACCCTCTGATCCAGTAGATATCTACAGGTAAAGAGTAGAGACAACCCTCTGATCCAGTAGATCTCTACAGGTAAAGAGTAGAGACAACCCTCTGATCCAGTAGATCTCTACAGGTAAAGAGTAGAGACAACCCTCTGATCCAGTAGATCTCTACAGGTAAAGAGTAGAGACAACCCTCTGATCCAGTAGATCTCTACAGGTAAAGAGTAGAGACAACCCTCTGATCCAGTAGATCTCTACAGGTAAAGAGTAGAGACAACCCTCTGATCCAGTAGATATCTACAGGTAAAGAGTAGAGACAACCCTCTGATCCAGTAGATCTCTACAGGCCTGGTAAAGAGTAGAGACAACCCTCTGATCCAGTAGATCTCTACAGGTAAAGAGTAGTGACAACCCTCTGATCCAGTAGATCTCTACAGGTAAAGAGTAGAGACAACCCTCTGATCCAGTAGATCTCTACAGGTAAAGAGTAGAGACAACCCTCTGATCCAGTAGATCTCTACAGGTAAAGAGTAGAGACAACCCTCTGATCCAGTAGATATCTACAGGTAAAGAGTAGAGACAACCCTCTGATCCAGTAGATCTCTACAGGCCTGGTAAAGAGTAGAGACAACCCTCTGATCCAGTAGATCTCTACAGGTCTGGTAAAGAGTAGAGACAACCCTCTGATCCAGTAGATCTCTACAGGTAAAGAGTAGAGACAACCCTCTGATCCAGTATATATCTACAGGTAAAGAGTAGAGACAACCCTCTGATCCAGTAGATCTCTACAGGTAAAGAGTAGAGACAACCCTCTGATCCAGTAGATCTCTACAGGTAAAGAGTAGAGACAACCCTCTGATCCAGTAGATCTCTACAGGTAAAGAGTAGAGACAACCCTCTGATCCAGTAGATATCTACAGGTAAAGAGTAGAGACAACCCTCTGATCCAGTAGATCTCTACAGGCCTGGTAAAGAGTAGAGACAACCCTCTGATCCAGTAGATCTCTACAGGCCTGGTAAAGAGTAGAGACAACCCTCTGATCCAGTAGATCTCTACAGGTAAAGAGTAGAGACAACCCTCTGATCCAGTAGATCTCTACAGGCCTTGTAAAGAGTAGAGACAACCCTCTGATCCAGTAGATCTCTACAGGTAAAGAGTAGAGACAACCCTCTGATCCAGTAGATCTCCACAGGCCTGGTAAAGAGTAGAGACAACCCTCTGATCCAGTAGATATCTACAGGTAAAGAGTAGAGACAACCCTCTGATCCAGTAGATCTCTACAGGTAAAGAGTAGAGACAACCCTCTGATCCAGTAGATCTCTACAGGTAAAGAGTAGAGACAACCCTCTGATCCAGTAGATCTCCACAGGCCTGGTAAAGAGTAGAGACAACCCTCTGATCCAGTAGATATCTACAGGTAAAGAGTAGAGACAACCCTCTGATCCAGTAGATCTCTACAGGTAAAGAGTAGAGACAACCCTCTGATCCAGTAGATCTCTACAGGTAAAGAGTAGAGACAACCCTCTGATCCAGTAGATCTCTACAGGTAAAGAGTAGAGACAACCCTCTGATCCAGTAGATATCTACAGGTAAAGAGTAGAGACAACCCTCTGATCCAGTAGATCTCTACAGGCCTTGTAAAGAGTAGAGACAACCCTCTGATCCAGTAGATATCTACAGGTAAAGAGTAGAAACAACCCTCTGATCCAGTAGATCTCTACAGGCCTGGTAAAGAGTAGAGACAACCCTCTGATCCAGTAGATCTCTACAGGTAAAGAGTAGAGACAACCCTCTGATCCAGTAGATATCTACAGGTAAAGAGTAGAGACAACCTTCTGATCCAGTAGATCTCTACAGGCCTGGTAAAGAGTAGAGACAACCCTCTGATCCAGTAGATCTCTACAGGTAAAGAGTAGAGACAACCCTCTGATCCAGTAGATATCTACAGGTAAAGAGTAGAGACAACCCTCTGATCCAGTAGATCTCTACAGGCCTGGTAAAGAGTATAGACAACCCTCTGATCCAGTAGATCTCTACAGATAAAGAGTAGAGACAACCCTCTGATCCAGTAGATCTCTACAGACCTGGTAAAGAGTAGAGACAACCCTCTGATCCAGTAGATCTCTACAGGTAAAGAGTAGAGACAACCCTCTGATCCAGTAGATCTCTACAGGCCTGGTAAAGAGTAGAGACAACCCTCTGATCCAGTAGATCTCTACAGGCCTGGTAAAGAGTAGAGACAACCCTCTGATCCAGTAGATCTCTACAGGTAAAGAGTAGAGACAACCCTCTGATCCAGTAGATCTCTACAGGTAAAGAGTAGAGACAACCCTCTGATCCAGTAGATCTCTACAGGTAAAGAGTAGAGACAACCCTCTGATCCAGTAGATCTCCACAGGCCTGGTAAAGAGTAGAGACAACCCTCTGATCCAGTAGATCTCTACAGGTAAAGAGTAGAGACAACCCTCTGATCCAGTAGATCTCTACAGGTAAAGAGTAGAGACAACCCTCTGATCCAGTAGATCTCTACAGGTAAAGAGTAGAGACAACCCTCTGATCCAGTAGATCTCTACAGGTAAAGAGTAGAGACAACCCTCTGATCCAGTAGATATCTACAGGTAAAGAGTAGAGACAACCCTCTGATCCAGTAGATCTCTACAGGCCTGGTAAAGAGTAGAGACAACCCTCTGATCCAGTAGATCTCTACAGGCCTGGTAAAGAGTAGAGACAACCCTCTGATCCAGTAGATCTCTACAGGTCTGGTAAAGAGTAGAGACAACCCTCTGATCCAGTAGATCTCTACAGGCCTGGTAAAGAGTAGAGACAACCCTCTGATCCAGTAGATCTCTACAGGTAAAGAGTAGAGACGACCCTCTGATCCAGTAGATCTCTACAGGCCTGGTAAAGAGTAGAGACAACCCTCTGATTCAGTAGATATCTACAGGTAAAGAGTAGAGACAACCCTCTGATCCAGTAGATCTCTACAGGCCTGGTAAAGAGTAGAGACAACCCTCTGATCCAGTAGATCTCTACAGGCCTGGTAAAGAGTAGAGACAACCCTCTGATCCAGTAGATCTCTACAGGCCTGGTAAAGAGTAGAGACAACCCTCTGATCCAGTAGATCTCTACAGGTCTGGTAAAGAGTAGAGACAACCCTCTGATCCAGTAGATCTCTACAGTTCTGGTAAAGAGTAGAGACAACCCTCTGATCCAGTAGATCTCTACAGGTAAAGAGTAGAGACAACCCTCTGATCCAGTAGATCTCTACAGGCCTGGTAAAGAGTAGAGACAACCCTCTGATCCAGTAGATATCTACAGGTAAAGAGTAGAGACAACCCTCTGATCCAGTAGATCTCTACAGGTAAAGAGTAGAGACAACCCTCTGATCCAGTAGATCTCCACAGGCCTGGTAAAGAGTAGAGACAACCCTCTGATCCAGTAGATATCTACAGGTAAAGAGTAGAGACAACCCTCTGATCCAGTAGATCTCTACAGGTAAAGAGTAGAGACAACCCTCTGATCCAGTAGATATCTACAGGTAAAGAGTAGAGACAACCCTCTGATCCAGTAGATCTCTACAGGCCTGGTAAAGAGTATAGACAACCCTCTAATCCAGTAGATCTCTACAGGCCTGGTAAAGAGTAGAGACAACCCTCTGATCCAGTAGATCTCTACAGGTAAAGAGTAGAGACAACCCTCTGATCCAGTAGATCTCTACAGGCCTTGTAAAGAGTAGAGACAACCCTCTGATCCAGTAGATCTCTACAGGTAAAGAGTAGAGACAACCCTCTGATCCAGTAGATCTCCACAGGCCTGGTAAAGAGTAGAGACAACCCTCTGATCCAGTAGATATCTACAGGTAAAGAGTAGAGACAACCCTCTGATCCAGTAGATCTCTACAGGTAAAGAGTAGAGACAACCCTCTGATCCAGTAGATCTCTACAGGTAAAGAGTAGAGACAACCCTCTGATCCAGTAGATCTCCACAGGCCTGGTAAAGAGTAGAGACAACCCTCTGATCCAGTAGATATCTACAGGTAAAGAGTAGAGACAACCCTCTGATCCAGTAGATCTCTACAGGTAAAGAGTAGAGACAACCCTCTGATCCAGTAGATCTCTACAGGTAAAGAGTAGAGACAACCCTCTGATCCAGTAGATCTCTACAGGTAAAGAGTAGAGACAACCCTCTGATCCAGTAGATATCTACAGGTAAAGAGTAGAGACAACCCTCTGATCCAGTAGATCTCTACAGGCCTTGTAAAGAGTAGAGACAACCCTCTGATCCAGTAGATATCTACAGGTAAAGAGTAGAAACAACCCTCTGATCCAGTAGATCTCTACAGGCCTGGTAAAGAGTAGAGACAACCCTCTGATCCAGTAGATCTCTACAGGTAAAGAGTAGAGACAACCCTCTGATCCAGTAGATATCTACAGGTAAAGAGTAGAGACAACCTTCTGATCCAGTAGATCTCTACAGGCCTGGTAAAGAGTAGAGACAACCCTCTGATCCAGTAGATCTCTACAGGTAAAGAGTAGAGACAACCCTCTGATCCAGTAGATATCTACAGGTAAAGAGTAGAGACAACCCTCTGATCCAGTAGATCTCTACAGGCCTGGTAAAGAGTATAGACAACCCTCTGATCCAGTAGATCTCTACAGATAAAGAGTAGAGACAACCCTCTGATCCAGTAGATCTCTACAGACCTGGTAAAGAGTAGAGACAACCCTCTGATCCAGTAGATCTCTACAGGTAAAGAGTAGAGACAACCCTCTGATCCAGTAGATCTCTACAGGCCTGGTAAAGAGTAGAGACAACCCTCTGATCCAGTAGATCTCTACAGGCCTGGTAAAGAGTAGAGACAACCCTCTGATCCAGTAGATCTCTACAGGTAAAGAGTAGAGACAACCCTCTGATCCAGTAGATCTCTACAGGTAAAGAGTAGAGACAACCCTCTGATCCAGTAGATCTCTACAGGTAAAGAGTAGAGACAACCCTCTGATCCAGTAGATCTCCACAGGCCTGGTAAAGAGTAGAGACAACCCTCTGATCCAGTAGATCTCTACAGGTAAAGAGTAGAGACAACCCTCTGATCCAGTAGATCTCTACAGGTAAAGAGTAGAGACAACCCTCTGATCCAGTAGATCTCTACAGGTAAAGAGTAGAGACAACCCTCTGATCCAGTAGATCTCTACAGGTAAAGAGTAGAGACAACCCTCTGATCCAGTAGATATCTACAGGTAAAGAGTAGAGACAACCCTCTGATCCAGTAGATCTCTACAGGCCTGGTAAAGAGTAGAGACAACCCTCTGATCCAGTAGATCTCTACAGGCCTGGTAAAGAGTAGAGACAACCCTCTGATCCAGTAGATCTCTACAGGTCTGGTAAAGAGTAGAGACAACCCTCTGATCCAGTAGATCTCTACAGGCCTGGTAAAGAGTAGAGACAACCCTCTGATCCAGTAGATCTCTACAGGTAAAGAGTAGAGACGACCCTCTGATCCAGTAGATCTCTACAGGCCTGGTAAAGAGTAGAGACAACCCTCTGATTCAGTAGATATCTACAGGTAAAGAGTAGAGACAACCCTCTGATCCAGTAGATCTCTACAGGCCTGGTAAAGAGTAGAGACAACCCTCTGATCCAGTAGATCTCTACAGGCCTGGTAAAGAGTAGAGACAACCCTCTGATCCAGTAGATCTCTACAGGCCTGGTAAAGAGTAGAGACAACCCTCTGATCCAGTAGATCTCTACAGGTCTGGTAAAGAGTAGAGACAACCCTCTGATCCAGTAGATCTCTACAGTTCTGGTAAAGAGTAGAGACAACCCTCTGATCCAGTAGATCTCTACAGGTAAAGAGTAGAGACAACCCTCTGATCCAGTAGATCTCTACAGGCCTGGTAAAGAGTAGAGACAACCCTCTGATCCAGTAGATATCTACAGGTAAAGAGTAGAGACAACCCTCTGATCCAGTAGATCTCTACAGGTAAAGAGTAGAGACAACCCTCTGATCCAGTAGATCTCCACAGGCCTGGTAAAGAGTAGAGACAACCCTCTGATCCAGTAGATATCTACAGGTAAAGAGTAGAGACAACCCTCTGATCCAGTAGATCTCTACAGGTAAAGAGTAGAGACAACCCTCTGATCCAGTAGATATCTACAGGTAAAGAGTAGAGACAACCCTCTGATCCAGTAGATCTCTACAGGCCTGGTAAAGAGTATAGACAACCCTCTAATCCAGTAGATCTCTACAGGCCTGGTAAAGAGTAGAGACAACCCTCTGATCCAGTAGATCTCTACAGGTAAAGAGTAGAGACAACCCTCTGATCCAGTAGATCTCTACAGGCCTTGTAAAGAGTAGAGACAACCCTCTGATCCAGTAGATATCTACAGGTAAAGAGTAGAGACAACCCTCTGATCCAGTAGATCTCTACAGGCCTGGTAAAGAGTAGAGACAACCCTCTGATCCAGTAGATCTCTACAGGCCTGGTAAAGAGTAGAGACAACCCTCTGATCCAGTAGATCTCTACAGGTAAAGAGTAGAGACAACCCTCTGATCCAGTAGATCTCTACAGGCCTTGTAAAGAGTAGACACAACCCTCTGATCCAGTAGATATCTACAGGTAAAGAGTAGAGACAACCCTCTGATCCAGTAGATCTCTACAGGCCTGGTAAAGAGTAGAGACAACCCTCTGATCCAGTAGATCTCTACAGGTAAAGAGTAGAGACAACCCTCTGATCCAGTAGATATCTACAGGTAAAGAGTAGAGACAACCCTCTGATCCAGTAGATCTCTACAGGCCTGGTAAAGAGTAGAGACAACCCTCTGATCCAGTAGATCTCTACAGGTAAAGAGTAGAGACAACCCTCTGATCCAGTAGATATCTACAGGTAAAGAGTAGAGACAACCCTCTCATCCAGTAGATCTCTACAGGCCTGGTAAAGAGTATAGACAACCCTCTGATCCAGTAGATCTTTACAGATAAAAAGTAGAGACAACCCTCTGATCCAGTAGATCTCTACAGGCCTGGTAAAGAGTAGAGACAACCCTCTGATCCAGTAGATCTCTGCAGGTAAAGAGTAGAGACAACCCTCTGATCCAGTAGATCTCTACAGGCCTGGTAAAGAGTAGAGACAACCCTCTGATCCAGTAGATCTCTATAGGCCTGGTAAAGAGTAGAGACAACCCTCTGATCCAGTAGATCTCTACAGGTAAAGAGTAGAGACAACCCTCTGATCCAGTAGATCTCTACAGGTAAAGAGTAGAGACAACCCTCTGATCCAGTAGATCTCTACAGGTAAAGAGTAGAGACAACCCTCTGATCCAGTAGATCTCCACAGGCCTGGTAAAGAGTAGAGACAACCCTCTGATCCAGTAGATCTCTACAGGCCTGGTAAAGAGTAGAGACAACCCTCTGATCCAGTAGATCTCTACAGGTAAAGAGTAGAGACAACCCTCTGATCCAGTAGATCTCTACAGGCCTTGTAAAGAGTAGACACAACCCTCTGATCCAGTAGATATCTACAGGTAAAGAGTAGAGACAACCCTCTGATCCAGTAGATCTCTACAGGCCTGGTAAAGAGTAGAGACAACCCTCTGATCCAGTAGATCTCTACAGGTAAAGAGTAGAGACAACCCTCTGATCCAGTAGATATCTACAGGTAAAGAGTAGAGACAACCCTCTGATCCAGTAGATCTCTACAGGCCTGGTAAAGAGTAGAGACAACCCTCTGATCCAGTAGATCTCTACAGGTAAAGAGTAGAGACAACCCTCTGATCCAGTAGATATCTACAGGTAAAGAGTAGAGACAACCCTCTGATCCAGTAGATCTCTACAGGCCTGGTAAAGAGTATAGACAACCCTCTGATCCAGTAGATCTTTACAGATAAAGAGTAGAGACAACCCTCTGATCCAGTAGATCTCTACAGGCCTGGTAAAGAGTAGAGACAACCCTCTGATCCAGTAGATCTCTGCAGGTAAAGAGTAGAGACAACCCTCTGATCCAGTAGATCTCTACAGGCCTGGTAAAGAGTAGAGACAACCCTCTGATCCAGTAGATCTCTATAGGCCTGGTAAAGAGTAGAGACAACCCTCTGATCCAGTAGATCTCTACAGGTAAAGAGTAGAGACAACCCTCTGATCCAGTAGATCTCTACAGGTAAAGAGTAGAGACAACCCTCTGATCCAGTAGATCTCTACAGGTAAAGAGTAGAGACAACCCTCTGATCCAGTAGATCTCCACAGGCCTGGTAAAGAGTAGAGACAACCCTCTGATCCAGTAGATATCTACAGGTAAAGAGTAGAGACAACCCTCTGATCCAGTAGATCTCTACAGGTAAAGAGTAGAGACAACCCTCTGATCCAGTAGATCTCTACAGGTAAAGAGTAGAGACAACCCTCTGATCCAGTAGATCTCTACAGGTAAAGAGTAGAGACAACCCTCTGATCCAGTAGATATCTACAGGTAAAGAGTAGAGACAACCCTCTGATCCAGTAGATCTCTACAGGCCTGGTAAAGAGTAGAGACAACCCTCTGATCCAGTAGATCTCTACAGGCCTGGTAAAGAGTAGAGACAACCCTCTGATCCAGTAGATCTCTACAGGTCTGGTAAAGAGTAGAGACAACCCTCTGATCCAGTAGATCTCTACAGGCCTGGTAAAGAGTAGAGACAACCCTCTGATCCAGTAGATCTCTACAGGTAAAGAGTAGAGACGACCCTCTGATCCAGTAGATCTCTACAGGCCTGGTAAAGAGTAGAGACAACCCTCTGATTCAGTAGATATCTATAGGTAAAGAGTAGAGACAACCCTCTGATCCAGTAGATCTCTACAGGCCTGGTAAAGAGTAGAGACAACCCTCTGATCCAGTAGATCTCTACAGGCCTGGTAAAGAGTAGAGACAACCCTCTGATCCAGTAGATCTCTACAGGCCTGGTAAAGAGTAGAGACAACCCTCTGATCCAGTAGATCTCTACAGGTCTGGTAAAGAGTAGAGACAACCCTCTGATCCAGTAGATCTCTACAGGCCTGGTAAAGAGTAGAGACAACCCTCTGATCCAGTAGATCTCTACAGGTAAAGAGTAGAGACAACCCTCTGATCCAGTAGATCTCTACAGGCCTGGTAAAGAGTAGAGACAACCCTCTGATCCAGTAGATATCTACAGGTAAAGAGTAGAGACAACCCTCTGATCCAGTAGATCTCTACAGGTAAAGAGTAGAGACAACCCTCTGATCCAGTAGTTCTCTACAGGTAAAGAGTAGAGACAACCCTCTGATCCAGTAGATCTCCACAGGCCTGGTAAAGAGTAGAGACAACCCTCTGATCCAGTAGATATCTACAGGTAAAGAGTAGAGACAACCCTCTGATCCAGTAGATCTCTACAGGTAAAGAGTAGAGACAACCCTCTGATCCAGTAGATCTCTACAGGTAAAGAGTAGAGACAACCCTCTGATCCAGTAGATCTCTACAGGTAAAGAGTAGAGCCAACCCTCTGATCCAGTAGATATCTACAGGTAAAGAGTAGAGACAACCCTCTGATCCAGTAGATCTCTACAGGCCTGGTAAAGAGTATAGACAACCCTCTGATCCAGTAGATCTCTACAGGCCTGGTAAAGAGTAGAGACAACCCTCTGATCCAGTAGATCTCTACAGGTAAAGAGTAGAGACAACCCTCTGATCCAGTAGATCTCTACAGGCCTTGTAAAGAGTAGAGACAACCCTCTGATCCAGTAGATATCTACAGGTAAAGAGTAGAGACAACCCTCTGATCCAGTAGATCTCTACAGGCCTGGTAAAGAGTAGAGACAACCCTCTGATCCAGTAGATCTCTACAGGTAAAGAGTAGAGACAACCCTCTGATCCAGTAGATATCTACAGGTAAAGAGTAGAGACAACCCTCTGATCCAGTAGATCTCTACAGGCCTGGTAAAGAGTAGAGACAACCCTCTGATCCAGTAGATCTCTACAGGTAAAGAGTAGAGACAACCCTCTGATCCAGTAGATATCTACAGGTAAAGAGTAGAGACAACCCTCTGATCCAGTAGATCTCTACAGGCCTGGTAAAGAGTATAGACAACCCTCTGATCCAGTAGATCTCTACAGATAAAGAGTAGAGACAACCCTCTGATCCAGTAGATCTCTACAGCCTGGTAAAAAGTAGAGACAACCCTCTGATCCAGTAGATCTCTACAGGTAAAGAGTAGAGACAACCCTCTGATCCAGTAGATCTCTACAGGCCTGGTAAAGAGTAGAGACAACCCTCTGATCCAGTAGATCTCTACAGGTAAAGAGTAGAGACAACCCTCTGATCCAGTAGATCTCTACAGGTAAAGAGTAGAGACAACCCTCTGATCCAGTAGATCTCTACAGGTAAAGAGTAGAGACAACCCTCTGATCCAGTAGATCTCCACAGGCCTGGTAAAGAGTAGAGACAACCCTCTGATCCAGTAGATATCTACAGGTAAAGAGTAGAGACAACCCTCTGATCCAGTAGATCTCTACAGGTAAAGAGTAGAGACAACCCTCTGATCCAGTAGATATCTACAGGTAAAGAGTAGAGACAACCCTCTGATCCAGTAGATCTCTACAGGCCTGGTAAAGAGTAGAGACAACCCTCTGATCCAGTAGATCTCTACAGGCCTGGTAAAGAGTAGAGACAACCCTCTGATCCAGTAGATCTCTACAGGTCTGGTAAAGAGTAGAGACAACCCTCTGATCCAGTAGATCTCTACAGGCCTGGTAAAGAGTAGAGACAACCCTCTGATCCAGTAGATCTCTACAGGTAAAGAGTAGAGACGACCCTCTGATCCAGTAGATCTCTACAGGCCTGATAAAGAGTAGAGACAACCCTCTGATTCAGTAGATATCTACAGGTAAAGAGTAGAGACAACCCTCTGATCCAGTAGATCTCTACAGGCCTGGTAAAGAGTAGAGACAACCCTCTGATCCAGTAGATCTCTACAGGCCTGGTAAAGAGTAGAGACAACCCTCTGATCCAGTAGATCTCTACATTCCTGGTAAAGAGTAGAGACAACCCTCTGATCCAGTAGATCTCTACAGGTCTGGTAAAGAGTAGAGACAACCCTCTGATCCAGTAGATCTCTACAGGCCTGGTAAAGAGTAGAGACAACCCTCTGATCCAGTAGATCTCTACAGGTAAAGAGTAGAGACAACCCTCTGATCCAGTAGATCTCTACAGGCCTGGTAAAGAGTAGAGACAACCCTCTGATCCAGTAGATATCTACAGGTAAAGAGTAGAGACAACCCTCTGATCCAGTAGATCTCTACAGGCCTGGTAAAGAGTATAGACAACCCTCTGATCCAGTAGATCTCTACAGATAAAGAGTAGAGACAACCCTCTGATCCAGTAGATCTCTACAGGCCTGGTAAAGAGTAGAGACAACCCTCTGATCCAGTAGATCTCTACAGGTAAAGAGTAGAGACAACCCTCTGATCCAGTAGATCTCTACAGGTAAAGAGTAGAGACAACCCTCTGATCCAGTAGATCTCCACAGGCCTGGTAAAGAGTAGAGACAACCCTCTGATCCAGTAGATATCTACAGGCCTGGTAAAGAGTATAGACAACCCTCTGATCCAGTAGATATCTACAGGTAAAGAGTAGAGACAACCCTCTGATCCAGTAGATCTCTACAGGTAAAGAGTAGAGACAACCCTCTGATCCAGTAGATCTCCACAGGCCTGGTAAAGAGTAGAGACAACCCTCTGATCCAGTAGATATCTACAGGTAAAGAGTAGTGACAACCCTCTGATCCAGTAGATCTCTACAGGTAAAGAGTAGAGACAACCCTCTGATCCAGTAGATCTCTACAGGTAAAGAGTAGAGACAACCATCTGATCCAGTAGATCTCTACAGGCCTGGTAAAGAGTAGAGACAACCCTCTGATCCAGTAGCTCTCTACAGGCCTGGTAAAGAGTTGAGACAACCCTCTGATCCAGTAGATCTCTACAGGCCTGGTAAAGAGTAGAGACAACCCTCTGATCCAGTAGATCTCTACAGGTAAAGAGTAGAGACAACCCTCTGATCCAGTAGATCTCTACAGGCCTGGTAAAGAGTAGAGACAACCCTCTGATCCAGTAGATATCTACAGGTAAAGAGTAGAGACAACCCTCTGATCCAGTAGATCTCTACAGGTAAAGAGTAGAGACAACCCTCTGATCCAGTAGTTCTCTACAGGTAAAGAGTAGAGACAACCCTCTGATCCAGTAGATCTCCACAGGCCTGGTAAAGAGTAGAGACAACCCTCTGATCCAGTAGATATCTACAGGTAAAGAGTAGAGACAACCCTCTGATCCAGTAGATCTCTACAGGTAAAGAGTAGAGACAACCCTCTGATCCAGTAGATCTCTACAGGTAAAGAGTAGAGACAACCCTCTGATCCAGTAGATCTCTACAGGTAAAGAGTAGAGCCAACCCTCTGATCCAGTAGATATCTACAGGTAAAGAGTAGAGACAACCCTCTGATCCAGTAGATCTCTACAGGCCTGGTAAAGAGTATAGACAACCCTCTGATCCAGTAGATCTCTACAGGCCTGGTAAAGAGTAGAGACAACCCTCTGATCCAGTAGATCTCTACAGGTAAAGAGTAGAGACAACCCTCTGATCCAGTAGATCTCTACAGGCCTTGTAAAGAGTAGAGACAACCCTCTGATCCAGTAGATATCTACAGGTAAAGAGTAGAGACAACCCTCTGATCCAGTAGATCTCTACAGGCCTGGTAAAGAGTAGAGACAACCCTCTGATCCAGTAGATCTCTACAGGTAAAGAGTAGAGACAACCCTCTGATCCAGTAGATATCTACAGGTAAAGAGTAGAGACAACCCTCTGATCCAGTAGATCTCTACAGGCCTGGTAAAGAGTAGAGACAACCCTCTGATCCAGTAGATCTCTACAGGTAAAGAGTAGAGACAACCCTCTGATCCAGTAGATATCTACAGGTAAAGAGTAGAGACAACCCTCTGATCCAGTAGATCTCTACAGGCCTGGTAAAGAGTATAGACAACCCTCTGATCCAGTAGATCTCTACAGATAAAGAGTAGAGACAACCCTCTGATCCAGTAGATCTCTACAGCCTGGTAAAAAGTAGAGACAACCCTCTGATCCAGTAGATCTCTACAGGTAAAGAGTAGAGACAACCCTCTGATCCAGTAGATCTCTACAGGCCTGGTAAAGAGTAGAGACAACCCTCTGATCCAGTAGATCTCTACAGGTAAAGAGTAGAGACAACCCTCTGATCCAGTAGATCTCTACAGGTAAAGAGTAGAGACAACCCTCTGATCCAGTAGATCTCTACAGGTAAAGAGTAGAGACAACCCTCTGATCCAGTAGATCTCCACAGGCCTGGTAAAGAGTAGAGACAACCCTCTGATCCAGTAGATATCTACAGGTAAAGAGTAGAGACAACCCTCTGATCCAGTAGATCTCTACAGGTAAAGAGTAGAGACAACCCTCTGATCCAGTAGATATCTACAGGTAAAGAGTAGAGACAACCCTCTGATCCAGTAGATCTCTACAGGCCTGGTAAAGAGTAGAGACAACCCTCTGATCCAGTAGATCTCTACAGGCCTGGTAAAGAGTAGAGACAACCCTCTGATCCAGTAGATCTCTACAGGTCTGGTAAAGAGTAGAGACAACCCTCTGATCCAGTAGATCTCTACAGGCCTGGTAAAGAGTAGAGACAACCCTCTGATCCAGTAGATCTCTACAGGTAAAGAGTAGAGACGACCCTCTGATCCAGTAGATCTCTACAGGCCTGATAAAGAGTAGAGACAACCCTCTGATTCAGTAGATATCTACAGGTAAAGAGTAGAGACAACCCTCTGATCCAGTAGATCTCTACAGGCCTGGTAAAGAGTAGAGACAACCCTCTGATCCAGTAGATCTCTACAGGCCTGGTAAAGAGTAGAGACAACCCTCTGATCCAGTAGATCTCTACATTCCTGGTAAAGAGTAGAGACAACCCTCTGATCCAGTAGATCTCTACAGGTCTGGTAAAGAGTAGAGACAACCCTCTGATCCAGTAGATCTCTACAGGCCTGGTAAAGAGTAGAGACAACCCTCTGATCCAGTAGATCTCTACAGGTAAAGAGTAGAGACAACCCTCTGATCCAGTAGATCTCTACAGGCCTGGTAAAGAGTAGAGACAACCCTCTGATCCAGTAGATATCTACAGGTAAAGAGTAGAGACAACCCTCTGATCCAGTAGATCTCTACAGGCCTGGTAAAGAGTATAGACAACCCTCTGATCCAGTAGATCTCTACAGATAAAGAGTAGAGACAACCCTCTGATCCAGTAGATCTCTACAGGCCTGGTAAAGAGTAGAGACAACCCTCTGATCCAGTAGATCTCTACAGGTAAAGAGTAGAGACAACCCTCTGATCCAGTAGATCTCTACAGGTAAAGAGTAGAGACAACCCTCTGATCCAGTAGATCTCCACAGGCCTGGTAAAGAGTAGAGACAACCCTCTGATCCAGTAGATATCTACAGGCCTGGTAAAGAGTATAGACAACCCTCTGATCCAGTAGATATCTACAGGTAAAGAGTAGAGACAACCCTCTGATCCAGTAGATCTCTACAGGTAAAGAGTAGAGACAACCCTCTGATCCAGTAGATCTCCACAGGCCTGGTAAAGAGTAGAGACAACCCTCTGATCCAGTAGATATCTACAGGTAAAGAGTAGTGACAACCCTCTGATCCAGTAGATCTCTACAGGTAAAGAGTAGAGACAACCCTCTGATCCAGTAGATCTCTACAGGTAAAGAGTAGAGACAACCATCTGATCCAGTAGATCTCTACAGGCCTGGTAAAGAGTAGAGACAACCCTCTGATCCAGTAGCTCTCTACAGGCCTGGTAAAGAGTTGAGACAACCCTCTGATCCAGTAGATCTCTACAGGCCTGGTAAAGAGTAGAGACAACCCTCTGATCCAGTAGATCTCTACAGGTAAAGAGTAGAGACAACCCTCTGATCCAGTAGATATCTACAGGTAAAGAGTAGAGACAACCCTCTGATCCAGTAGATCTCTACAGGCCTGGTAAAGAGTAGAGACAACCCTATGATCCAGTAGATCTCTACAGGTAAAGAGTAGAGACAACCCTCTGATCCAGTAGATCTCTACAGGCCTGGTAAAGAGTAGAGACAACCCTCTGATCCACTCGATCTCTACAGGTAAAGAGTAGAGACAACCCTCTGATCCACTAGATCTCTACAGGCCTGGTAAAGAGTAGAGACAACCCTCTGATCCAGTAGATCTCTACAGGCCTGGTAAAGAGTAGAGACAACTCTCTGATCCAGTATATCTCTACAGGCAAAGAGTAGAGACAGCCCTCTGATCCAGTAGATCTCTACAGGTAAAGAGTAGAGACAACCCTCTGATCCAGTAGATCTCTACAGGTAAAGAGTAGAGACAACCATCTGATCCAGTAGATCTCTACAGGCCTGGTAAAGAGTAGAGACAACCCTCTGATCCAGTAGCTCTCTACAGGCCTGGTAAAGAGTAGAGACAACCCTCTGATCCAGTAGATCTCTACAGGCCTGGTAAAGAGTAGAGACAACCCTCTGATCCAGCAGATCTCTACAGGCCTGGTAAAGAGTAGAGACAGCTCTCTGATCCAGTAGATCTCTACAGGTAAAGAGTAGAGACAACCCTCTGATCCAGTAGATCTCTACAGGTAAAGAGTAGAGACAACCCTCTGATCCAGTAGATCTCTACAGGCCTGGTAAAGAGTAGAGACAACCCTCTAATCCAGTAGATATCTACAGGCCTGGTAAAGAGTAGAGACAACCCTCTGATCCAGTAGATCTCTACAGGCCTGGTAAAGAGTAGAGACAACCCTCTGATCCAGTAGCTCTCTACAGGCCTGGTAAAGAGTTGAGACAACCCTCTGATCCAGTAGATCTCTACAGGCCTGGTAAAGAGTATAGACAACCCTCTGATCCAGTAGATATCTACAGGTAAAGAGTAGAGACAACCCTCTGATCCAGTAGTTCTCTACAGGTAAAGAGTAGAGACAACCCTCTGATCCAGTAGATCTCCACAGGCCTGGTAAAGAGTAGAGACAACCCTCTGATCCAGTAGATATCTACAGGTAAAGAGTAGTGACAACCCTCTGATCCAGTAGATCTCTACAGGTAAAGAGTAGAGACAACCCTCTGATCCAGTAGATCTCTACAGGTAAAGAGTAGAGACAACCATCTGATCCAGTAGATCTCTACAGGCCTGGTAAAGAGTAGAGACAACCCTCTGATCCAGTAGCTCTCTACAGGCCTGGTAAAGAGTTGAGACAACCCTCTGATCCAGTAGATCTCTACAGGCCTGGTAAAGAGTAGAGACAACCCTCTGATCCAGTAGATCTCTACAGGTAAAGAGTAGAGACAACCCTCTGATCCAGTAGATATCTACAGGTAAAGAGTAGAGACAACGCTCTGATCCAGTAGATCTCTACAGGCCTGGTAAAGAGTAGAGACAACCCTCTGATCCAGTAGATCTCTACAGGTAAAGAGTAGAGACAACCCTCTGATCCAGTAGATCTCTACAGGCCTGGTAAAGAGTAGAGACAACCCTCTGATCCAGTAGATCTCTACAGGCCTGGTAAAGAGTAGAGACAACCCTCTGATCCAGTAGATCTCTACAGGCCTGGTAAAGAGTAGAGACAACCCTCTGATCCAGTAGATCTCTACAGGTAAAGAGTAGAGACAACCATCTGATCCAGTAGATCTCTACAGGCCTGGTAAAGAGTAGAGACAACCCTCTGATCCAGTAGCTCTCTACAGGCCTGGTAAAGAGTAGAGACAACCCTCTGATCCAGTAGATCTCTACAGGCCTGGTAAAGAGTAGAGACAACCCTCTGATCCAGCAGATCTCTACAGGCCTGGTAAAGAGTAGAGACAGCTCTCTGATCCAGTAGATCTCTACAGGTAAAGAGTAGAGACAACCCTCTGATCCAGTAGATCTCTACAGGTAAAGAGTAGAGACAACCCTCTGATCCAGTAGATCTCTACAGGCCTGGTAAAGAGTAGAGACAACCCTCTAATCCAGTAGATATCTACAGGCCTGGTAAAGAGTAGAGACAACCCTCTGATCCAGTAGATCTCTACAGGCCTGGTAAAGAGTAGAGACAACCCTCTGATCCAGTAGCTCTCTACAGGCCTGGTAAAGAGTTGAGACAACCCTCTGATCCAGTAGATCTCTACAGGCCTGGTAAAGAGTATAGACAACCCTCTGATCCAGTAGATATCTACAGGTAAAGAGTAGAGACAACCCTCTGATCCAGTAGATCTCTACAGGTAAAGAGTAGAGACAACCCTCTGATCCAGTAGATATCTACAGGTAAAGAGTAGTGACAACCCTCTGATCCAGTAGATCTCTACAGGTAAAGAGTAGAGACAACCCTCTGATCCAGTAGATCTCTACAGGTAAAGAGTAGAGACAACCATCTGATCCAGTAGATCTCTACAGGCCTGGTAAAGAGTAGAGACAACCCTCTGATCCAGTAGCTCTCTACAGGCCTGGTAAAGAGTTGAGACAACCCTCTGATCCAGTAGATCTCTACAGGCCTGGTAAAGAGTAGAGACAACCCTCTGATCCAGTAGATCTCTACAGGTAAAGAGTAGAGACAACCCTCTGATCCAGTAGATATCTACAGGTAAAGAGTAGAGACAACGCTCTGATCCAGTAGATCTCTACAGGCCTGGTAAAGAGTAGAGACAACCCTCTGATCCAGTAGATCTCTACAGGTAAAGAGTAGAGACAACCCTCTGATCCAGTAGATCTCTACAGGCCTGGTAAAGAGTAGAGACAACCCTCTGATCCAGTAGATCTCTACAGGCCTGGTAAAGAGTAGAGACAACCCTCTGATCCAGTAGATCTCTACAGGCCTGGTAAAGAGTAGAGACAACCCTCTGATCCAGTAGATCTCTACAGGTAAAGAGTAGAGACAACCATCTGATCCAGTAGATCTCTACAGGCCTGGTAAAGAGTAGAGACAACCCTCTGATCCAGTAGCTCTCTACAGGCCTGGTAAAGAGTAGAGACAACCCTCTGATCCAGTAGATCTCTACAGGCCTGGTAAAGAGTAGAGACAACCCTCTGATCCAGCAGATCTCTACAGGCCTGGTAAAGAGTAGAGACAGCTCTCTGATCCAGTAGATCTCTACAGGTAAAGAGTAGAGACAACCCTCTGATCCAGTAGATCTCTACAGGTAAAGAGTAGAGACAACCCTCTGATCCAGTAGATCTCTACAGGCCTGGTAAAGAGTAGAGACAACCCTCTAATCCAGTAGATATCTACAGGCCTGGTAAAGAGTAGAGACAACCCTCTGATCCAGTAGATCTCTACAGGCCTGGTAAAGAGTAGAGACAACCCTCTGATCCAGTAGCTCTCTACAGGCCTGGTAAAGAGTTGAGACAACCCTCTGATCCAGTAGATCTCTACAGGCCTGGTAAAGAGTATAGACAACCCTCTGATCCAGTAGATATCTACAGGTAAAGAGTAGAGACAACCCTCTGATCCAGTAGATCTCTACAGGTAAAGAGTAGAGACAACCCTCTGATCCAGTAGATCTCCACAGGCCTGGTAAAGAGTAGAGACAACCCTCTGATCCAGTAGATATCTACAGGTAAAGAGTAGTGACAACCCTCTGATCCAGTAGATCTCTACAGGTAAAGAGTAGAGACAACCCTCTGATCCAGTAGATCTCTACAGGTAAAGAGTAGAGACAACCATCTGATCCAGTAGCTCTCTACAGGCCTGGTAAAGAGTTGAGACAACCCTCTGATCCAGTAGATCTCTACAGGCCTGGTAAAGAGTAGAGACAACCCTCTGATCCAGTAGATCTCTACAGGTAAAGAGTAGAGACAACCCTCTGATCCAGTAGATATCTACAGGTAAAGAGTAGAGACAACCCTCTGATCCAGTAGATCTCTACAGGCCTGGTAAAGAGTAGAGACAACCCTCTGATCCAGTAGATCTCTACAGGTAAAGAGTAGAGACAACCCTCTGATCCAGTAGATCTCTACAGGCCTGGTAAAGAGTAGAGACAACCCTCTGATCCAGTAGATCTCTACAGGTAAAGAGTAGAGACAACCCTCTGATCCAGTAGATCTCTACAGATAAAGAGTAGAGACAACCCTCTGATCCAGTAGACCTCTACAGGCCTGGTAAAGAGTAGAGACAACCCTCTGATCCAGTAGATCTCTACAGGTAAAGAGTAGAGACAACCCTCTGATCCAGTAGATCTCTACAGGCCTGGTAAAGAGTAGAGACAACCCTCTGATCCACTCGATCTCTACAGGTAAAGAGTAGAGACAACCCTCTGATCCACTAGATCTCTACAGGCCTGGTAAAGAGTAGAGACAACCCTCTGATCCAGTAGATCTCTACAGGCGTGGTAAAGAGTAGAGACAACTCTCTGATCCAGTATATCTCTACAGGCAAAGAGTAGAGACAACCCTCTGATCCAGTAGATCTCTACAGGTAAAGAGTAGAGACAACCCTCTGATCCAGTAGATCTCCACAGGTAAAGAGTAGAGACAACCCTCTGATCCAGTAGATCTGTACAGGCCTGGTAAAGAGAAGAGACAACCCTCTGATCCAGTAGATATCTACAGGCCTGGTAAAGAGTAGAGACAGCCCTCTGATCCAGTAGATCTCTACAGGTAAAGAGTAGAGACAACCCTCTGATCCAGTAGATCTCTACAGGTAAAGAGTAGAGACAACCCTCTGATCCAGTAGATCTCTACAGATAAAGAGTAGAGACAACCCTCTGATCCAGTAGACCTCTACAGGCCTGGTAAAGAGTAGAGACAACCCTCTGATCCAGTAGATCTCTACAGGCCTGGTAAAGAGTAGAGACAACCCTCTGATCCACTCGATCTCTACAGGTAAAGAGTAGAGACAACCCTCTGATCCACTAGATCTCTACAGGCCTGGTAAAGAGTAGAGACAACCCTCTGATCCAGTAGATCTCTACAGGCGTGGTAAAGAGTAGAGACAACTCTCTGATCCAGTATATCTCTACAGGCAAAGAGTAGAGACAACCCTCTGATCCAGTAGATCTCTACAGGTAAAGAGTAGAGACAACCCTCTGATCCAGTAGATCTCCACAGGTAAAGAGTAGAGACAACCCTCTGATCCAGTAGATCTGTACAGGCCTGGTAAAGAGAAGAGACAACCCTCTGATCCAGTAGATATCTACAGGCCTGGTAAAGAGTAGAGACAGCCCTCTGATCCAGTAGATCTCTACAGGTAAAGAGTAGAGACAACCCTCTGATCCAGTAGATCTCTACAGGTAAAGAGTAGAGACAACCCTCTGATCCAGTAGATATCTACAGGTAAAGAGTAGAGACAACCCTCTGATCCAGTAGATCTCTACAGGCCTGGTAAAGAGTAGAGACAACCCTCTGATCCAGTAGATCTCTACAGGTAAAGAGTAGAGACAACCCTCTGATCCAGTAGATCTCTACAGGCCTGGTAAAGAGTAGAGACAACCCTCTGATCCAGTAGATCTCTACAGGTAAAGAGTAGAGACAACCCTCTGATCCAGTAGATCTCTACAGGTAAAGAGTAGAGACAACCCTCTGATCCAGTAGACCTCTACAGGCCTGGTAAAGAGTAGAGACAACCCTCTGATCCAGTAGATCTCTACAGGCGTGGTAAAGAGTAGAGACAACTCTCTGATCCAGTATATCTCTACAGGCAAAGAGTAGAGACAACCCTCTGATCCAGTAGATCTCTACAGGTAAAGAGTAGAGACAACCCTCTGATCCAGTAGATCTCCACAGGTAAAGAGTAGAGACAACCCTCTGATCCAGTAGATCTGTACAGGCCTGGTAAAGAGAAGAGACAACCCTCTGATCCAGTAGATATCTACAGGCCTGGTAAAGAGTAGAGACAGCCCTCTGATCCAGTAGATCTCTACAGGTAAAGAGTAGAGACAACCCTCTGATCCAGTAGATCTCTACAGGTAAAGAGTAGAGACAACCCTCTGATCCAGTAGATCTCTACAGATAAAGAGTAGAGACAACCCTCTGATCCAGTAGACCTCTACAGGCCTGGTAAAGAGTAGAGACAACCCTCTGATCCAGTAGATCTCTACAGGCCTGGTAAAGAGTAGAGACAACCCTCTGATCCACTCGATCTCTACAGGTAAAGAGTAGAGACAACCCTCTGATCCACTAGATCTCTACAGGCCTGGTAAAGAGTAGAGACAACCCTCTGATCCAGTAGATCTCTACAGGCGTGGTAAAGAGTAGAGACAACTCTCTGATCCAGTATATCTCTACAGGCAAAGAGTAGAGACAACCCTCTGATCCAGTAGATCTCTACAGGTAAAGAGTAGAGACAACCCTCTGATCCAGTAGATCTCCACAGGTAAAGAGTAGAGACAACCCTCTGATCCAGTAGATCTGTACAGGCCTGGTAAAGAGAAGAGACAACCCTCTGATCCAGTAGATATCTACAGGCCTGGTAAAGAGTAGAGACAGCCCTCTGATCCAGTAGATCTCTACAGGTAAAGAGTAGAGACAACCCTCTGATCCAGTAGATCTCTACAGGTAAAGAGTAGAGACAACCCTCTGATCCAGTAGATATCTACAGGTAAAGAGTAGAGACAACCCTCTGATCCAGTAGATCTCTACAGGCCTGGTAAAGAGTAGAGACAACCCTCTGATCCAGTAGATCTCTACAGGTAAAGAGTAGAGACAACCCTCTGATCCAGTAGATCTCTACAGGCCTGGTAAAGAGTAGAGACAACCCTCTGATCCAGTAGATCTCTACAGGTAAAGAGTAGAGACAACCCTCTGATCCAGTAGATCTCTACAGGTAAAGAGTAGAGACAACCCTCTGATCCAGTAGACCTCTACAGGCCTGGTAAAGAGTAGAGACAACCCTCTGATCCAGTAGATCTCTACAGGCCTGGTAAAGAGTAGAGACAACCCTCTGATCCAGGAGATCTCTACAGGCCTGGTAAAGAGTAGAGACAGCTCTCTGATCCAGTAGATCTCTACAGGTAAAGAGTAGAGACAACCCTCTGATCCAGTAGATCTCTACAGGTAAAGAGTAGAGACAACCCTCTGATCCAGTAGATCTCCACAGGTAAAGAGTAGAGACAACCCTCTGATCCAGTAGATCTCTACAGGCCTGGTAAAGAGTAGAGACAACCCTCTAATCCAGTAGATATCTACAGGCCTGGTAAAGAGTAGAGACAACCCTCTGATCCAGTAGATCTCTACAGGTAAAGAGTAGAGACAACCATCTGATCCAGTAGATCTCTACAGGCCTGGTAAAGAGTAGAGACAACCCTCTGATCCAGTAGCTCTCTACAGGCCTGGTAAAGAGTAGAGACAACCCTCTGATCCAGTAGATCTCTACAGGCCTGGTAAAGAGTAGAGACAACCCTCTGATCCAGCAGATCTCTACAGGCCTGGTAAAGAGTAGAGACAGCTCTCTGATCCAGTAGATCTCTACAGGTAAAGAGTAGAGACAACCCTCTGATCCAGTAGATCTCTACAGGTAAAGAGTAGAGACAACCCTCTGATCCAGTAGATCTCTACAGGCCTGGTAAAGAGTAGAGACAACCCTCTAATCCAGTAGATATCTACAGGCCTGGTAAAGAGTAGAGACAACCCTCTGATCCAGTAGATCTCTACAGGCCTGGTAAAGAGTAGAGACAACCCTCTGATCCAGTAGATCTCTACAGGTAAAGAGTAGAGACAACCCTCTGATCCAGTAGATCTCTACAGGCGTGGTAAAGAGTAGAGACAACTCTCTGATCCAGTATATCTCTACAGGCAAAGAGTAGAGACAACCCTCTGATCCAGTAGATCTCTACAGGTAAAGAGTAGAGACAACCCTCTGATCCAGTAGATCTCCACAGGTAAAGAGTAGAGACAACCCTCTGATCCAGTAGATCTGTACAGGCCTGGTAAAGAGAAGAGACAACCCTCTGATCCAGTAGATATCTACAGGCCTGGTAAAGAGTAGAGACAGCCCTCTGATCCAGTAGATCTCTACAGGTAAAGAGTAGAGACAACCCTCTGATCCAGTAGATCTCTACAGGTAAAGAGTAGAGACAACCCTCTGATCCAGTAGATCTCTACAGATAAAGAGTAGAGACAACCCTCTGATCCAGTAGACCTCTACAGGCCTGGTAAAGAGTAGAGACAACCCTCTGATCCAGTAGATCTCTACAGGTAAAGAGTAGAGACAACCCTCTGATCCAGTAGATCTCTACAGGCCTGGTAAAGAGTAGAGACAACCCTCTGATCCACTCGATCTCTACAGGTAAAGAGTAGAGACAACCCTCTGATCCACTAGATCTCTACAGGCCTGGTAAAGAGTAGAGACAACCCTCTGATCCAGTAGATCTCTACAGGCGTGGTAAAGAGTAGAGACAACTCTCTGATCCAGTATATCTCTACAGGCAAAGAGTAGAGACAACCCTCTGATCCAGTAGATCTCTACAGGTAAAGAGTAGAGACAACCCTCTGATCCAGTAGATCTCCACAGGTAAAAAGTAGAGACAACCCTCTGATCCAGTAGATCTGTACAGGCCTGGTAAAGAGAAGAGACAACCCTCTGATCCAGTAGATATCTACAGGCCTGGTAAAGAGTAGAGACAGCCCTCTGATCCAGTAGATCTCTACAGGTAAAGAGTAGAGACAACCCTCTGATCCAGTAGATCTCTACAGGTAAAGAGTAGAGACAACCCTCTGATCCAGTAGATCTCTACAGGTAAAGAGTAGAGACAACCCTCTGATCCAGTAGACCTCTACAGGCCTGGTAAAGAGTAGAGACAACCCTCTGATCCAGTAGATCTCTACAGGCCTGGTAAAGAGTAGAGACAACCCTCTGATCCAGGAGATCTCTACAGGCCTGGTAAAGAGTAGAGACAGCTCTCTGATCCAGTAGATCTCTACAGGTAAAGAGTAGAGACAACCCTCTGATCCAGTAGATCTCTACAGGTAAAGAGTAGAGACAACCCTCTGATCCAGTAGATCTCCACAGGTAAAGAGTAGAGACAACCCTCTGATCCAGTAGATCTCTACAGGCCTGGTAAAGAGTAGAGACAACCCTCTAATCCAGTAGATATCTACAGGCCTGGTAAAGAGTAGAGACAACCCTCTGATCCAGTAGATCTCTACAGGTAAAGAGTAGAGACAACCATCTGATCCAGTAGATCTCTACAGGCCTGGTAAAGAGTAGAGACAACCCTCTGATCCAGTAGCTCTCTACAGGCCTGGTAAAGAGTAGAGACAACCCTCTGATCCAGTAGATCTCTACAGGCCTGGTAAAGAGTAGAGACAACCCTCTGATCCAGCAGATCTCTACAGGCCTGGTAAAGAGTAGAGACAGCTCTCTGATCCAGTAGATCTCTACAGGTAAAGAGTAGAGACAACCCTCTGATCCAGTAGATCTCTACAGGTAAAGAGTAGAGACAACCCTCTGATCCAGTAGATCTCTACAGGCCTGGTAAAGAGTAGAGACAACCCTCTGATCCAGTAGATCTCTACAGGCCTGGTAAAGAGTAGAGACAACCCTCTGATCCAGTAGATCTCTACAGGTAAAGAGTAGAGACAACCCTCTGATCCAGTAGATATCTACAGGTAAAGAGTAGAGACAACCCTCTGATCCAGTAGATCTCTACAGGCCTGGTAAAGAGTAGAGACAACCCTCTGATCCAGTAGATCTCTACAGGTAAAGAGTAGAGACAACCCTCTGATCCAGTAGATCTCTACAGGCCTGGTAAAGAGTAGAGACAACCCTCTGATCCAGTAGATCTCTACAGGTAAAGAGTAGAGACAACCCTCTGATCCAGTAGATCTCTACAGATAAAGAGTAGAGACAACCCTCTGATCCAGTAGACCTCTACAGGCCTGGTAAAGAGTAGAGACAACCCTCTGATCCAGTAGATCTCTACAGGTAAAGAGTAGAGACAACCCTCTGATCTAGTAGATCTCTACAGGCCTGGTAAAGAGTAGAGACAACCCTCTGATCCACTCGATCTCTACAGGTAAAGAGTAGAGACAACCCTCTGATCCACTAGATCTCTACAGGCCTGGTAAAGAGTAGAGACAACCCTCTGATCCAGTAGATCTCTACTGGCCTGGTAAAGAGTAGAGACAACTCTCTGATCCAGTATATCTCTACAGGCAAAGAGTAGAGACAACCCTCTGATCCAGTAGATCTCTACAGGTAAAGAGTAGAGACAACCCTCTGATCCAGTAGATCTCTACAGGTAAAGAGTAGAGACAACCCTCTGATCCAGTAGATCTCCACAGGTAAAGAGTAGAGACAACCCTCTGATCCAGTAGATCTCTACAGGCCTGGTAAAGAGTAGAGACAACCCTCTAATCCAGTAGATATCTACAGGCCTGGTAAAGAGTAGAGACAACCCTTTGATCCAGTAGATCTCTACAGGTAAAGAGTAGAGACAACCATCTGATCCAGTAGATCTCTACAGGCCTGGTAAAGAGTAGAGACAACCCTCTGATCCAGTAGCTCTCTACAGGCCTGGTAAAGAGTAGAGACAACCCTCTGATCCAGTAGATCTCTACAGGCCTGGTAAAGAGTAGAGACAACCCTCTGATCCAGCAGATCTCTACAGGCCTGGTAAAGAGTAGAGACAGCTCTCTGATCCAGTAGATCTCTACAGGTAAAGAGTAGAGACAACCCTCTGATCCAGTAGATCTCTACAGGTAAAGAGTAGAGACAACCCTCTGATCCAGTAGATCTCTACAGGCCTGGTAAAGAGTAGAGACAACCCTCTGATCCAGTAGATCTCTACAGGCCTGGTAAAGAGTAGAGACAACCCTCTGATCCAGTAGATCTCTACAGGTAAAGAGTAGAGACAACCCTCTGATCCAGTAGATATCTACAGGTAAAGAGTAGAGACAACCCTCTGATCCAGTAGATCTCTACAGGCCTGGTAAAGAGTAGAGACAACCCTCTGATCCAGTAGATCTCTACAGGCCTGGTAAAGAGTAGAGACAACCCTCTGATCCAGTAGATCTCTACAGGTAAAGAGTAGAGACAACCCTCTGATCCAGTAGATATCTACAGGTAAAGAGTAGAGACAACCCTCTGATCCAGTAGATCTCTACAGGCCTGGTAAAGAGTAGAGACAACCCTCTGATCCAGTAGATCTCTACAGGTAAAGAGTAGAGACAACCCTCTGATCCAGTAGATCTCTACAGGCCTGGTAAAGAGTAGAGACAACCCTCTGATCCAGTAGATCTCTACAGGTAAAGAGTAGAGACAACCCTCTGATCCAGTAGATCTCTACAGATAAAGAGTAGAGACAACCCTCTGATCCAGTAGACCTCTACAGGCCTGGTAAAGAGTAGAGACAACCCTCTGATCCAGTAGATCTCTACAGGTAAAGAGTAGAGACAACCCTCTGATCTAGTAGATCTCTACAGGCCTGGTAAAGAGTAGAGACAACCCTCTGATCCACTCGATCTCTACAGGTAAAGAGTAGAGACAACCCTCTGATCCACTAGATCTCTACAGGCCTGGTAAAGAGTAGAGACAACCCTCTGATCCAGTAGATCTCTACTGGCCTGGTAAAGAGTAGAGACAACTCTCTGATCCAGTATATCTCTACAGGCAAAGAGTAGAGACAACCCTCTGATCCAGTAGATCTCTACAGGTAAAGAGTAGAGACAACCCTCTGATCCAGTAGATCTCTACAGGTAAAGAGTAGAGACAACCCTCTGATCCAGTAGATCTCCACAGGTAAAGAGTAGAGACAACCCTCTGATCCAGTAGATCTCTACAGGCCTGGTAAAGAGTAGAGACAACCCTCTAATCCAGTAGATATCTACAGGCCTGGTAAAGAGTAGAGACAACCCTTTGATCCAGTAGATCTCTACAGGTAAAGAGTAGAGACAACCATCTGATCCAGTAGATCTCTACAGGCCTGGTAAAGAGTAGAGACAACCCTCTGATCCAGTAGCTCTCTACAGGCCTGGTAAAGAGTAGAGACAACCCTCTGATCCAGTAGATCTCTACAGGCCTGGTAAAGAGTAGAGACAACCCTCTGATCCAGCAGATCTCTACAGGCCTGGTAAAGAGTAGAGACAGCTCTCTGATCCAGTAGATCTCTACAGGTAAAGAGTAGAGACAACCCTCTGATCCAGTAGATCTCTACAGGTAAAGAGTAGAGACAACCCTCTGATCCAGTAGATCTCCACAGGTAAAGAGTAGAGACAACCCTCTGATCCAGTAGATCTCTACAGGCCTGGTAAAGAGTAGAGACAACCCTCTAATCCAGTAGATCTCTACAGGTAAAGAGTAGAGACAACCCTCTGATCCAGTAGATCTCTACAGGTAAAGAGTAGAGACAACCCTCTGATCCAGTAGATCTCCACAGGTAAAGAGTAGAGACAACCCTCTGATCCAGTAGATCTCTACAGGCCTGGTAAAGAGTAGAGACAACCCTCTAATCCAGTAGATATCTACAGGCCTGGTAAAGAGTAGAGACAACCCTTTGATCCAGTAGATCTCTACAGGTAAAGAGTAGAGACAACCATCTGATCCAGTAGATCTCTACAGGCCTGGTAAAGAGTAGAGACAACCCTCTGATCCAGTAGCTCTCTACAGGCCTGGTAAAGAGTAGAGACAACCCTCTGATCCAGTAGATCTCTACAGGCCTGGTAAAGAGTAGAGACAACCCTCTGATCCAGCAGATCTCTACAGGCCTGGTAAAGAGTAGAGACAGCTCTCTGATCCAGTAGATCTCTACAGGTAAAGAGTAGAGACAACCCTCTGATCCAGTAGATCTCTACAGGTAAAGAGTAGAGACAACCCTCTGATCCAGTAGATCTCTACAGGCCTGGTAAAGAGTAGAGACAACCCTCTGATCCAGTAGATCTCTACAGGCCTGGTAAAGAGTAGAGACAACCCTCTGATCCAGTAGATCTCTACAGGTAAAGAGTAGAGACAACCCTCTGATCCAGTAGATATCTACAGGTAAAGAGTAGAGACAACCCTCTGATCCAGTAGATCTCTACAGGCCTGGTAAAGAGTAGAGACAACCCTCTGATCCAGTAGATCTCTACAGGCCTGGTAAAGAGTAGAGACAACCCTCTGATCCAGTAGATCTCTACAGGTAAAGAGTAGAGACAACCCTCTGATCCAGTAGATATCTACAGGTAAAGAGTAGAGACAACCCTCTGATCCAGTAGATCTCTACAGGCCTGGTAAAGAGTAGAGACAACCCTCTGATCCAGTAGATCTCTACAGGTAAAGAGTAGAGACAACCCTCTGATCCAGTAGATCTCTACAGGCCTGGTAAAGAGTAGAGACAACCCTCTGATCCAGTAGATCTCTACAGGTAAAGAGTAGAGACAACCCTCTGATCCAGTAGATCTCTACAGATAAAGAGTAGAGACAACCCTCTGATCCAGTAGACCTCTACAGGCCTGGTAAAGAGTAGAGACAACCCTCTGATCCAGTAGATATCTACAGGTAAAGAGTAGAGACAACCCTCTGATCTAGTAGATCTCTACAGGCCTGGTAAAGAGTAGAGACAACCCTCTGATCCACTCGATCTCTACAGGTAAAGAGTAGAGACAACCCTCTGATCCACTAGATCTCTACAGGCCTGGTAAAGAGTAGAGACAACCCTCTGATCCAGTAGATCTCTACTGGCCTGGTAAAGAGTAGAGACAACTCTCTGATCCAGTATATCTCTACAGGCAAAGAGTAGAGACAACCCTCTGATCCAGTAGATCTCTACAGGTAAAGAGTAGAGACAACCCTCTGATCCAGTAGATCTCTACAGGTAAAGAGTAGAGACAACCCTCTGATCCAGTAGATCTCCACAGGTAAAGAGTAGAGACAACCCTCTGATCCAGTAGATCTCTACAGGCCTGGTAAAGAGTAGAGACAACCCTCTAATCCAGTAGATATCTACAGGCCTGGTAAAGAGTAGAGACAACCCTTTGATCCAGTAGATCTCTACAGGTAAAGAGTAGAGACAACCATCTGATCCAGTAGATCTCTACAGGCCTGGTAAAGAGTAGAGACAACCCTCTGATCCAGTAGCTCTCTACAGGCCTGGTAAAGAGTAGAGACAACCCTCTGATCCAGTAGATCTCTACAGGCCTGGTAAAGAGTAGAGACAACCCTCTGATCCAGCAGATCTCTACAGGCCTGGTAAAGAGTAGAGACAGCTCTCTGATCCAGTAGATCTCTACAGGTAAAGAGTAGAGACAACCCTCTGATCCAGTAGATCTCTACAGGTAAAGAGTAGAGACAACCCTCTGATCCAGTAGATCTCTACAGGCCTGGTAAAGAGTAGAGACAACCCTCTGATCCAGTAGATCTCTACAGGCCTGGTAAAGAGTAGAGACAACCCTCTGATCCAGTAGATCTCTACAGGTAAAGAGTAGAGACAACCCTCTGATCCAGTAGATATCTACAGGTAAAGAGTAGAGACAACCCTCTGATCCAGTAGATCTCTACAGGCCTGGTAAAGAGTAGAGACAACCCTCTGATCCAGTAGATCTCTACAGGTAAAGAGTAGAGACAACCCTCTGATCCAGTAGATCTCTACAGGCCTGGTAAAGAGTAGAGACAACCCTCTGATCCAGTAGATCTCTACAGGTAAAGAGTAGAGACAACCCTCTGATCCAGTAGATCTCTACAGGTAAAGAGTAGAGACAACCCTCTGATCCAGTAAACCTCTACAGGCCTGGTAAAGAGTAGAGACAACCCTCTGATCCAGTAGATCTCTACAGGCCTGGTAAAGAGTAGAGACAACCCTCTGATCCAGGAGATCTCTACAGGCCTGGTAAAGAGTAGAGACAGCTCTCTGATCCAGTAGATCTCTACAGGTAAAGAGTAGAGACAACCCTCTGATCCAGTAGATCTCTACAGGTAAAGAGTAGAGACAACCCTCTGATCCAGTAGATCTCCACAGGTAAAGAGTAGAGACAACCCTCTGATCCAGTAGATCTCTACAGGCCTGGTAAAGAGTAGAGACAACCCTCTAATCCAGTAGATATCTACAGGCCTGGTAAAGAGTAGAGACAACCCTCTGATCCAGTAGATCTCTACAGGTAAAGAGTAGAGACAACCATCTGATCCAGTAGATCTCTACAGGCCTGGTAAAGAGTAGAGACAACCCTCTGATCCAGTAGCTCTCTACAGGCCTGGTAAAGAGTAGAGACAACCCTCTGATCCAGTAGATCTCTACAGGCCTGGTAAAGAGTAGAGACAACCCTCTGATCCAGCAGATCTCTACAGGCCTGGTAAAGAGTAGAGACAGCTCTCTGATCCAGTAGATCTCTACAGGTAAAGAGTAGAGACAACCCTCTGATCCAGTAGATCTCTACAGGTAAAGAGTAGAGACAACCCTCTGATCCAGTAGATCTCTACAGGCCTGGTAAAGAGTAGAGACAACCCTCTGATCCAGTAGATCTCTACAGGCCTGGTAAAGAGTAGAGACAACCCTCTGATCCAGTAGATCTCTACAGGTAAAGAGTAGAGACAACCCTCTGATCCAGTAGATATCTACAGGTAAAGAGTAGAGACAACCCTCTGATCCAGTAGATCTCTACAGGCCTGGTAAAGAGTAGAGACAACCCTCTGATCCAGTAGATCTCTACAGGTAAAGAGTAGAGACAACCCTCTGATCCAGTAGATCTCTACAGGCCTGGTAAAGAGTAGAGACAACCCTCTGATCCAGTAGATCTCTACAGGTAAAGAGTAGAGACAACCCTCTGATCCAGTAGATCTCTACAGATAAAGAGTAGAGACAACCCTCTGATCCAGTAGACCTCTACAGGCCTGGTAAAGAGTAGAGACAACCCTCTGATCCAGTAGATCTCTACAGGTAAAGAGTAGAGACAACCCTCTGATCTAGTAGATCTCTACAGGCCTGGTAAAGAGTAGAGACAACCCTCTGATCCACTCGATCTCTACAGGTAAAGAGTAGAGACAACCCTCTGATCCACTAGATCTCTACAGGCCTGGTAAAGAGTAGAGACAACCCTCTGATCCAGTAGATCTCTACTGGCCTGGTAAAGAGTAGAGACAACTCTCTGATCCAGTATATCTCTACAGGCAAAGAGTAGAGACAACCCTCTGATCCAGTAGATCTCTACAGGTAAAGAGTAGAGACAACCCTCTGATCCAGTAGATCTCCACAGGTAAAGAGTAGAGACAACCCTCTGATCCAGTAGATCTCTACAGGTAAAGAGTAGAGACAACCCTCTGATCCAGTAGATCTCTACAGATAAAGAGTAGAGACAACCCTCTGATCCAGTAGACCTCTACAGGCCTGGTAAAGAGTAGAGACAACCCTCTGATCCAGTAGATCTCTACAGGTAAAGAGTAGAGACAACCCTCTGATCTAGTAGATCTCTACAGGCCTGGTAAAGAGTAGAGACAACCCTCTGATCCACTCGATCTCTACAGGTAAAGAGTAGAGACAACCCTCTGATCCACTAGATCTCTACAGGCCTGGTAAAGAGTAGAGACAACCCTCTGATCCAGTAGATCTCTACTGGCCTGGTAAAGAGTAGAGACAACTCTCTGATCCAGTATATCTCTACAGGCAAAGAGTAGAGACAACCCTCTGATCCAGTAGATCTCTACAGGTAAAGAGTAGAGACAACCCTCTGATCCAGTAGATCTCCACAGGTAAAGAGTAGAGACAACCCTCTGATCCAGTAGATCTCTACTGGCCTGGTAAAGAGTAGAGACAACTCTCTGATCCAGTATATCTCTACAGGCAAAGAGTAGAGACAACCCTCTGATCCAGTAGATCTCTACAGGTAAAGAGTAGAGACAACCCTCTGATCCAGTAGATCTCCACAGGTAAAGAGTAGAGACAACCCTCTGATCCAGTAGATCTCTACTGGCCTGGTAAAGAGTAGAGACAACTCTCTGATCCAGTATATCTCTACAGGCAAAGAGTAGAGACAACCCTCTGATCCAGTAGATCTCTACAGGTAAAGAGTAGAGACAACCCTCTGATCCAGTAGATCTCCACAGGTAAAGAGTAGAGACAACCCTCTGATCCAGTAGATCTGTACAGGCCTGGTAAAGAGAAGAGACAACCCTCTGATCCAGTAGATATCTACAGGCCTGGTAAAGAGTAGAGACAGCCCTCTGATCCAGTAGATCTCTACAGGTAAAGAGTAGAGACAACCCTCTGATCCAGTAGATCTCTACAGGTAAAGAGTAGAGACAACCCTCTGATCCAGTAGATCTCTACAGGCCTGGTAAAGAGTAGAGACAACCCTCTGATCCAGTAGATCTCTACAGGTAAAGAGTAGAGACAACCCTCTGATCCAGTAGATCTCTACAGGCCTGGTAAAGAGTAGAGACAACCCTCTGATCCAGTAGATCTCTACAGGTAAAGAGTAGAGACAACCCTCTGATCCAGTAGATCTCCACAGGTAAAGAGTAGAGACAACCCTCTGATCCAGTAGATCTCTACAGGCCTGGTAAAGAGTAGAGACAACCCTCTAATCCAGTAGATATCTACAGGCCTGGTAAAGAGTAGAGACAACCCTCTGATCCAGTAGATCTCTACAGGTAAAGAGTAGAGACAACCATCTGATCCAGTAGATCTCTACAGGCCTGGTAAAGAGTAGAGACAACCCTCTGATCCAGTAGCTCTCTACAGGCCTGGTAAAGAGTAGAGACAACCCTCTGATCCAGTAGATCTCTACAGGCCTGGTAAAGAGTAGAGACAACCCTCTGATCCAGCAGATCTCTACAGGCCTGGTAAAGAGTAGAGTCAGCTCTCTGATCCAGTAGATCTCTACAGGTAAAGAGTAGAGACAACCCTCTGATCCAGTAGATCTCTACAGGTAAAGAGTAGAGACAACCCTCTGATCCAGTAGATCTCTACAGGCCTGGTAAAGAGTAGAGACAACCCTCTAATCCAGTAGATATCTACAGGCCTGGTAAAGAGTAGAGACAACCCTCTGATCCAGTAGATCTCTACAGGCCTGGTAAAGAGTAGAGACAACCCTCTGATCCAGTAGCTCTCTACAGGCCTGGTAAAGAGTTGAGACAACCCTCTGATCCAGTAGATCTCTACAGGCCTGGTAAAGAGTAGAGACAACCCTCTGATCCAGTAGATCTCTACAGGTAAAGAGTAGAGACAACCCTCTGATCCAGTAGATATCTACAGGTAAAGAGTAGAGACAACCCTCTGATCCAGTAGATCTCTACAGGCCTGGTAAAGAGTAGAGACAACCCTCTAATCCAGTAGATCTCTACAGGTAAAGAGTAGAGACAACCCTCTGATCCAGTAGATCTCTACAGGCCTGGTAAAGAGTAGAGACAACCCTCTAATCCAGTAGATATCTACAGGCCTGGTAAAGAGTTGAGACAACCCTCTGATCCAGTAGATCTCTACAGGCCTGGTAAAGAGTAGAGACAACCCTCTGATCCAGTAGATCTCTACAGGTAAAGAGTAGAGACAACCCTCTGATCCAGTAGATATTTACAGGTAAAGAGTAGAGACAACCCTCTGATCCAGTAGATCTCTACAGGCCTGGTAAAGAGTAGAGACAACCCTCTGATCCAGTAGATCTCTACAGGTAAAGAGTAGAGACAACCCTCTGATCCAGTAGATCTCTACAGGCCTGGTAAAGAGTAGAGACAACCCTCTGATCCAGTAGATCTCTACAGGTAAAGAGTAGAGACAACCCTTTGATCCAGTAGATCTCTACAGATAAAGAGTAGAGACAACCCTCTGATCCAGTAGACCTCTACAGGCCTGGTAAAGAGTAGAGACAACCCTCTGATCCAGTAGATATCTACAGGTAAAGAGTAGAGACAACCCTCTGATCCAGTAGATCTCTACAGGCCTGGTAAAGAGTAGAGACAACCCTCTGATCCACTCGATCTCTACAGGTAAAGAGTAGAGACAACCCTCTGATCCACTAGATCTCTACAGGCCTGGTAAAGAGTAGAGACAACCCTCTGATCCAGTAGATCTCTACTGGCCTGGTAAAGAGTAGAGACAACTCTCTGATCCAGTATATCTCTACAGGCAAAGAGTAGAGACAACCCTCTGATCCAGTAGATCTCTACAGGTAAAGAGTAGAGACAACCCTCTGATCCAGTAGATCTCCACAGGTAAAGAGTAGAGACAACCCTCTGATCCAGTAGATCTCTACAGGCCTGGTAAAGAGTAGAGACAACCCTCTAATCCAGTAGATATCTACAGGCCTGGTAAAGAGTAGAGACAACCCTCTGATCCAGTAGATCTCTACAGGCCTGGTAAAGAGTAGAGACAACCCTCTGATCCAGTAGCTCTCTACAGGCCTGGTAAAGAGTTGAGACAACCCTCTGATCCAGTAGATCTCTACAGGCCTGGTAAAGAGTAGAGACAACCCTCTGATCCAGTAGATCTCTACAGGTAAAGAGTAGAGACAACCCTCTGATCCAGTAGATATCTACAGGTAAAGAGTAGAGACAACCCTCTGATCCAGTAGATCTCTACAGGCCTGGTAAAGAGTAGAGACAACCCTCTAATCCAGTAGATCTCTACAGGTAAAGAGTAGAGACAACCCTCTGATCCAGTAGATCTCTACAGGCCTGGTAAAGAGTAGAGACAACCCTCTGATCCAGTAGATCTCTACAGGCCTGGTAAAGAGTAGAGACAACCCTCTGATCCAGTAGATCTCTACAGGTAAAGAGTAGAGACAACCCTCTGATCCAGTAGATCTCTACAGGCCTGGTAAAGAGTAGAGACAACCCTCTGATCCAGTAGATCTCTACAGGTAAAGAGTAGAGACAACCCTTTGATCCAGTAGATCTCTACAGATAAAGAGTAGAGACAACCCTCTGATCCAGTAGACCTCTACAGGCCTGGTAAAGAGTAGAGACAACCCTCTGATCCAGTAGATATCTACAGGTAAAGAGTAGAGACAACCCTCTGATCCAGTAGACCTCTACAGGCCTGGTAAAGAGTAGAGACAACCCTCTAATCCAGTAGATATCTACAGGCCTGGTAAAGAGTAGAGACAACCCTCTGATCCAGTAGATCTCTACAGGCCTGGTAAAGAGTAGAGACAACCCTCTGATCCAGTAGCTCTCTACAGGCCTGGTAAAGAGTTGAGACAACCCTCTGATCCAGTAGATCTCTACAGGCCTGGTAAAGAGTAGAGACAACCCTCTGATCCAGTAGATCTCTACAGGTAAAGAGTAGAGACAACCCTCTGATCCAGTAGATATCTACAGGTAAAGAGTAGAGACAACCCTCTGATCCAGTAGATCTCTACAGGCCTGGTAAAGAGTAGAGACAACCCTCTAATCCAGTAGATCTCTACAGGTAAAGAGTAGAGACAACCCTCTGATCCAGTAGATCTCTACAGGCCTGGTAAAGAGTAGAGACAACCCTCTGATCCAGTAGATCTCTACAGGCCTGGTAAAGAGTAGAGACAACCCTCTGATCCAGTAGATCTCTACAGGTAAAGAGTAGAGACAACCCTCTGATCCAGTAGATCTCTACAGGCCTGGTAAAGAGTAGAGACAACCCTCTGATCCAGTAGATCTCTACAGGTAAAGAGTAGAGACAACCCTTTGATCCAGTAGATCTCTACAGATAAAGAGTAGAGACAACCCTCTGATCCAGTAGACCTCTACAGGCCTGGTAAAGAGTAGAGACAACCCTCTGATCCAGTAGATATCTACAGGTAAAGAGTAGAGACAACCCTCTGATCCAGTAGATCTCTACAGGCCTGGTAAAGAGTAGAGACAACCCTCTGATCCACTCGATCTCTACAGGTAAAGAGTAGAGACAACCCTCTGATCCACTAGATCTCTACAGGCCTGGTAAAGAGTAGAGACAACCCTCTGATCCAGTAGATCTCTACTGGCCTGGTAAAGAGTAGAGACAACTCTCTGATCCAGTATATCTCTACAGGCAAAGAGTAGAGACAACCCTCTGATCCAGTAGATCTCTACAGGTAAAGAGTAGAGACAACCCTCTGATCCAGTAGATCTCCACAGGTAAAGAGTAGAGACAACCCTCTGATCCAGTAGATCTGTACAGGCCTGGTAAAGAGAAGAGACAACCCTCTGATCCAGTAGATATCTACAGGCCTGGTAAAGAGTAGAGACAGCCCTCTGATCCAGTAGATCTCTACAGGTAAAGAGTAGAGACAACCCTCTGATCCAGTAGATCTCTACAGGTAAAGAGTAGAGACAACCCTCTGATCCAGTAGATATCTACAGGTAAAGAGTAGAGACAACCCTCTGATCCAGTAGATCTCTACAGGCCTGGTAAAGAGTAGAGACAACCCTCTGATCCAGTAGATCTCTACAGGTAAAGAGTAGAGACAACCCTCTGATCCAGTAGATCTCTACAGGCCTGGTAAAGAGTAGAGACAACCCTCTGATCCAGTAGATCTCTACAGGTAAAGAGTAGAGACAACCCTCTGATCCAGTAGATCTCTACAGGTAAAGAGTAGAGACAACCCTCTGATCCAGTAGACCTCTACAGGCCTGGTAAAGAGTAGAGACAACCCTCTGATCCAGTAGATCTCTACAGGCCTGGTAAAGAGTAGAGACAACCCTCTGATCCAGTAGATCTCTACAGGCCTGGTAAAGAGTAGAGACAACCCTCTGATCCAGTAGATCTCTACAGGTAAAGAGTAGAGACAACCCTCTAATCCAGTAGATCTCTACAGGTAAAGAGTAGAGACAACCCTCTGATCCAGTAGATCTCTACAGGCCTGGTAAAGAGTAGAGACAACCCTCTGATCCAGTAGATCTCTACAGGCCTGGTAAAGAGTAGAGACAACCCTCTGATCCAGTAGATCTCTACAGGTAAAGAGTAGAGACAACCCTCTGATCCAGTAGATCTCTACAGGCCTGGTAAAGAGTAGAGACAACCCTCTGATCCAGTAGATCTCTACAGGTAAAGAGTAGAGACAACCCTTTGATCCAGTAGATCTCTACAGATAAAGAGTAGAGACAACCCTCTGATCCAGTAGACCTCTACAGGCCTGGTAAAGAGTAGAGACAACCCTCTGATCCAGTAGATATCTACAGGTAAAGAGTAGAGACAACCCTCTGATCCAGTAGACCTCTACAGGCCTGGTAAAGAGTAGAGACAACCCTCTAATCCAGTAGATATCTACAGGCCTGGTAAAGAGTAGAGACAACCCTCTGATCCAGTAGATCTCTACAGGCCTGGTAAAGAGTAGAGACAACCCTCTGATCCAGTAGCTCTCTACAGGCCTGGTAAAGAGTTGAGACAACCCTCTGATCCAGTAGATCTCTACAGGCCTGGTAAAGAGTAGAGACAACCCTCTGATCCAGTAGATCTCTACAGGTAAAGAGTAGAGACAACCCTCTGATCCAGTAGATATCTACAGGTAAAGAGTAGAGACAACCCTCTGATCCAGTAGATCTCTACAGGCCTGGTAAAGAGTAGAGACAACCCTCTAATCCAGTAGATCTCTACAGGTAAAGAGTAGAGACAACCCTCTGATCCAGTAGATCTCTACAGGCCTGGTAAAGAGTAGAGACAACCCTCTGATCCAGTAGATCTCTACAGGCCTGGTAAAGAGTAGAGACAACCCTCTGATCCAGTAGATCTCTACAGGTAAAGAGTAGAGACAACCCTCTGATCCAGTAGATCTCTACAGGCCTGGTAAAGAGTAGAGACAACCCTCTGATCCAGTAGATCTCTACAGGTAAAGAGTAGAGACAACCCTTTGATCCAGTAGATCTCTACAGATAAAGAGTAGAGACAACCCTCTGATCCAGTAGACCTCTACAGGCCTGGTAAAGAGTAGAGACAACCCTCTGATCCAGTAGATATCTACAGGTAAAGAGTAGAGACAACCCTCTGATCCAGTAGATCTCTACAGGCCTGGTAAAGAGTAGAGACAACCCTCTGATCCACTCGATCTCTACAGGTAAAGAGTAGAGACAACCCTCTGATCCACTAGATCTCTACAGGCCTGGTAAAGAGTAGAGACAACCCTCTGATCCAGTAGATCTCTACTGGCCTGGTAAAGAGTAGAGACAACTCTCTGATCCAGTATATCTCTACAGGCAAAGAGTAGAGACAACCCTCTGATCCAGTAGATCTCTACAGGTAAAGAGTAGAGACAACCCTCTGATCCAGTAGATCTCCACAGGTAAAGAGTAGAGACAACCCTCTGATCCAGTAGATCTGTACAGGCCTGGTAAAGAGAAGAGACAACCCTCTGATCCAGTAGATATCTACAGGCCTGGTAAAGAGTAGAGACAGCCCTCTGATCCAGTAGATCTCTACAGGTAAAGAGTAGAGACAACCCTCTGATCCAGTAGATCTCTACAGGTAAAGAGTAGAGACAACCCTCTGATCCAGTAGATATCTACAGGTAAAGAGTAGAGACAACCCTCTGATCCAGTAGATCTCTACAGGCCTGGTAAAGAGTAGAGACAACCCTCTGATCCAGTAGATCTCTACAGGTAAAGAGTAGAGACAACCCTCTGATCCAGTAGATCTCTACAGGCCTGGTAAAGAGTAGAGACAACCCTCTGATCCAGTAGATCTCTACAGGTAAAGAGTAGAGACAACCCTCTGATCCAGTAGATCTCTACAGGTAAAGAGTAGAGACAACCCTCTGATCCAGTAGACCTCTACAGGCCTGGTAAAGAGTAGAGACAACCCTCTGATCCAGTAGATCTCTACAGGCCTGGTAAAGAGTAGAGACAACCCTCTGATCCAGTAGATCTCTACAGGCCTGGTAAAGAGTAGAGACAACCCTCTGATCCAGTAGATCTCTACAGGTAAAGAGTAGAGACAACCCTCTGATCCAGTAGATCTCTACAGGCCTGGTAAAGAGTAGAGACAACCCTCTGATCCAGGAGATCTCTACAGGCCTGGTAAAGAGTAGAGACAGCTCTCTGATCCAGTAGATCTCTACAGGTAAAGAGTAGAGACAACCCTCTGATCCAGTAGATCTCTACAGGTAAAGAGTAGAGACAACCCTCTGATCCAGTAGATCTCCACAGGTAAAGAGTAGAGACAACCCTCTGATCCAGTAGATCTCTACAGGCCTGGTAAAGAGTAGAGACAACCCTCTAATCCAGTAGATATCTACAGGCCTGGTAAAGAGTAGAGACAACCCTCTGATCCAGTAGATCTCTACAGGTAAAGAGTAGAGACAACCATCTGATCCAGTAGATCTCTACAGGCCTGGTAAAGAGTAGAGACAACCCTCTGATCCAGTAGATCTCTACTGGCCTGGTAAAGAGTAGAGACAACTCTCTGATCCAGTATATCTCTACAGGCAAAGAGTAGAGACAACCCTCTGATCCAGTAGATCTCTACAGGTAAAGAGTAGAGACAACCCTCTGATCCAGTAGATCTCCACAGGTAAAGAGTAGAGACAACCCTCTGATCCAGTAGATCTGTACAGGCCTGGTAAAGAGAAGAGACAACCCTCTGATCCAGTAGATATCTACAGGCCTGGTAAAGAGTAGAGACAGCCCTCTGATCCAGTAGATCTCTACAGGTAAAGAGTAGAGACAACCCTCTGATCCAGTAGATCTCTACAGGTAAAGAGTAGAGACAACCCTCTGATCCAGTAGATATCTACAGGTAAAGAGTAGAGACAACCCTCTGATCCAGTAGATCTCTACAGGCCTGGTAAAGAGTAGAGACAACCCTCTGATCCAGTAGATCTCTACAGGTAAAGAGTAGAGACAACCCTCTGATCCAGTAGATCTCTACAGGCCTGGTAAAGAGTAGAGACAACCCTCTGATCCAGTAGATCTCTACAGGTAAAGAGTAGAGACAACCCTCTGATCCAGTAGATCTCTACAGGTAAAGAGTAGAGACAACCCTCTGATCCAGTAGACCTCTACAGGCCTGGTAAAGAGTAGAGACAACCCTCTGATCCAGTAGATCTCTACAGGCCTGGTAAAGAGTAGAGACAACCCTCTGATCCAGTAGATCTCTACAGGCCTGGTAAAGAGTAGAGACAACCCTCTGATCCAGTAGATCTCTACAGGTAAAGAGTAGAGACAACCCTCTGATCCAGTAGATCTCTACAGGCCTGGTAAAGAGTAGAGACAACCCTCTGATCCAGGAGATCTCTACAGGCCTGGTAAAGAGTAGAGACAGCTCTCTGATCCAGTAGATCTCTACAGGTAAAGAGTAGAGACAACCCTCTGATCCAGTAGATCTCTACAGGTAAAGAGTAGAGACAACCCTCTGATCCAGTAGATCTCCACAGGTAAAGAGTAGAGACAACCCTCTGATCCAGTAGATCTCTACAGGCCTGGTAAAGAGTAGAGACAACCCTCTAATCCAGTAGATATCTACAGGCCTGGTAAAGAGTAGAGACAACCCTCTGATCCAGTAGATCTCTACAGGTAAAGAGTAGAGACAACCATCTGATCCAGTAGATCTCTACAGGCCTGGTAAAGAGTAGAGACAACCCTCTGATCCAGTAGCCCTCTACAGGCCTGGTAAAGAGTAGAGACAACCCTCTGATCCAGTAGATCTCTACAGGCCTGGTAAAGAGTAGAGACAACCCTCTGATCCAGTAGATCTCTACAGGTAAAGAGTAGAGACAACCCTCTGATCCAGTAGATATCTACAGGTAAAGAGTAGAGACAACCCTCTGATCCAGTAGATCTCTACAGGCCTGGTAAAGAGAAGAGACAACCCTCTGATCCAGTAGATCTCTACAGGTAAAGAGTAGAGACAACCCTCTGATCCAGTAGATCTCTACAGGCGTGGTAAAGAGTAGAGACAACCCTCTGATCCAGTAGATCTCTACAGGTAAAGAGTAGAGACAACCCTCTGATCCAGTAGATCTCTACAGGTAAAGAGTAGAGACAACCCTCTGATCCAGTAGACCTCTACAGGCCTGGTAAAGAGTAGAGACAACCCTCTGATCCAGTAGATCTCTACAGGCCTGGTAAAGAGTAGAGACAACCCTCTGATCCAGTAGATCTCTACAGGCCTGGTAAAGAGTAGAGACAACCCTCTGATCCAGTAGATCTCTACAGGTAAAGAGTAGAGACAACCCTCTGATCCAGTAGATCTCTACAGGCCTGGTAAAGAGTAGAGACAACCCTCTGATCCAGGAGATCTCTACAGGCCTGGTAAAGAGTAGAGACAGCTCTCTGATCCAGTAGATCTCTACAGGTAAAGAGTAGAGACAACCCTCTGATCCAGTAGATCTCTACAGGTAAAGAGTAGAGACAACCCTCTGATCCAGTAGATCTCCACAGGTAAAGAGTAGAGACAACCCTCTGATCCAGTAGATCTCTACAGGCCTGGTAAAGAGTAGAGACAACCCTCTAATCCAGTAGATATCTACAGGCCTGGTAAAGAGTAGAGACAACCCTCTGATCCAGTAGATCTCTACAGGTAAAGAGTAGAGACAACCATCTGATCCAGTGGATCTCTACAGGCCTGGTAAAGAGTAGAGACAACCCTCTGATCCAGTAGCCCTCTACAGGCCTGGTAAAGAGTAGAGACAACCCTCTGATCCAGTAGATCTCTACAGGCCTGGTAAAGAGTAGAGACAACCCTCTGATCCAGTAGATCTCTACAGGTAAAGAGTAGAGACAACCCTCTGATCCAGTAGATATCTACAGGTAAAGAGTAGAAACAACCCTCTGATCCAGTAGATCTCTACAGGCCTGGTAAAGAGAAGAGACAACCCTCTGATCCAGTAGATCTCTACAGGTAAAGAGTAGAGACAACCCTCTGATCCAGTAGATCTCTACAGGCCTGGTAAAGAGTAGAGACAACCCTCTGATCCAGTAGATCTCTACAGGTAAAGAGTAGAGACAACCCTCTGATCCAGTAGATCTCTACAGGTAAAGAGTAGAGACAACCCTCTGATCCAGTAGACCTCTACAGGCCTGGTAAAGAGTAGAGACAACCCTCTGATCCAGTAGATCTCTACAGGCCTGGTAAAAAGTAGAGACAACCCTCTGATCCAGTAGATCTCTACAGGTAAAGAGTAGAGACAACCCTCTGATCCAGTAGATCTCTACAGGTAAAGAGTAGAGACAACCCTCTGATCCAGTAGATCTCTACAGGCCTGGTAAAGAGTAGAGACAACCCTCTGATCCACTCGATCTCTACAGGTAAAGAGTAGAGACAACCCTCTGATCCACTAGATCTCTACAGGCCTGGTAAAGAGTAGAGACAACTCTCTGATCCATGAGATCTCTACAGGCAAAGAGTAGAGACAACCCTCTGATCCAGTAGATCTCTACAGGTAAAGAGTAGAGACAACCCTCTGATCCAGTAGATCTCCACAGGTAAAGAGTAGAGACAACCCTCTGATCCAGTAGATCTGTACAGGCCTGGTAAAGAGAAGAGACAACCCTCTGATCCAGTAGATATCTACAGGCCTGGTAAAGAGTAGAGACAGCCCTCTGATCCAGTAGATCTCTACAGGTAAAGAGTAGAGACAACCCTCTGATCCAGTAGATCTCTACAGGTAAAGAGTAGAGACAACCCTCTGATCCAGTAGATATCTACAGGTAAAGAGTAGAGACAACCCTCTGATCCAGTAGATCTCTACAGGCCTGGTAAAGAGTAGAGACAACCCTCTGATCCAGTAGATCTCTACAGGTAAAGAGTAGAGATAACCCTCTGATCCAGTAGATCTCTACAGGCCTGGTAAAGAGTAGAGACAACCCTCTGATCCAGTAGATCTCTACAGGTAAAGAGTAGAGACAACCCTCTGATCCAGTAGATCTCTACAGGTAAAGAGTAGAGACAACCCTCTGATCCAGTAGACCTCTACAGGCCTGGTAAAGAGTAGAGACAACCCTCTGATCCAGTAGATCTCTACAGGCCTGGTAAAGAGTAGAGACAACCCTCTGATCCAGTAGATCTCTACAGGCCTGGTAAAGAGTAGAGACAACCCTCTGATCCAGTAGATCTCTACAGGTAAAGAGTAGAGACAACCCTCTGATCCAGTAGATCTCTACAGGCCTGGTAAAGAGTAGAGACAACCCTCTGATCCAGGAGATCTCTACAGGCCTGGTAAAGAGTAGAGACAGCTCTCTGATCCAGTAGATCTCTACAGGTAAAGAGTAGAGACAACCCTCTGATCCAGTAGATCTCCACAGGTAAAGAGTAGAGACAACCCTCTGATCCAGTAGATCTCTACAGGCCTGGTAAAGAGTAGAGACAACCCTCTAATCCAGTAGATATCTACAGGCCTGGTAAAGAGTAGAGACAACCCTCTGATCCAGTAGATCTCTACAGGTAAAGAGTAGAGACAACCATCTGATCCAGTAGATCTCTACAGGCCTGGTAAAGAGTAGAGACAACCCTCTGATCCAGTAGCTCTCTACAGGCCTGGTAAAGAGTAGAGACAACCCTCTGATCCAGTAGATCTCTACAGGCCTGGTAAAGAGTAGAGACAACCCTCTGATCCAGTAGATCTCTACAGGTAAAGAGTAGAGACAACCCTCTGATCCAGTAGATATCTACAGGTAAAGAGTAGAGACAACCCTCTGATCCAGTAGATCTCTACAGGCCTGGTAAAGAGAAGAGACAACCCTCTGATCCAGTAGATCTCTACAGGTAAAGAGTAGAGACAACCCTCTGATCCAGTAGATCTCTACAGGCCTGGTAAAGAGTAGAGACAACCCTCTGATCCAGTAGATCTCTACAGGTAAAGAGTAGAGACAACCCTCTGATCCAGTAGATCTCTACAGGTAAAGAGTAGAGACAACCCTCTGATCCAGTAGACCTCTACAGGCCTGGTAAAGAGTAGAGACAACCCTCTGATCCAGTAGATCTCTACAGGCCTGGTAAAAAGTAGAGACAACCCTCTGATCCAGTAGATCTCTACAGGTAAAGAGTAGAGACAACCCTCTGATCCAGTAGATCTCTACAGGTAAAGAGTAGAGACAACCCTCTGATCCAGTAGATCTCTACAGGCCTGGTAAAGAGTAGAGACAACCCTCTGATCCACTCGATCTCTACAGGTAAAGAGTAGAGACAACCCTCTGATCCACTAGATCTCTACAGGCCTGGTAAAGAGTAGAGACAACTCTCTGATCCAGTAGATCTCTACAGACAAAGAGTAGAGACAACCCTCTGATCCAGTAGATCTGTACAGGCCTGGTAAAGAGAAGAGACAACCCTCTGATCCAGTAGATATCTACAGGCCTGGTAAAGAGTAGAGACAGCCCTCTGATCCAGTAGATCTCTACAGGTAAAGAGTAGAGACAACCCTCTGATCCAGTAGATCTCTACAGGCCTGGTAAAGAGTAGAGACAACCCTCTGATCCAGTAGATCTCTACAGGCCTGGTAAAGAGTAGAGACAACCCTCTGATCCAGTAGATCTCTACAGGCCTGGTAAAGAGTAGAGACAACCCTCTGATCCAGTAGACCTCTACAGGCCTGGTAAAGAGTAGAGACAACTCTCTGATCCAGTAGATCTCTACAGGTAAAGAGTAGAGACAACCCTCTGATCCAGTAGATCTCTACAGGTAAAGAGTAGAGACAACCCTCTGATCCAGTAGCTCTCTACATTTCTGATGACAAATGATGCACCACAGAACATCTCAACTGACCAGAGCCTTCTATAAAAACAGTTTTCTATTTCAACATTAAATAGACAGTGTAGATTTGCTTCCTGTCCAGGGGATGTACTTGTACATCAAGCTGCCTCACGCTACAGAAACAGGAGATAGTCGTTCTGGCTATAATCTGTCTCTGGGGAGGACTGACTGGCTTGGCTAGGGGCATCAGTAGACTGTCTCTGTGGAGAACTGACTGGCTTGGCTAGGGGCATCAGTAGACTGTCTCTGGGGAGGACTGACTGACTGACTGTGATTTGGCTAGGGGCATCAGTAGACTGTCTCTGGGGAGGACTGACTGGCTTGGCTAGGGGCATCAGTAGACTGTCTCTGGGGAGGACTGACTGGCTTGGCTAGGGGCATCAGTAGACTTTCTCTGGGGAGGACTGACTGGCTTGACTAGGGGCATCAGTAGACTGTCTCTGGGGAGGACTGACTGGCTTGGCAAGGGACATCAGTCGACTGTCTCTGGGGAGGACTGACTGGCTTGGCTAGGGGCATCAGTAGACTGTCTCTGTGGAGGACTGACTGGCTTGGCTAGGGGCATCAGTAGACTGTCTCTGTGGAGGACTGACTGGCTTGGCTAGGGGCATCAGTAGACTGTCTCTGGGGAGGACTGACTGGCTGGCTGTGATTTGGCTAGGGGCATCAGTAGACTGTCTCTGGGGAGGACTGACTGGCTTGGCTAGGGGCATCAGGAGACTGTCTCTGGGGAGGACTGACTGGCTGGCTGTGATTTGGCTAGGGGCATCAGTAGACTGTCTCTGTGGAGGACTGACTGGCTTGGCTAGGGGCATCAGTAGACTGTCTCTGGGGAGGACTGACTGGCTTGGCTAGGGACATCAGTAGACTGTCTCTGGGGAGTACTGACTGGCTTGGCTAGCGGCATCAGTAGACTGTCTCTGGGGAGGACTGACTGGCTTGGCAAGGGGCATCAGTAGACTGTCTCTGGGGAGGACTGACTGGCTTGGCTAGGGACATCAGTAGACTGTCTCTGGGGAGTACTGACTGGCTTGGCTAGCGGCATCAGTAGACTGTCTCTGGGGAGGACTGACTGACTTGGCAAGGGACATCAGTAGACTGTCTCTGGGGAGGACTGACTGGCTTGGCTAGGGACATGAGTAGACTGTCTCTGGGGAGGACTGACTGGCTTGGCTAGGGGCATCAGTAGACTGTCTCTGGGGAGGACTGACTGGCTTGGCTAGGGGCATCAGTAGACTGTCTCTGTGGAGGACTGACTGGCTTGGCTAGGGGCATCAGTAGACTGTCTCTGGGGAGGACTGACTGGCTTGGCAAGGGGCATCAGTAGACTGTCTCTGGGGAGGACTGACTGTCTTGGCTAGGGGCATCAGTAGACTGTCTCTGGGGAGGACTGACTGGCTTGGCTAGGGACATCAGTAGACTATCTCTGGGGAGGACTGACTGGCTTGGCTAGGGGCATCAGTAGACTGTCTCTGGGGAGGACTGACTGGCTTGGCTAGGGACATCAGTAGACTATCTCTGGGGAGGACTGACTGGCTTGGCTAGGGGCATCAGTAGACTGTCTCTGGGGAGGACTGACTGGCTTGGCTAGGGGCATCAGTAGACTGTCTCTGGGGAGGACTGACTGGCTTGGCTAGGGACATCAGTAGATAACTAGTGAGAGCTTGGTGTCTCAGGGTGGTGGTGCTGATCTAGGATCAGTTTGCCTTCTAAATCCTAATGAATAAAATGGGGATCCTAGATCAGCACCACCACCCTGAGAGGCTTTGTGAATACAGGCGCTGGAGTCCACTGACTAATGCTCATCTGACTGAGGAGTGAAGGGGTCAGGTGTGTAGTGCCAGGGGGTCTGAAGGGATCATCAACTTGATTCAACCACGGGCTGATTTTTTATTCGAATGGATGGTTGGGGACCGGAAACAAAATTACAAATCATTTGTAGACTGCAAATTGACCGCAAGAAACCCAAACAAATACAATATTTGACTAAAACATAATCATTTCAAACCTTGTTTATGCTTGTATACAATCACATCTCTCTATTATGAGTGGGAATACAGATTTCCAAAAAATAAAATCACTTGTAGCTGATTTCCTGGTGTTTTTACAGTCTTTTATGTACAACAATGAAAAATTCTAAATGATTATTATTTTTGTTCAGACAACTTGGAGGGCTAAATAAAAGGGCATTTGGCCCACGGACCGCCAGTTGGGGAACCCTGGTCTGAGTCTGGATAACAGCTTCATCTAAATGGAACAGACAGATCCATAACAGACAGGTTTGTCCTGGGAATCCCATAATTCCATAGGAGTGTTCAGGGAATACCCTGGGAACAGAACAGGGATTTGGAGGAGACCAGAGTTAGGGAGGGGCTCAGTAACTCATGTCTCAGGTACTTTGTCTCAGTAACTCATCTCATTTAATCCCTCCTCCCCTCTCTCTTTGTTCTCTGTATACCTGCCTAATGCTCTGATCCGATTCGCTCTCTGTCTCTCTCTGTCTCTCCCTTTCTCTCTCTCTCTCTCTCTCTCTCTGTCTCTCCCTTTCTCTCTCTCTCTCTCTCTCTCTCTCTCTCTCTCTCTCTGTCTCTCTGACGCTCTCTCTCTCTCTGTCTCTCTGACGCTCTCTCTCTCTCTCTCTCTCTCTCTCTCTCTCTCTCTCTCTCTCTCTCTCTCTCTCTCTCTCTCTCTCTCTCTCTCTCTCTCTCTCTCTCTCTCTCCCTTTCTCCCTTTCTCTCCCTTTCTCTCTGCTTTTGCTCCCTATGTCAACACGCATTGTTGCGGTCAAATGCTCTACTGAAGTATGCACCTCCATCAGTCTAATTCCCAGACTGTTCCAGGAGTTTGACCTAATGTTCCCTTCTCTTCCTGAGACGTAAAGATAGCTTCCTGGATGCCTGGACAGGACTGGATAGACCTTTTAAGGGGCTTGTGTGTGTATTCTTGGCCAATCAAGAGTGTGTGTGCTGGTTTACCCATTGAGTGTTTGTGTGTGTGCTGTGTGTTTGTGTGTTTAGCACATTGAGTGTGTGAGAGTTCTGTGCTAACCAGTGGTATAAAGTACTTTAAAGTACTACTTCTTTTTTTATTTTTTGGGGAGGGGGGGTGGGGGGGATGGTCGGGGGTATCTGTATTTTACTTGACTATTTATATTTTTGGTCAAGTTTTATTTCATTACATTCCTGAAGAAAATAATGTAATTTTTACTCCCCACATTTTCCCTGACACCCAAAAGTCCTGAGACATGTTGAACGCTTAGCAGGTCAGGAAAATGGTCCAATTCACGCAATGATCCAGAAAACATCCCTGGTCATCCTTACTGTATCTGATTTGTATCTGATCCTTACTGTATCTGAATTGTATCTGATCCTTACTGTATCTGAATTGTATCTGATCCTTACTGTATCTGAATTGTATCTGATCCTTACTGTATCTGATTTGTATCTGATCCTTACTGTATCTGAATTGTATCTGATCCTTACTGTATCTGAATTGTATCTGATCCTTACTGTATCTGACTTGTATCTGATCCTTACTGTATCTGATTTGTATCTGATCCTTACTGTATCTGAATTGTATCTGATCCTTACTGTATCTGAATTGTATCTGATCCTTACTGTATCTGAATTGTATCTGATCCTTACTGTATCTGAATTGTATCTGATCCTTACTGTATCTGAATTGTATCTGATCCTTACTGTATCTGAATTGTATCTGATCCTTACTGTATCTGAATTGTATCTGATCCTTACTGTATCTGAATTGTATCTGATCCTTACTGTATCTGACTTGTGTCTGATCCTTACTGTATCTGATTTGTATCTGATCCTTACTGTATCGGATTTGTATCTGATCCTTACTGTATCGGATTTGTATCTGGTCCTTACTGTATCTGACTTGTGTCTGATCCTTACTGTATCTGATTTGGCAGACTCACTAAACACAAATGCTGCTTTTGTAAATTATGTCTGAGTGTTGTAGTGTGCCCCTGGCTATCTGGTTTGCTTAACACAAGACATTTCAAATGATTTGTACTATATAAGTATATTTTAGCAATTTTATTTACTTTTGATACCAAACCAAATCCTTTTAGACTTCCTCAAGTAGAATTTTACTGATAGATCACTACACACCAGACCCCCCCAGACCCCCTGGGACTACACACCAGACCCCCTGGGACTACACACCAGACCCCCCAGACCCCCCCAGACCCCTGGGACTACACACCAGACCCCCCCAGACCCCCTGGGACTACACACCAGACCCCCCAGACCCCCCCAGACCCCTGGGACTACACACCAGACCCCCCCAGACCCCCTGGGACTACACACCAGACCCCCCAGACCCCCCCAGACCCCTGGGACTACACACCAGACCCCCCCAGACCCCCTGGGACTACACACCAGACACACCAGACCCCCCCAGACCCCCTGGGACTACACACCAGACCCCCCCAGACCCCCTGGGACTACACACCAGACCCCCCCAGACCCCCTGGGACTACACACCAGACCCCCCCAGACCCCCTGGGACTACACACCAGACCCCCCCAGACCCCCTGGGACTACACACCAGACCCCCCCAGACCCCCTGGGACTACACACCAGACCCCCCCAGACCCCCTGGGACTACACACCAGACTCCCCCAGACCCCCTGGGACTACACACCAGACCCCCCAAGAGCTCCTGGGACTACACACCAGACCCCCCCAGACCCCCTTGGACTACACACCAGACCCCACCAGACCCCCTGGGACAACACACCAGACCCCCCCAGACCTCCTGGGACTACACACCAGACCCCCCCAGACCCCCTGGGACTACACACCAGACCCCCCCAGACCCCCTGGGACTACACACCAGACCCACCAGACACCCTTTCAGATCCCCTGGGACTACACACCAGACCCCCAGACCCCCTGGGACTACACACCAGACCCCCCCAGACCCCCTGGGACTACACACCAGACCCCACCAGACCCCCTGGGACTACACACCAGACCCCACCAGACCCCCTGGGACTACACACCAGACCCCCCCAGACCCCCTGGGACTACACACCAGACCCACCAGACACCCTTTCAGATCCCCTGGGACTACACACCAGACCCCCAGACCCCCTGGGACTACACACCAGACCCCCCCAGACCCCCTGGGACTACACACCAGACCCCCCCAGACCCCCTGGGACTACACACCAGACCCCCCCAGACCCCCTGGGACTACACACCAGACTCCCCCAGACCCCCTGGGACTACACACCAGACCCCCCCAGACCCCCTGGGACTACACACCAGACTCCCCCAGACCCCCTGGGACTACACACCAGACTCCCCCAGACCCCCTGGGACTACACACCAGACCCCCCCAGACCCCCTGGGACTACACACCAGACTCCCCCAGACCCCCTGGGACTACACACCAGACCCCCCCAGACCCCCTGGGACTACACACCAGACCCCCCCAGACCCCCTGGGACTACACACCAGACCCCCCCAGACCCCCTGGGACTACACACCAGACCCCCCCAGACCCCCTGGGACTACACACCAGACCCCCCCAGACCCCCTGGGACTACACACCAGACTCCCCCAGACCCCCTGGGACTACACACCAGACCCCCCAAGAGCTCCTGGGACTACACACCAGACCCCCCCAGACCCCCTTGGACTACACACCAGACCCCACCAGACCCCCTGGGACAACACACCAGACCCCCCCAGACCTCCCGAGACTACACACCAGACCCCCCCAGACCCCCTGGGACTACACACCAGACCCCCCAGACCCCCCAGACCCCCTTGGACTACACACCAGACCCCACCAGACCCCCTGGGACTACACACCAGACCCCCCCAGACCCCCTGGGACTACACACCAGACCCACCAGACACCCTTTCAGATCCCCTGGGACTACACACCAGACCCCCAGACCCCCTGGGACTACACACCAGACCCCCCAGACCCCCCCAGACCCCTGGGACTACACACCAGACCCCCCAGACCCCCTGGGACTACAAACTAGACCCCCCCAGACCCCCTGGGACTACACACCAGACCCACCAGACACCCTTTCAGATCCCCTGGGACTACACACCAGACCCCCCCAGACCTCCTGGGACTACACACCATACCCCCCCAGACCCCTTCAGACCCCCTGGGACTACACACCAGACCCCACAGACCCCCTGGGACTACACACCAGACCCCCCAGGACTACAAACCAGACCCCCAGATTTCCCAAGACCTCCTGGGACTACACACCTGACCCTCCCCAGACCCCTGGGACTACACACCAGACCCCCCCAAGACCACCTGGGACTACACACCAGACCACCCCAGACCCCTTCAGACCCCTGGGACTACACACCAGACCCCCTGGAACTACACACCAGACCCCCAGATTTCCCCACACCCCCTGGGACTACACACCAGACCCCCCAGACCCCTTCAGACCCCTGGGACTACACACCAGACCCCCTGGAACTACACACCAGACCCCCCCAGACCCCTTCAGACTCCCTTGGACTACACACCAAACCCCCCAGACCCCTGGGACTACACACCAGACCCCCAAGACCCCCTGGGACTACACACCAGACCCCCCAGATTTCCCCAGACCCGCTGGGACTACACACCAGACCCCCCCAGACCCCCTGGGACTACACACCTGACCCCCCCAGACCCCCTGGGACTACACACCAGACCTCCCCAGACCCCCTGGGACTACACACCAGACCCCCCCAGACCCCCTGGGACTACACACCTGACCCCCCCCAGACCCCCTGAGACTACACACCTGACCTCCCCAGACCCCCTGGGACTACACACCAGACCTCCCCAGACCCCCTGGGACTACACACCTGACCCCCCCAGACCCCCTGGGACTACACACCTGACCCCCCCAGACCCCCTGGGACTACACACCTGACCCCCCCAGACCCCCTGGGACTACACACCTGACCCCCCCAGACCCCCTGGGACTACACACCAGACCCCCCCAGACCCCCTGGGACTACACACCTGACCCCCCCAGACCCCCTGGGACTACACACCAGACCTCCCCAGACCCCCTGGGACTACACACCTGACCCCCCCAGACCCCCTGGGACTACACACCTGACCCCCCCAGACCCCCTGGGACTACACACCTGACCCCCCCAGACCCCCTGGGACTACACACCAGACCCCCCCAAGACCACCTGGGACTACACACCAGACCACCCCAGACCCCTTCAGACCCCTGGGACTACACACCAGACCCCCTGGAACTACACACCAGACCCCCAGATTTCCCCACACCCCCTGGGACTACACACCAGACCCCCCCAGACCCCTTCAGACCCCTGGGACTACACACCAGACCCCCTGGAACTACACACCAGACCCCCCCAGACCCCTTCAGACTCCCTTGGACTACACACCAAACCCCCCAGACCCCTGGGACTACACACCAGACCCCCAGATTTCCCCACACCCCCTGGGACTACACACCAGACCCCCCAGATTTCCCCAGACCCGCTGGGACTACACACCAGACCCCCCAGATTTCCCCAGACCCCCTGGGACTACACACCAGACCCCCCCAGACCCCCTGGGACTACACACCAGACCCCCCCAGACCCCCTGGGACTACACACCAGACCTCCCCAGACCCCCTGGGACTACACACCAGACCCCCCCAGACCCCCTGGGACTACACACCAGACCTCCCCAGACCCCCTGGGACTACACACCTGACCCCCCCAGACCCCCTGGGACTACACACCAGACCTCCCCAGACCCCCTGGGACTACACACCAGACCCCCCCAGACCCCCTGGGACTACACACCAGACCTCCCCAGACCCCCTGGGACTACACACCAGACCCCCCCAGACCCCCTGGGACTACACACCAGACCCCCCCAGACCCCCTGGGACTACACACCTGACCTCCCCAGACCCCCTGGGACTACACACCAGACCTCCCATGACCCCCTGGGACTACACACCTGACCCCCCCAGACCCCCTGGGACTACACACCAGCCCTCCCCAGACCCCCTGGGACTACACACCAGACTCCCCCAGACCCCCTGGGACTACACACCAGACCTCCCCAGACCCCCTGGGACTACACACCAGACCCCCCCAGACCCCCTGGGACTACACACCAGACCCCCCCAGACCCCCTGGGACTACACACCTGACCTCCCCAGACCCCCTGGGACTACACACCAGACCTCCCCAGACCCCCTGGGACTACACACCTGACCTCCCCAGACCCCCTGGGACTACACACCAGACCTCCCCAGACCCCCTGGGACTACACACCTGACCCCCCCAGACCCCCTGGGACTACACACCTGACCCCCCCCAGACCCCCTGGGACTACACACCTGACCCCCCCAGACCCCCTGGGACTACACACCTGACCCCCCCAGACCCCCTGGGACTACACACCAGACCCCCCCAGACCCCCTGGGACTACACACCTGACCTCCCCAGACCTCCTGGGACTACACACCAGACCTCCCCAGACCCCCTGGGACTACACACCTGACCCCCCCAGACCCCCTGGGACTACACACCTGACCCCCCCAGACCCCCTGGGACTACACACCTGACCCCCCCAGACCCCCTGGGACTACACACCAGACCCCCCCCCCCCCCAGACCCCCTGGGACTACACACCAGACCCCCTGGGACTACACACCAGACCCCCCCAGACCCCCTGGGACTACACGCCAGACCCCCCCAGATCCCCTGGGACTACACACCAGACTCCCCCAGACCCCCTGGGACTACACACCAGACCCCCCCAGACCCCCTGGGACTACACACCAGACCTCCCCAGACCCCCTGGGACTACACACCTGACCCCCCCAGACCCCCTGGGACTACACACCTGACCCCCCCAGACCCCCTGGGACTACACACCTGACCCCCCCAGACCCCCTGGGACTACACACCTGACCCCCCCAGACCCCCTGGGACTACACACCAGACCTCCCCAGACCCCCTGGGACTACACACCAGACCTCCCCAGACCCCCTGGGACTACACACCAGACCTCCCCAGACCTCCTGGGACTACACACCAGACAAGAAGAAGAAGTCATCAAGTGCCCTCTACATCCGAGCCAAGCTGCTGCTGCTGCTGTGTAAACAGTGTAGATAATCAACCTAGCAGCAAACAGACTTCTGAATGAGTAGACCAGGGAACGCATTATATCAGCAACACATTCAGTACATTCTTCCCTGATTGCTTCTTTGATGGCTAGTTCAGACCTGTAGTACTTATGAAACCATCTAGCCACCGGCAGCTGACAATAGTTTGGTTTCCAGAATATCCTGAATAGTTGTAGATCTCAATGCACCGTTTTTCAAGTGCCTGATTCTGGCACGTTTGGTAAGTCATTGTTTTGTCTTAATAACGTTGTGGAGACATTTGGTATTGACACTGTCCCCATGACGATGACATTCCTGGAATAGTCTGGCTCCAGAAGTTATGAGTAGGGTGACATCACACCCTCACGGGAACTCTTTGGCAACAAGCCCACTTCGTTCTGGAGGGTTTAGTGCAGTGCGTATGAACCCTTCTCTCCGGGGCTCTACAAACCTGTGTTTTACTGAAACCAGACAGAGCCAAAGAAAATACTACCTCTCTAATGTCCTTATCCACCCTAACCCTCCATAACACTAACCCTTACCCACCATAACACTAACCCTAACCCACCATAACACTAACCCACCATAACCGTAACCCACCATAACACTAACCCTAACCCACCATAACACTAACCCTAACCCACCATAACACTAACCCACCATAACACTAACCCACCATAACAACACTAACCCTAACCCACCAAAACACTAACCCACCATAACACTAACCCACCATAACACTAACCCACCATAACACTAACTCTAACCCACCATAACACTAACCCACCATAACCCTATCCCACCATAACACTAACCCACCATAACACTAACCCACCATAACACTAACCCACCATAACACTAACCCTAACCCACCATAACACTAACCCTTACCCACCATAACACTAACCCTAACCCACCATAACACTAACCCACCATAACACTAACCCACCATAACACTAACCCACCATAACACTAACCCACCATAACACTAACCCTAACCCACCATAACACTAACCCACCATAACACTAACCCACCATAACAACACTAACCCACCATAACACTAACCCACCATAACACTAACCCTAACCCACCATAACACTAACCCACCATAACACTAACCCACCATAACAACACTAACCCTAACCCACCAAAACACTAACCCACCATAACACTAACCCACCATAACACTAACCCACCATAACACCAACCCACCATAACACTAACCCACCATAACACTAACCCTAACCCACCATAACACTAACACTAACCCACCATAACTCTAACCCACCATAACACTAACCCACCATAACCCTAACCCACCATAACACTAACCCACCATAACACTAACCCACCATAACACTAACCCACCATAACACTAACCCTAACCCACCATAACACTAACCCTAACCCACCATAACACTAACCCTTACCCACCATAACACTAACCCTAACCCACCATAACACTAACCCACCATAACACTAACCCACCATAACACTAACAACACTAACCCACCATAACACTAACCCACCATAACACTAACCCTAACCCACCATAACACTAACCCACCATAACACTAACCCACCATAACACTAACCCACCATAACACTAACCCACCATAACACTAACCCACCATAACACTAACCCTAACCCACCATAACACTAACCCACCATAACACTAACCCACCATAACAACACTAACCCTAACCCACCAAAACACTAACCCACCATAACACTAACCCACCATAACACTAACCCACCATAACACTAACTCTAACCCACCATAACACTAACCCACCATAACCCTAACCCACCATAACACTAACCCACCATAACACCAACCCACCATAACACTAACCCACCATAACACTAACCCTAACCCACCATAACACTAACCCTAACCCACCATAACACTAACCCACCATAACACTAACCCACCATAACACTAACCCACCATAACACTAACCCACGATAACACTAACCCACGATAACACTAGCCCTTACCCACCATAACACTAACCCTAACCCACCATAACACTAACCCACCATAACACTAACCCTAACCCACCATAACACTAACCAACCATAACACTAACCCACCAAAACACTAACCCACCATAACACTAACCCTAACCCACCATAACACTAACCCACCATAACACTAACCCACCATAACACTAACCCACCATAACACTAACCCAACATAACACTAACCCTAACCCACCATAACACTAACCCTAACCCACCATAACACTAACCCACGATAACACTAACCCACCATAACACTAACCCTAACCCACCATAACACTAACCCACCAAAACACTAACCCACCATAGCACTAACCCACCATAACACTAACCCACCATAACACTAACCCACGATAACCCTTACCCACCATAACACTAACCCTTACCCACCATAACACTAACCCTAACCCACCATAACACTAACCCTAACCCACCATAACACTAACCCTAACCCACCATAACACTAACCCTAACCCACCATAACACTAACCCACCATAACACTAACCCTAACCCACCATAACACTAACTCACCATAACACTAACCCTAACCCACCATAACACTAACCCACCATAACACTAAACTTAACCCACCATAACACTAACCCACCAGAACCCTAACCCACCATAACACTAACCCTAACCCACCATAACACTAACCCACCATAACACTAACCCACCATAACACTAACCCTAACCCACCATAACACTAACCCTAACCCACCATAACCCTAACCCACCATAACACTAACCCACCATAACACTAACCCTAACCCACCATAACACTAACCCTAATCCACCATAACACTAACCCACCATAACACTAACCCACCATAACACTAACCCACCATAACACTAACCCACCATAACACTAACACTAACCCACCATAACACTAACCCACCATAACACTAACCCTAACCCACCATAACCCTAACCCACATAACACTAACCCACCATAACACTAACCCACCAAAACACTAACCCACCATAACACTAACCCTAACCCACCATAATCCTAACCCACCATACCACTAACCCACCATAACACTAACCCACCATAACACTAACCCTTACCCACCATAACACTAACCCACCATAACACTAACCCACCATAACACTAACCCACCATAACACTAACCCACCAAAACACTAACCCACCATAACACTAACCCTAACCCACCATAATCCTAACCCACCATACCACTAACCCACCATAACCCTAACCCACCATAACACTAACCCTAACCCACCATAACACTAACCCACCATACCACTAACCCACCATAACACTAACCCACCATAACACTAACCCTTACCCACCATAACACTAACCCACCATAACACTAACCCACCATAACACTAACCCACCATAACACTAACCCACCAAAACACTAACCCACCATAACACTAACCCTAACCCACCATAATCCTAACCCACCATACCACTAACCCACCATAACCCTAACCCACCATAACACTAACCCTAACCCACCATAACACTAACCCACCATACCACTAACCCACCATAACCATAACCCACCATAACCCTAACCCACCATAACACCAACCCACCATATGACTAACCGTAACCCACCATAACACTAACCCACCATAACACTAACCCTAACCCACCAGAACCCTAACCCACCATAACACTAACCCTAACCCACCATACCACTAACCCACCATAACCCTAACCCACCATAACACTAACCCTAACCCACCATAACACTAACCCACCATAACACTAACCCACCATAACACTAACCCTAACCCACCAGAACCCTAACCCACCATAACACTAACCCACCATAACACTAACCCACCATAACCCTAACCCACCATAACACTAACCCACCATAACACTAACCCACCATAACACTAACCCACCAAAACACTAACCCTAACCCACCATAATCCTAACCCACCATACCACTAACCCACCATAACACTAACCCACCATAACACTAACCCTAACCCACCATAACACTAACCCACCATAACACTAACCCACCATAACACTAACCCTATCCCACCATAACACTAACCCACCATAACACTAACCCACCATAACACTAACCCTAACCCACCATAACACTAACCCACCATAACACTAACCCACCATAACACTAACCCACCATACCACTAACCCAGCATAACACTATCCACCATAACACTATCCACCATAACACTAACCCTATCCCACCATAACACTAACCCTAAACCACCATAACACTAACCCACCATAACACTAACCCACCATAACCCTAAACCACCATAACAATAACCCTAACCCACCATAACCCTAACCCACCATAACACTAACCCACCATAACCCTAACCCACCATAACACCAATCCACCATAACACTAACCCACCATAACACTAACCCTAACCCACCATAACACTAACCCTAACCCACCATAACCCTAACCCACCATAACACCAACCTACCATAACACTAACCCACCATAACACTAACCCTAACCCACCATAACACTAACCCACCATAACACTAACCAACCATAACACTAACCCACCAAAACACTAACCCACCATAACACTAACCCTAACCCACCATAACACTAACCCACCATAACACTAACCCACCATAACACTAACCCACCATAACACTAACCCAACATAACACTAACCCTAACCCACCATAACACTAACCCTAACCCACCATAACACTAACCCACAATAACACTAACCCACCATAACACTAACCCTAACCCACCATAACACTAACCCACCAAAACACTAACTCACCATAGCACTAACCCACCATAACACTAACCCACCATAACACTAACCCACGATAACCCTTACCCACCATAACACTAACCCTTACCCACCATAACACTAACCCTAACCCACCATAACACTAACCCTAACCCACCATAACACTAACCCACCATAACACTAACCCTAACCCACCATAACACTAACTCACCATAACACTAACCCTAACCCACCATAACACTAACCCACCATAACACTAACCCTAACCCACCAAACACTAACCCACCAGAACCCTAACCCACCATAACACTAACCCTAACCCACCATAACACTAACCCACCATAACACTAACCCACCATAACACTAACCCTAACCCACCATAACACTAACCCTAACCCACCATAACCCTAACCCACCATAACACTAACCCACCACAACACTAACCCTAACCCACCATAACATTAACCCTAATCCACCATAACACTAACCCACCATAACACTAACCCACCATAACACTAACCACCATAACACTAACCCACCATAACACTAACACTAACCCACCATAACACTAACCCACCATAACACTAACCCTAACCCACCATAACCCTAACCCACCATAACACTAACCCACCATAACACTAACCCACCAAAACACTAACCCACCATAACACTAACCCTAACCCACCATAATCCTAACCCACCATACCACTAACCCACCATAACACTAACCCACCATAACACTAACCCTTACCCACCATAACACTAACCCACCATAACACTAACCCACCATAACACTAACCCACCATAACACTAACCCACCAAAACACTAACCCACCATAACACTAACCCTAACCCACCATAATCCTAACCCACCATACCCCTAACCCACCATAACCCTATCCCACCATAACACTAACCCACCATACCACTAACCCACCATAACCATAACCCACCATAACCCTAACCCACCATAACACCAACCCACCATATCACTAACCGTAACCCACCATAACACTAACCCACCATAACACTAACCCACCATAACACTAACCCTAACCCACCAGAACCCTAACCCACCATAACACTAACCCTAACCCACCATACCACTAACCCACCATAACCCTAACCCACCATAACACTAACCCTAACCCACCATAACACTAACCCACCATAACACTAACCCACCATAACACTAACCCTAACCCACCAGAACCCTAACCCACCATAACACTAACCCACCATAACACTAACCCACCATAACACTAACCCACCATAACACTAACCCACCAAAACACTAACCCTAACCCACCATAATCCTAACCCACCATACCACTAACCCACCATAACACTAACCCACCATAACACTAACCCTAACCCACCATAACACTAACCCACCATAACACTAACCCACCATAACACTTACCCACCATAAGACTAACCCTAACCCACCATAACCCTAACCCACCATAACACTAACCCACCATAACCCTAACCCACCATAACACCAACCCACCATAACACTAACCCACCATAACACTAACCCTAACCCACCATAACACTAACCCTAACCCACCATAACCCTAACCCACCATAACACCAACCTACCATAACACTAACCCACCATAACACTAACCCTAACCCACCATAACACTAACCCTAACCCACCATAACACAAACCCACCATAACCCTAACCCACCATAACACTAACCCACCATAACACTAACCCACCATACCACTAACCCACCATAACACTAACCCTAACCCACCATAATCCTAACCCACCATACCCCTAACCCACCATAACCCTATCCCACCATAACACTAACCCACCATACCACTAACCCACCATAACCATAACCCACCATAACCCTAACCCACCATAACACCAACCCACCATATCACTAACCGTAACCCACCATAACACTAACCCACCATAACACTAACCCACCATAACACTAACCCTAACCCACCAGAACCCTAACCCACCATAACACTAACCCTAACCCACCATACCACTAACCCACCATAACCCTAACCCACCATAACACTAACCCTAACCCACCATAACACTAACCCACCATAACACTAACCCACCATAACACTAACCCTAACCCACCAGAACCCTAACCCACCATAACACTAACCCACCATAACACTAACCCACCATAACACTAACCCACCATAACACTAACCCACCAAAACACTAACCCTAACCCACAATAATCCTAACCCACCATACCACTAACCCACCATAACACTAACCCACCATAACACTAACCCTAACCCACCATAACACTAACCCACCATAACACTAACCCACCATAACACCAACCTACCATAACACTAACCCACCATAACACTAACCCTAACCCACCATAACACTAACCCTAACCCACCATAACACAAACCCACCATAACCCTAACCCACCATAACACTAACCCACCATAACACTAACCCACCATACCACTAACCCACCATAACACTAACCCTAACCCACCATAACACTTACCCACCATAACACTAACCCACCATAACACTAACCCACCATAACACTAACCCTAACCCACCATAACACTAACCCACCATAACACTAACCCACCATAACACTAACCCACCATAACACTAACCCTAACCCACCATAACACTAACCCACCATACCACTAACCCACCATAACACTAACCCACCATAACACTAACCCACCATAACACTAACCCACCATAACCCTAACCCACCATAACACTAACCCACCATAACACTAACCCACCATAACCCTAACCCACCATGACACTAACCCACCATAACACCAACCCACCATAACACTAACCCACCATAACACTAACCCTAACCCACCATAACACTAACCCACCATAACACTAACCCACCATAACACTTACCCACCATAAGACTAACCCTAACCCACCATAACACTAACCCACCATAACACTATCCACCATAACACTATCCACCATAACACTAACCCTATCCCACTGGTTCTGAACCCCAACCCACTGGTTATGAACCCTATCCCACAGGTTATGAACCCTATCCCACTGGTTATGAACCCTATCCCACAGGTTATGAACCCTATCCAACTGGTTATGAACCCTAACCCACTGGTTATGAACTTTAACCCACTGGTTATGAACCTTAACCCACTGGTTATGAACTTTAACCCACTGGTTATGAACCCTATCCCACTGGTTATGAACTCTAACCCACTGGTTATGAACCCTATCCCACTGGTTATGCACCCTAACCCACTGGTTATGAACTCTAACCCACTGGTTATGAACCCTAACCCACTGGTTATGAACTCTAACCCACAGGTTATAAACCCTATCCCACTGGTTATGAACCCTAATTCACTGGTTATGAACCCTATCCCACTGGTTATGAACCCTAACCCACTGGTTATGAACCCTATCCCACTGGTTATGAACCCTATCCCACTGGTTATGAACCCTAACCCACTGGTTATGAACCCTATCCCACTGGTTATGAACCCTATCCCACTGGTTATGAACCCTATCCCACTGGTTATGAACCCTAACCCACTGGTTATGAACCCTATCCCACTGGTTATGAACCCTATCCCACTGGTTATGAACTCTATCCCACTGGTTATGAACCCTAACCCACTGGTTATGAACCCTATCCCACTGGTTATGAACTCTATCCCACTGGTTATGAACCCTAACCCACTGGTTATGAACCTTAACCCAATGGTTATGAACCCTAACCGACTGGTTATGAACCCTAACCCACTGGTTATGAACCCTAACCGACTGGTTATGAACCCTAACCGACTGGTTATGAACCCTAACCGACTGGTTATGAACCCTAACCCACTGGTTATGCACCCTAACCCACTGGTTATTAACCCTAACCCACTGGTTATGAACCCTATCCCACTGGTTATGAACCCTAACCCACTGTTTATGAACCCTAACCCACAGGTTATGAACCCTAACCCACTGGTTATGAAACCTAACCCACTGGTTATGAACCCTAACCCACTGGTTATGAACCCTAACCCACTGGTTATGAACCCTAACCCACTGGTTATGAACCCTAACCGACTGGTTATGAACCCTATCCCACTGGTTATGAACCCTAACCCAGTGGTTATGAACCCTAACCCAGTGGTTATGAACCCTATCCCACTGGTTATGAACCCTATCCCACTGGTTATGAACCCTAACCCACTGGTTATGAACCCTAACCCACTGGTTATGCACCCTAACCCACTGGTTATGCACCCTAACCCACTGGTTATGCACCCTAACCCACTGGTTATTAACCCTAACCCACTGGTTATGCACCCTATCCCACTGGTTATGAACCCTAACCCACTGGTTATGAACCCTAACCCACAGGTTATGAACCCTAACCCACTGGTTATGAACCCTAACCCACTGGTTATGAACCCCAACCCACTGGTTATGAATCCTATCCCACTGGTTATGAACCCTAACCCACTGGTTATGAACCCTATCCCACTGGTTATGAACCCTAACCCACTGGTTATGAACCCTAACCCACTGGTTATGAACCCTATCCCACTGGTTATGAACCCTAACCCACTGGCTATGAACCCTATTCCACTGGTTATGAACCCTATCCCACTGGTTATGAACCCTAACCCACTGGTTATGAACCCTAACCCACTGGTTATGAACCCTATCCCACTGGTTATGAACCCTATCCCACTGGTTATGAACCCTATCCCACTGGTTATGAACCCTAACCCACTGGTTATGAACCCTATCCCACTGGTTATGAACCCTATCCCACTGGTTATGAACCCTATCCCACTGGTTATGAACCCTATCCCACTGGTTATGAACTCTATCCCACTGGTTATGAACCCTAACCCACTGGTTATGAACCTTAACCCACTGGTTATGAACCCTATCCCACTGGTTATGAACCCTATCCCACTGCTTATGAACCCTAACCCACTGGTTATGAACCCTAACCCACTGGTTATGAACCCTAACCCACTGGTTATGAACTCTAACCCACTGGTTATGAACCCTATCCCACTGGTCATGAACCTTAACCCACTGGTTATGAACCCTATCCCACTGGTTATGAACCTTAACCCACTGGTTACGAACCCTATCCCACTGGTTATGAACCCTAACCCACTGGTTATGAACCCTATCCCACTGGTTATGAACCCTATCCCACTGGTTATGAACCCTAACCCACTGGTTATGAACCCTATCCCACTGGTTATGAACTTTAACCCAGTTTGTAACTGTAAGTACAAAGCTGCATTTATGGGTCCGATTTACTTCGACTTCACATCCATACCACATTACACATCTATAAGCATTTCATGAACATGCTATAACAGGTCCCAACTGAATTATTCAAGATTAATTAAGTAATAATCTGCCGTTCTGCCCTTGAGCAAGGCAGTTAACTCCCAACAACAACTGTTCCCCGGGCGCCGATGACGTGGAAGGCTCTCGCACCTCTCTGATTCAGAGGGGTTGGGCTAAATGTGGAAGAGACGTTTCGGTTGACAGCATTCAGTTGTGCAACTGACTAGGCATCTCCTTTCCTTTCCTTTCCTCTCCTTTCCTTTCCTTACACACATGTCGATATGCACAATAGGTTGACTGGGGAGGTGATTTACCAAAGTCAAAATCATGCAATAAGGGTGGGCATTCTGTGGGTGTCCTTGAAATATAAGTCTTGTATAATATAATATAAGTTGTAAAACTGAAAGTCTAACACATCAACAGTGTGATTTTTTGGGGTCAAATTAACTAATTGTTGTCTTTTGTTGATTTGATTTGAACAAAATTCCAACCTTGTTTAGCATTGTCTTGTCCATATATGGTATGATTACCCTATTTGTATCCATTTGCATCACTTTCAATTAGAGACTGCAAAATTCATCTATTGTCGTGGCTAACCCTTATTGTGGCTAGCTTCACATCTATTGTCGTGGCTAACCCTTATTGTGGCTAGCTTCACATCTATTGTCGTGGCTAACCCTTATTGTGGCTAGCTTCACATCTATTGTCGTGGCTAACCCTTATTGTGGCTAATTTCACATCTATTGTCGTGGCTAACCCTTATTGTGGCTAGCTTCACATCTATTGTCGTGGCTAACCCTTATTGTGGCTAGCTTCACATCTATTGTCGTGGCTAACCCTTATTGTGGCTAGCTTCACATCTATTGTCGTGGCTAATCCTTATTGTGGCTAGCTTCACATATGGAAACAACACGGTTTTTCCGTATCTTAATTTGTCTTGTTTCAGAAGGTTCGTAATGTGCAAAAGTCTAGGGAAATAGTATTGTTAACTAAATGTTTAATGAGTTTACGAGGATTTTGTAACGTTATTTAACCCGTAGGGCGGCGCACAATTGGCCCAGAATCGTCCGGGTTTGGCCGAGGTAGGCCGTCATTGTAAATGAGAATTTGTTCTTAACTGACTTGCCTCGTTAAATAATGGTTACAGTTGGTAAAGCGTGTTGAACTTGGGCTTGGTTGACAGAACGCTAGCTTTAACAGCCTTTGTTACTAGTTTGTACTTGGTATTACTATGAGTCTGAAATGGGGAAATGCATTTACATGGTTTGAATATTAATATTTTGCTAAAGTCAATAGCTACTAGCTAATAGGATTATTCGGCCTGTTAATATTTCAATTCTGTTTTCTGTCCGTTTTATTTGACGTTTAAGTGAAGAATGTTTATAAAAGCTTTATAGTTAAATACTTTATGAATGGGAAAATAAAAAATGACAGTACATTAACTGCGTAGAATTTCTACATAGACCCTTCCTGTGTTACAGATCAGTAACGCTGTGATGTGGAGGAGGGCTGAGTTACAGCGAGTTATGATATGACGCACAACTAAACGATTTGATCTGTAAAACCCCCTGAGGATTCAACCCTGTGTGAATCTTCATGCACCAGTGACCTCAGTGAGAAGAAGAAGGTAAATCCCGGCTCGATAATCTGGGATTGGGAATAAGGTAGACGGTCAAGTGCACCTGTTTTCTCTGCTCCTTTCCTATTTCTGAAGTGGGCTGCCCTCTGATGAGCTAAATGGACGGCGGGAGAAATGGGGCTGAGTACAAGCTCTATATCAGTATCATTTTCAAAACGTGGTTTGGCCTATTGGCATATTCACTAACACTGGTACGGCAGAAGCACACCTGAGAACAGCCGTAATGATGACGCTACGCTGCCATAGTAATGATGACACTACTAAGGTACCTTAAAAATATGAGCTCTTCCACAGCATAACATAAATGTGCTATGGATATATTTAATTAACTTTAATTAACCTAATAATGTGGCTTGGCCCGTTATAACACGTTCATGAAATTATTATAGATGTGTAATGAATGCTTTATGCAGAGTAAATCGTTAATTGGAGACATGGAATCTATTTATGGTAATGGAGAGATGGAATCCGTGTGGAAGCTAGAGAGTTTATGGTAATGGAGAGATGGAATCCATTTGGTAACTAGAGAGTTTATGGTAATGGAGGACGTATAGAGAGATGGAATCCGTGTGGAAGCTAGAGAGTTTATGGTAATGGAGGACGTATAGAGAGATGGAATCCGTGTGGAAGCTAGAGCGTTTATGGTAATGGAGAGATGGAATCCGTGTGGAAGCTAGAGCGTTTATGGTAATGGTGAGATGGAATCCGTGTGGAAGCTAGAGCGTTTATGGTAATGGAGAGATGGAATCCGTGTGGAAGCTAGAGAGTTTATGGCAATGGAGGACGTATAGAGAGATGGAATCCGTGTGGAAGCTAGAGCGTTTATGGTAATGGAGAGATGGAATCCATTTGGTAACTAGAGAGTTTATGGTAATGGAGGACGTATAGAGAGATGGAATCCGTGTGGAAGCTAGAGCGTTTATGGTAATGGAGGACGTATAGAGAGATGGAATCCGTGTGGAAGCTAGAGAGTTTATGGTAATGGAGAGATGGAATCCGTGTGGAAGCTAGAGAGTTTATGGTAATGGAGAGATGGAATCCGTGTGGAAGCTAGAGAGTTTATGGTAATGGAGAGATGGAATCCGTGTGGAAGCTAGAGCGTTTATGGTAATGGAGGACGTATAGAGAGATGGAATCCGTGTGGAAGCTAGAGCGTTTATGGTAATGGAGGACGTATAGAGAGATGGAATCCGTGTGGAAGCTAGAGAGTTTATGGTAATGGAGAGATGGAATCCGTGTGGAAGCTAGAGAGTTTATGGTAATGGAGAGATGGAATCCGTGTGGAAGCTAGAGAGTTTATGGTAATGGAGAGATGGAATCCGTGTGGAAGCTAGAGCGTTTATGGTAATGGAGGACGTATAGAGAGATGGAATCCGTGTGGAAGCTAGAGCGTTTATGGTAATGGAGAGATGGAATCCATTTGGTAACTAGAGCGTTTATGGTAATGGAGGACGTATAGAGAGATGGAATCCGTGTGGAAGCTAGAGAGTTTATGGTAATGGAGGACGTATAGAGAGATGGAATACGTGTGGAAGCTAGAGAGTTTATGGTAATGGAGGACGTATAGAGAGATGGAATCCGTGTGAAAGCTAGAGCGTTTATGGTAATGGAGGACGTATAGAGAGATGGAATCCGTGTGGAATCTAGAGCGTTTATGGTAATGGAGAGATGGAATCCGTGTGGAAGCTAGAGCGTTTATGGTAATGGAGAGATGGAATCCGTGTGGAAGCTAGAGCGTTTATGGTAATGGAGAGATGGAATCCGTGTGGAAGCTAGAGCGTTTATGGTAATGGAGAGATGGAATCCGTGTGGAAGCTAGAGCGTTTATGGTAATGGAGGACGTATAGAGAGATGGAATCCGTGTGGAAGCTAGAGCGTTTATGGTAATGGAGAGATGGAATCCGTGTGGTAACTAGAGCGTTTATGGTAATGGAGAGATGGAATCCGTGTGGAAGCTAGAGCGTTTATGGTAATGGAGAGATGGAATCCGTGTGGAAGCTAGAGCGTTTATGGTAATGGAGAGATGGAATCCGTGTGGAAGCTAGAGCGTTTATGGTAATGGAGGACGTATAGAGAGATGGAATCCGTGTGGAAGCTAGAGCGTTTATGGTAATGGAGAGATGGAATCCGTGTGGAAGCTAGAGCGTTTATGGTAATGGAGGACGTATAGAGAGATGGAATCCGTGTGGAAGCTAGAGCGTTTATGGTAATGGAGGACGTATAGAGAGATGGAATCCGTGTGGAAGCTAGAGCGTTTATGGTAATGGAGGACGTATAGAGATGGAATCCGTGTGGAAGCTAGAGCGTTTATGGTAATGGAGAGATGGAATCCGTGTGGAAGCTAGAGCGTTTATGGTAATGGAGGACGTATAGAGAGATGGAATCCGTGTGGAAGCTAGAGCGTTTATGGTAATGGAGGACGTATAGAGAGATGGAATCCGTGTGGAAGCTAGAGCGTTTATGGTAATGGAGGACGTATAGAGATGGAATCCGTGTGGAAGCTAGAGCGTTTATGGTAATGGAGGACGTATAGAGAGATGGAATACGTGTGGAAGCTAGAGAGTTTATGGCAATGGAGAGATGGAATCCATTTGGTAACTACAGCGTTTATGGTAATGGAGGACGTATAGAGAGATGGAATCCTTGTGGAAGCTAGAGCGTTTATGGTAATGGAGGACGTATAGAGAGATGGAATCCGTGTGGAAGCTAGAGCGTTTATGGTAATGGAGGACGTATAGAGAGATGGAATCCGTGTGGAAGCTAGAGCGTTTATGGTAATGGAGGACGTATAGAGAGATGGAATCCGTGTGGAAGCTAGAGCGTTTATGGTAATGGAGGACGTATAGAGAGATGGAATCCGTGTGGAAGCTAGAGCGTTTATGGTAATGGAGGACGTATAGAGAGATGGAATCCGTGTGGAAGCTAGAGCGTTTATGGTAATGGAGGACGTATAGAGAGATGGAATCCGTGTGGAAGCTAGAGCGTTTATGGTAATGGAGGACGTATAGAGAGATGGAATCCGTGTGGAAGCTAGAGCGTTTATGGTAATGGAGGACGTATAGAGAGATGGAATCCGTGTGGAAGCTAGAGCGTTTATGGTAATGGAGGACGTATAGAGAGATGGAATCCGTGTGGAAGCTAGAGCGTTTATGGTAATGGAGGACGTATAGAGAGATGGAATCCGTGTGGAAGCTAGAGCGTTTATGGTAATGGAGGACGTATAGAGAGATGGAATCCTTGTGGAAGCTAGAGCGTTTATGGTAATGGAGAGATGGAATCCATTTGGTAACTACAGCGTTTATGGTAATGGAGGACGTATAGAGAGATGGAATCCTTGTGGAAGCTAGAGCGTTTATGGTAATGGAGGACGTATAGAGAGATGGAATCCTTGTGGAAGCTAGAGCGTTTATGGTAATGGAGAGATGGAATCCATTTGGTAACTACAGCGTTTATGGTAATGGAGGACGTATAGAGAGATGGAATCCGTGTGGAAGCTAGAGCGTTTATGGTAATGGAGGACGTATAGAGAGATGGAATCCTTGTGGAAGCTAGAGCGTTTATGGTAATGGAGGACGTATAGAGAGATGGAATCCGTGTGGAAGCTAGAGCGTTTATGGTAATGGAGGACGTATAGAGAGATGGAATCCGTGTGGAAGCTAGAGCGTTTATGGTAATGGAGGACGTATAGAGAGATGGAATCCGTGTGGAAGCTAGAGCGTTCCAAAAGCACCAGCTGGGAGCAGCACTTAGAGAACCATAGACGACTGGAGACAATAACTTTACAAAGAGAAACATCAGCAGCTAATAGCCAGCGGCAACAAACCAGCTGGGAGCATCACTTAAAGAACCAGAGTCCCAGGCTGTCTCACATAGCACCCCCTTCCCTATAACGTGCACTCATTTTAACAAACCAGCTGGGAGCATCACTTAAAGAACCAGAGTCCCAGGCTGTCTCAAATAGCACCGCCTTCCCTATAACGTGCACTCATTTCAACAAACCAGCTGAGAGCATCACTTAAAGAACCAGAGTCCCAGGCTGTCTCAAATAGCACCCCCTTCCCTATAACGTGCACTCATTTCAACCAACCAGCTGGGAGCATCACTTAAAGAACCAGAGTCAGAGACCCAGGCTGTCTCACATAGCACCCCCTTCCCTATAACGTGCACTCATTTCAACCAACCAGCTGGGAGCATCACTTAAAGAACCAGAGTCCCAGGCTGTCTCAAATAGCACCCCCTTCCCTATAACGTGCACTCATTTCAACAAACCAGCTGAGAGCATCACTTAAAGAACCAGAGTCCCAGGCTGTCTCAAATAGCACCCCCTTCCCTATAACGTGCACTCATTTCAACCAACCAGCTGGGAGCATCACTTAAAGAACCAGAGTCAGAGACCCAGGCTGTCTCACATAGCACCCCCTTCCCTATAACGTGCACTCATTTCAACCAACCAGCTGGGAGCATCACTTAAAGAACCAGAGTCAGAGTCCCAGGCTGTCTCACATAGCACCCCCTTCCCTATAACGTGCACTCATTTCAACCAACCAGCTGGGAGCATCACTTAAAGAACCAGAGTCAGAGTCCCAGGCTGTCTCACATAGCACCCCCTTCCCTATAACGTGCACTCATTTCAACCAACCAGCTGGGAGCATCACTTAAAGAACCAGAGTCAGAGACCCAGGCTGTCTCACATAGCACCCCCTTCCCTATAACGTGCCCTCATTTCAACCAACCAGCTGGGAGCATCACTTAAAGAACCAGAGTCAGAGACCCAGGCTGTCTCAAATAGCACCCCCTTCCCTATAACGTGCACTCATTTCAACCAACCAGCTGGGAGCATCACTTAAAGAACCAGAGTCAGAGACCCAGGCTGTCTCACATAGCACCCCCTTCCCTATAACGTGCACTCATTTCAACCAACCAGCTGGGAGCATCACTTAAACGAACCAGAGTCAGAGACCCAGGCTGTCTCACATAGCACCCCCTTCCCTATAACATGCACTCATTTCAACAAACCAGCTGAGAGCATCACTTAAAGAACCAGAGTCAGAGACCCAGGCTGTCTCACATAGCACCCCCTTCCCTATAACGTGCACTCATTTCAACAAACCAGCTGGGAGCATCACTTAAAGAACCAGAGTCAGAGACCCAGGCTGTCTCACATAGCACCCCCTTCCCTATAACGTGCACTCATTTCAACAAACCAGCTGAGAGCATCACTTAAAGAACCAGAGTCAGAGACCCAGGCTGTCTCACATAGCACCCCCTTCCCTATAACGTGCACTCATTTCAACAAACCAGCTGAGAGCATCACTTAAAGAACCAGAGTCAGAGACCAAGGCTGTCTCACATAGCACCCCCTTCCCTATAACGTGCACTCATTTCAACCAACCAGCTGGGAGCATCACTTAAAGAACCAGAGTCAGAGACCCAGGCTGTCTCAAATAGCACACCCTTCCCTATAACGTGCACTCATTTCAACCAACCAGCTGGGAGCATCACTTAAAGAACCAGAGTCAGAGACCCAGGCTGTCTCAAATAGCACCCCCTTCCCTATAACGTGCACTCATTTCAACAAACCAGCTGAGAGCATCACTTAAAGAACCAGAGTCCCAGGCTGTCTCAAATAGCACCCCCTTCCCTATAACGTGCACTCATTTCAACCAGGGCCCGTAGGGGCGACTTTATAGGCCAGGGTATTGGGTACCATCACTCAGCCAAAGACTTACAGACTCATTCACATCCCAGAGAAAGAGAAGTCGTTTGTTGTTTTGTATTCCACACGTTGTTCATGACAATGCTAGTTGATATGACAGTGTCTTCACAAGGTAGACAGTACCACTTATACGGTTCCACATATCTGTAGAAAGGGAAAGGGGGGAAACCTAGTCAGTTGTGCAACTGTAATGCATTCAAGTGAAATGTGTCTTCCACATTTAACCCAACCCCTATGAATCAGAGAGCTTGATAACCCACAGCCACGTCATTAAGCAGAATGTTGTGTTTCTGCCAAGAGAGAGAGTTGGTATCAATGCCAAGAGAGAGAGTTGGTATCAATGCCAAGAGAGAGAGTTGGTATCAATGCCAAGAGAGAGAGTTGGTATCAATGCCAAGAGAGAGAGTTGGCATCGATGTCCAAAGTAGTGCACTATTAACCCTATGGGTCTGGTCCAAAGTAGTGCACTATTAACCCTATGAGCCTGGTCCAAAGTAGTGCACTATTAACCCTATGGGCCTGGTCCAAAGTAGTGCACTATTAACTCTATGGGTCTGGTCCAAAGTAGTGCACTATTAACCCTATGAGCCTGGTCCAAAGTAGTGCACTATTAACCCTATGGGCCTGGTCCAAAGTAGTGCACTATTAACCCTATGGGCCTGGTCCAAAGTAGTGCACTATTAACTCTATGGGTCTGGTCCAAAGTAGTGCACTATTAACCCTATGAGCCTGGTCCAAAGTAGTGCACTATTAACCCTATGGGCCTGGTCCAAAGTAGTGCACTATTAACCCTATGGGCCTGGTCCAAAGTAGTGCACTATTAACCCTATGGGCCTGGTCCAAAGTAGTGCACTATTAACCCTATGGGCCTGGTCCAAAGTAGTGCACTATTAACCCTATGGGCCTGGTCCAAAGTAGTGCACTATTAACCCTATGGGCCTGGTCCAAAGTAGTGCACTATTAACCCTATGGGCCTGGTCCAAAGTAGTGTCATTTGGAACATGTAGCCTGAGTTTATTACAGCTATGTAAAGCATCATAGCCCAGACCTGAAGTTTCTGCCAATCTGAGTTTTTTTTGCCAATCTGCCACTTTCAGCTTCTCGTAAAGAATTCGTCCTCTGTAAACAACTGAGCAAGCTAAGATAACACAGTGTTACTAAGATAACACAGTGTTACTAAGATAACACAGTGTTACTAAGATAACACAGTGTTACTAAGATAATACAGTGTTACTAAGATAATACAGTGTTACTAAGATAATACAGTGTTACTAAGATAATACAGTGTTACTAAGATAATACAGTGTTACTAAGATAACACAGTGTTACTAAGATAATACAGTGTTACTAAGATAACACAGTGTTACTAAGATAATACAGTGTTACTAAGATAATACAGTGTTACTAAGATAATACAGTGTTACTAAGATAATACAGTGTTACTAAGATAATACAGTGTTACTAAGATAACACAGTGTTTCTAAGATAATACAGTGTTACTAAGATAACACAGTGTTACTAAGATAATACAGTGTTACTAAGATAATACAGTGTTACTAAGATAACACAGTGTTACTAAGATACTACAGTGTTACTAAGATAATACAGTGTTACTAAGATAATACAGTGTTACTAAGATAATACAGTGTTACTAAGATAATACAGTGTTACTAAGATAATACAGTGTTACTAAGATAACACAGTGTTACTAAGATAACACACTGTTACTAAGATAATACAGTGTTACTAAGATAATACAGTGTTACTAAGATAATACAGTGTTACTAAGATAACACAGTGTTACTAAGATAATACAGTGTTACTAAGATAATACAGTGTTACTAAGATAATACAGTGTTACTAAGATAATACCGTGTTACTAAGATAATACCGTGTTACTAAGATAATACCGTGTTACTAAGATAATACAGTGTTACTAAGATACTACAGTGTTACTAAGATAATACAGTGTTACTAAGATACTACAGTGTTACTAAGATAATACAGTGTTACTAAGATAATACAGTGTTACTAAGATAATACCGTGTTACTAAGATAATACAGTGTTACTAAGATAATACCGTGTTACTAAGATAATACCGTGTTACTAAGATAATACAGTGTTACTAAGATAATACAGTGTTACTAAGATAATACAGTGTTACTAAGATAATACAGTGTTACTAAGATACTACAGTGTTACTAAGATAATACAGTGTTACTCTGATGAAATGGCAGCATCTTCTGTGCAAAACCTCAGAAGAATCTGCTGACAGCAGGGATTCATTAATAAGCCCATTCAGAGAAGATTAGACTCCAAGTATGTCTTATTGAACACATCCAGGTAGTACCTTCTCATTGCACTTCAAAACTGTTTCTCCTAGTACCTGCTGAAAACTAGCATCCTGTCCAGGGGGAGTACTTGTACATCAAGCTGCCTCACTACAGAAACAGGAAGTAGACCAGTGTCCTGTCCAGGGGTGTACTGTATATCAAGCTGCCTCACTAAAGAAACAGGAGAGGAATAGGTTCTGGCTCGGACAATGTTTACTTACTAGTGAAATCGACCCTGGTACAGATCAACTGCCTTAGCGCCCTGAGCTTGAGCCAAAACCAGCTGAAGCCAAGAAGCATTAGTATTATATTAGAATCCCCTGCTGCCAAGGCAGCCTCTACTCTTCCTGGGGTCCAAGCAGGAACAAAACAACACATCCCAACAAGACTATGGTCTACATCATTAACATAACAACACATCCCAACAAGACTATGGTCTACATCATTAACAACCCAACAAGACTATGGTCTACATCATTAACAACACATCCCAACAAGACTATGGTCTACATCATTAACAACACATCCCAACAAGACTATGGTCTACATCATCAACAACACATCCCAACAAGACTATGGTCTACATCATTAATAAAACAACACATCCCAACAAGACTATGGTCTACATCATTAACAACACATCCCAACAAGACTATGGTCTACATCATTAACAACACATCCCAACAAGACTATGGTCTACATCATTAACAACCCAACAAGACTATGGTCTACATCATTAACAACACATCCCAACAAGACTAAGGAATACATCGTTAACAACACATCCCAACAAGACTATGGTCTACATCATCAACAACACATCCCAACAAGACTATGGTCTACATCATTAACAACACATCCCAACAAGACTATGGTCTACACCATTAACAACACATCCCAACAAGACTATGGTCTACATCATTAACATCCCAACAAGACTATGGTCTACATCATTAACACCCCAACAAGACTATGGTCTACATCATTAACAACACATCCCAACAAGACTATGGTCTACATCATTAACAACACAACAAGACTATGGTCTACATCATTAACATCCCAACAAGACTATGGTCTACATCATTAACAACACATCCCAACAAGACTAAGGAATACATCATTAACAACACATCCCAACAAGACTATGGTCTACATCATTAATAAAACAACAAGACTATGGTCTACATCATTAACAACACATCCCAACAAGACTATGTGCACTATACACATTTACACTGTTCCACCGTTACAAATGCACAATATAACACGTACAATACTACAACAATAAAATATTACACTATTACAATGAGTGTGTGTGTGTGTGTGTGTGTTAGTGTGTGTGTTGGTGTGTTGGTGTGTGTGTGTCTACGTTCTACCGTTAGGTGTTGTTTTATCGCATTTTAAAATCAGATTATTCCGCTATCTTGAGTTACCTTATGTGGAAGAGAGTTCCATGAAGTCATGGCTATATCTACTTTAGTACTGTGCGTTTCGCAGACTTAGGGACAGTGAAGAGAAGCCTGTTGGCATATCTTGTGGGGTATGTATGTGTGGACTGTGAAGAGACCCCTGGTGGCATATCTTGTGGGGTATGTATGTGTGGACTGTGAAGAGACCCCTGGTGGCATGTCTTGTGGGGTATGCATGGGTGGACTGTGAAGAGACCCCTGGTGGGCATGTTTTGTGGGGTATGTATGTGTGGACTGTGAAGAGACCCCTGGTGGCATGTCTTGTGGGGTATGCATGGGTGGACTGTGAAGAGACCCCTGGTGGGCATGTTTTGTGGGGTATGTATGGGTGGACTGTGAAGAGACCCCTGGTGGCATGTCTTGTGGGGTATGTATGGGTGGACTGTGAAGAGACCCCTGGTGGCATGTCTTGTGGGGTATGTATGGGTGGACTATGAAGAGGCCCCTGGTGGCATGTCTTGTGGGGTATGTATGGGTGGACTGTGAAGAGACCCCTGGTGGCATGTCTTGTGGGGTATGTATGGGTGGACTATGAAGAGGCCCCTGGTGGCATGTCTTGTGGGGTATGCATGGGTGGACTGTGAAGAGACCCCTGGTGGCATGTCTTGTGGGGTATGCATGGGTGGACTGTGAAGAGACCCCTGGTGACATGTCTTGTGGGGTATGCATGTGTGGACTGTGAAGAGACCCCTGGTGGCATGTCTTGTGGGGTATGCATGGGTGGACTGTGAAGAGACCCCTGGTGGCATGTCTTGTGGGGTATGAATGGGTGGACTGTGAAGAGACCCCTGGTGGCATGTCTTGTGGAGTATGTATGGGTGGACTGTGAAGAGACCCCTGGTGGCATGTCTTGTGGGGTATGCATGGGTGGACTGTGAATTTGTTTTGACCTTGTCAGTTTCCAATCTACACCAAGTAGTTTAGACTCCTGTTTTGTATATATAATTAGGATTATCTCATTACTAGCCACCTATTCTAAAACGAACTGAAGCTCTTTGTTGAGAGTTGCAGTGATTTCACTTGCTGTGGTACTTGGCATGTATAATGTTTAGTCATCAACGTACATAGACACACAGGTTTTTATTAAAAATAGAAAACACTAAAGGACCAAGACATCATACATTTATTTGAGCCTTCAGTCATTTGTGCCGTACCTGTTCTCTTTTAGCGTGCGGAACGTCTGTTGTTCATTTGTTTACTGTGAAATAGCATTTTATTTCCAAACGTTTACTAAGTGTCGGTAGCTTGAACCAATAAAGGAGGCTTTGCTATTCCTGTGTAGCGGAATGACTTTAGCTTCCCTCCAGGCCTGAGGGCACACTCTTTTATGTAGGCTTAGATTGAAGACAAGCAAATAGGAGTGACAAAATAGTTTGCTACCAAACTGTCATTTTCCATCCAAGGTGTCAGTACCAGGTGGTTTGTCATTATTGATGGACAGCAAAATGTGTTCACCTCTTCCACGCCCGCACTCAACCTGGGATCTCTGGATCATTAATGTTCAGCAGCTATGGAAATCCACTCTCCTGCTCCCTCCCTCTTCTCTATCCCTCTCTCTTCCCACTCTCCGCCTCTCTTCTCTCTCCTATACTTCTGCCTCTCGCTTCCTCTACTACCGCTCTACCTCTCTCCTCCTCTTGCTTCCTCCACTCCCGCTCTCTCTCTCCTCCTCTTGCTTCCTCCACTACCGCTCTACCTCTCTCCTCTTGCTTCCTCCACTACGGCTCTCTCGCTCCTCCTCTTGCTTCCTCCACTACGGCTCTCTCTCTCCTCCTCTTGCTTCCTCCACTACCGCTCTATCTCTCTCCTCCTCTTGCTTCCTCCACTCCCGCTCTACCTCTCTCCTCCTCTTGCTTCCTCGGCTCCCTCTCTACCTCTCTCCTCTTCTTGCTTCCTCCGCTCCCACTCTACCTCTCTCCTCCTCTTGCTTCCTCCACTCCCGCTCTACCTCTCTCCTCCTCTTGCTTCCTCCACTCCCGCTCTACCTCTCTCCTCCTCTTGCTTCCTCCACTCCCTCTCTACCTCTCTCCTCTTCTTGCTTCCTCCGCTCCCACTCTACCTCTCTCCTCCTCTTGCTTCCTCCACTCCCGCTCTACCTCTCTCCTCCTCTTGCTTCCTCCACTCCCGCTCTACCTCTCTCCTCCTCTTGCTTCCTCCACTCCCGCTCTACCTCTCTCCTCCTCTTGCTTCCTCGGCTCCCTCTCTACCTCTCTCCTCCTCTTGCTTCCTCCGCCCCCGCTCTACCTCTCTCTTCCTCTTGCTTCCTCCGCTCCCGCTCTACCTCTCTCCTCCTCTTGCTTCCTCCGCTCCTGCTCTACCTCTCTCCTCCCTGTGGTGCCATAGAATATTAATAGCTTGTGAATGTTGATGGTATGATGGTGTTAATGTCCCTCAATGATCTCTCTCTCTCTACCCCAACCAAAACCCACGCCCTATACCCAAGCCCCCAGCCATACAACCCAGCCCCAGCCATACAACCCAGCCATACAACCCGGCCCCAGCCATACAACCCGGCCCCAGCCATACAACCCAGCCATACAACCCAGCCCCAGGCATACAACCCGGCCCCAGCTATACACCCCGGCCCCAGCCATACAACCCAGCCATACAACCCAGCCATACAACCCAGCCATACAACCCAGCCATACAACCCAGCCCCAGGCATACAACCCGGCCCCAGCCATACAACCCAGCCATACAACCCGGCCCCAGCCATACAACCCAGCCATACAACCCGGCCCCAGCCATACAACCCAGCCATACAACCCAGCCATACAACCCAGCCATACAACCCAGCCATACAACCCAGCCCCAGGCATACAACCCGGCCCCAGCCATACAACCCAGCCATACAACCCGGCCCCAGCCATACAACCCAGCCATACACCCCGGCCCCACCCATAATCCCAACCCCAGGCATTCAGCCCAGCCATACACCCCGGCCCCAGCCATACACCCCGGCCCCGGCCTTACACCGCAGCCCCAGACACACGTGGGAGGGCCGTCCTTGAACACGGGATGAACATGTTTTCCGGCTCCATTTTTATGTCTTTGTCATTCAGACTGACAAGCAGTTAGACTTCTGGCTTGGTGCTGGCTCAGGCCACTGTGGGAGAGAGGAGAGACGGAAGGAGAGAGGAGTTCTGACTATAACTCCACTCAACTGGTTTCTGAGAAGAGGGACGGAGAGAGGGAGGGTGAGGGAGGGAGGGTGGATAGAGGAGATGGAGAGAGGGGTAGAGAGAGAGGATGGAGAGAGGGAGGGCGAGGGGGTGGAGAGAGAGGATGGAGAGAGGGGATGGAGAGAGGGGTGGAGAGAGGAGATGGAGCAATGGGATGGAGAGAGGAATGGTAAGAGGGATGGTGAGAGGAGATGGAGAGAGGGGTGGAGAGAAGAGATGGAGAGAGGAGATGGAGAGAGGAAGGGTAAGAGGGATGGGGAGAGGAGATGGAGAGAGGGGTGGAGAGAAGAGATGGAGAGAGGGGTGGAGAGAGGAGATGGAGAGAGGAGATGGAGAGAGGAGATTGAGAGAGGGGTGGAGAGAGGAGATGGAGAGAGGGGTGGAGAGAGGAGATGGAGAGAGGAGATGGAGAGAGGAGATGGAGAGAGGGGTGGAGAGAGGAGATGGAGAGAGGGGTGGAGAGGGGAGATGGAGAGAGGAGATTGAGAGAGGAAGGGTAAGAGGGATGGAGAGAGGAGATGGAGAGAGGAAGGGTAAGCGGGATGGACAGAAGAAGGGTAAGAGGGATGGAGAGAGAGGTGGAAACAGGAGATGGAGAGAGGAAGGGTAAGATGGATGGAGAGAGGAGATGGAGAGAGGAGATGGAGAGAGGGGTGGAGAGAGGAGATGGAGAGAGGGGTGGAGAGAGGAGATGGAGAGAGGGGTGGAGAGAGGAGATGGAGAGAGGAGATTGAGAGAGGAAGGGTAAGAGGGATGGAGAGAGAGGTGGAGAGGAGATGGAGAGAGGGGTGGAGAGAGGGGAGGAGATGGAGCGATGGGATGGAGAGAGGAAGGGTAAGAGGGATGGGGAGAGAGGTGGAGAGAGGTTGAAAGAGGAGATGGAGAGAGGTGGAGAGGAGGTGGAGAGAGGGGTGGAGAGAGGGGTGGAGAGAGTAGATGGAGCGATGGGATGGAGAGAGGAAGGGTAAGAGAGATGGGGAGAGAGATGGAAAGAGGGATAGTATTCTGGCTCAGTTCTTCCTGGTGAGCTAGAAGCATGTATCCATTGGCTAACCAATTGGCCTCGGCTGTCAGTGGTTAACCTGGGTCAGGTGATTGGCTTCGGCTATTACCTCAAAGCTTCAGTATGACAGCAGCACAGCTGTGCTGAAACCAATATGAATCACACCTTTGTACTATGGCTTTGTTAGATGCTGAGTTCATTCCAATGAGTCACATGCGTTACAATCCCTTTCTGCTTTCTCTTCACATGGATGAATAGCAGTGAATGCATCTGATGTGTCTGCTGTTTAAATGTATCACACCATGGTTGAACAGACAGACAGACTCCCTTGCTATGACACACACCTGTGGCATGTTGCTTTGATGTAACTCTGATGAAAAGCACATCCTGAGATGAGTCAGCATTCCTGCACAGTACCGTTTTGTAGTGTTAAATTAACACTTAAAAGAGTCAATTTTAACACTATCTCAGAGTACATATGGTCTCACTCTACAGGGCAAAAAAATAAAAATACTCTGATTATAGTGTTATTTTGAGTGTTAACACGGCAGTGTAAAAAAAAAAGTACATTACATTACACTTGCCAGGGTTACTCAAATGTAACACCATGGGGTAATTAACACAGTGTTATTTATATTCAACTCTAGTGTTGATCTAGAGTTTACTCCTATTAGTGTTAAACAAAAACAGTCATTTTGGGTGTAGTTTTAACACTGTACGCCAGAGGGGGTGGCTGCTGTTTTGTGTTTTTCTCTCTAACTTTCAGACATTGTTTAATGTGCGATTACTAATCTCGTTTTTGATGAAGACTTTTATTTTAATTTTTTTATTTCAACTAATCAGAGGCGAAGGATATAAAGCTGATCCCAGACCAGGCCCAAATCCTGGGAGGAGGAGGCACCACTATAGGGGCCGGATTGGGGGACACCTAACGAGGATGCAACGGTGAGTGGATAAATCACCGTCTGTTCTATTGGCAAATGTACAACCACCGGAGAATAAACTGGATGAGCTTAGTTCGAGACTGTCCTATCAACGTGATCTGTCACTAATCTACAACCCTGTCACTAACCCTGTGACTGAACAAGGACATGTAAAATATAAATCTAGCTGTTTTTTCTATACATCGGCAGGACAGAACAGCTGCGTCCGGTAAGCTGAGGGGGGGCGGGTCTCTTTATCAACAACAACAATATCTCTAACATTAGGGAAGTCTCGAGTTTCTGCTGAGTTGTAATACCTCATGATAAGCTGTAGACCACACTATTTACGAAGAGAGTTTTCATCTATATTTCTATTTTTCGTAGCGGTCTATTTACCACCGCAGACCGACGCTGGCACTAAGACCGCCCTCAACGAGCTGTATAGGACCATGAGCAAACAAGAAAATACTGACTCAGATGCGGCGCTCCTAGTGGATTTTAATACACGGAAACTGAAATCCGTCTTACCTCGTTTCTACCAGCATGTCACCTGTGCAACTATTGAAGAAAAAACTCTAGATCACCTCCACTGACAGAGGCACATACAAAACTCTCCCTCGTCCTCCATTTGACAAATCTGACCATCCTCTTAATTCCTGCTTACAAGTAAGAACTCAAACAGGAAGTACCAGTGATGCACACAATATGGAAGTGGACTGTTTCGCTAGCACAAATTGGAAAATGTTCCGGGATTCATCCGATGGCATTGAGGAGTTTACCATATCAGTCACCAGCTTCATCAATACGTGCATAGACTGTGGGTCCCCACAGTGACCGTGCGTACATATCCCAACCAGAAGCCATGGATGTTGCCTGGATTACAGGCAACATCCACACTGAGCTAAAGGCTAGAGCTGCCACTTTCAAGGAGCGGGGACACTAATCCGTACGCTTATAAGAAATCCCGCTACGCCCTTCAACGAACCATTAAACAGGAAAAGTGTCAATACAGGACTAAGATTCAATCTTACTACACCTGCTCTGACATTTGTCGGATGACAAAATATTACGGATTACAGGGAAACCCACCTGCGAGCTGCCCAGTGATGTGAGCCTACCAGACGAGCTAAATGCTTATATGCTCACTTCGAGGCAAGCAACACTGAACCATGCAAGACAGCACCAGCTGTTCTGGACAACTTGTGATAATAGCCGATGTGAGTAAAACCTTTAGAGGACACAATCTCTATTACACTCCACACTGCCCTTTCCCATCTGGACCAAAGGAACACCTACATGAGAATGCTGTTCATTGACTACAGCTCAGCGTTCAACACCATAGTGCCCTCCGAGCTCATCACTAAGCTAAGGACCCTGGGATTTAAACACCTTCTTCTGCAATTGGATCGAGGACTTTCTGACAGGCCTCCACCAGGGGGTGAGGGAAGGCAAAAACACATCCGCCATACTGACTCTCCACATGGGGGCCCCTAGGGATGCGTGCTTAGCCCCCTCCTGTACTCCCTGTTCACCCAAAACTGGGTGGCCGCACTAAACTTAAACACCACCATTAAGATTGCAGACGACACAACAGTGTTAGGCCTGATCACCAACAACAATGAGACAGCCCACAGAGAGGAGATAAGAGATAGCACCATCTCCCTCAACGTCAGCAAGACAAAGGAGCTGATCGTAGACTACAGGAAAGGGAAGGCCGAGCATGCCCTCATTCACATCGAAGGGGCTGTAATGGAGACGGTCGAGAGCTTTAAGTTCCTCTGTGTCCACAACACTAAAGACCTATCTTGGTACAAACACAACAACAAAGTTGTGAAGAAGGTATGACAACACCTCTTCCCCCTCAGGAGGCTGAACAGATTTGGCATGGGGCCCTCATATCCTCAATAAGTTTTACAGCTGCACCATTGAGAGCATCTTGACTGGCTGCATCACTGCTTGGTACGGCAACTGCACTGCCTCTAACCGCAAGGCGCTACAGAGGGTCCGAGCTACCTGTAATCCAGGACCTCTATACCAGGCGGTGTCAGAGGAAGGCCCTAAGAATTGTCAAAGACTCCAGCCATCCAAGTCACAGTCTGTTCTCTCTGCAGATGTACTGGAGCGCCAAGTCTTGGACCAAAAGGTTCCTGAACAGTTTCTACCCCAAAGCCATAAGACTGCTTAGAATTCTAAATAAATCATAGACAGTGTCACCAGCCAAGCACCACTTTACAATCACACCTCCTCCTCCATGCTTCACAGTGGGAACCACACATGAGGAGATCATTCGTTCACCTACTCTGCGTCTCACAAAGACACGGCGGTTGGAATCCAAAATCGGCGGTTGGAATCCAAAATTTCAAATTTGGACTCATTCGACCAAAGGACAAATTTCCACCGGTCTAATGTCCATTGCTCATTTTTCTTGGCCCAAGCAATTCTCTTCTTCTAATTGGTGTCTTTTGGTAGTGGTTTCTTTGCAGTAATTCGACCATGAAGGCCTGATTCCCACAGTTTCCTGTCTGTTACTTGAACTCTGTGAAGCATTTATTTTGGCTGCAATCTGAGGTGCAGTTAACTCTGATGAACTTATCCTCTGCAGCAGAGGTAACTCTGGGTCTTCCTCTCCTGTGGCGGTCCTCATGAGAGCCAGTTCATCATAGCGCTTGATTATTTTTTTCAACTTGAAGAAACTTTCAAAGTTCTTAATTTTCCGTATTGACTGACCTTCATGTCTTAAAGTAATGGATGGACTGTCATTTCTGCTTATTTGAGCTTTTCTTGACATAATATGGACTTGGTTAACGACAGTAGCAGATCACTTATTAAAAAACGAATGCAACACAAATAGCAGACGGTGGCGATAAAATCAAAGCCTCTGAAGCAAGAGAGTAAACTTAGTTAAAAGGTAGACTTCGTACATTACGTTGCCGTGAGCAGTACTGCAGATATTGAGATGAACAAGATGCAAGACTTCGCTCTCATACAGTATCTGTGCATGTGCACGGGTTAGCTTCACGCTGTTGCAAGTACCAGGGCATCAACACAGTGGAGAAGTTGAGGCTTCAACGCCCTTAGTTGTTTTGGAAATTGACCCACTATGCTGTTTACTTTCTGCATCTGTCATATTGCTGAGTCTACCTTTAACCTGTTTTGTTTTTTGGTTTATTTGTTTGCTTTTTTATATTACAGACAAAATATACAATTACAAAACTGTTGATCTAATGGCATCTTACATACTGGCTCCATTTAACTTGGACGCCATCTTAACCTATAAACCCATTCTGTAACGATTTTCCTCCTCTTCAGACGAGGAGTATGAAGGATCGGACCAATACGCAGCGTGGTAAGTGTCCATGATAGTTTAATACAACTGAACACGATAAAATACAAAAATAACAACGTGAATAATACCGAAAACCGAAACAGTCCTGAAATGTGAAACAAACACTACAACAGGAAACAACCACCCACAACAGGAAACAACCACTACAACAGGAAACAACCACCCACAACAGGAAACAACCACTACAACAGGAAACAACCACCCACAACAGGAAACAACCACTACAACAGGAAACAACCACCCACAACAGGAAACAAACACTACAACAGGAAACAACCACTACAACAGGAAACAACCACCCACAACAGGAAACAAACACTACAACAGGAAACAACCACTACAACAGGAAACAACCACCCACAACACACAATGGAAAACAGGCTACCTAAATATGGCTCCCAATCAGAGAATCCCTGATTGGGAACCACACCAGGCCAAACACATAGAAAACTAACCACCTAGAAAAAAGAACATAGACTGCCCACCCTAACTCACGCCCTGACCAAACTAAAATAGAGACACAAAAAAGGAACTAAGGTCAGGATGTGACACATACCATCATTTTTTTTAGATGTATTTTTACATTTTAGTCAATTAGCAGAAGCTCTTATCCAGAGCAACTTACAGGCACAATTAGGGTTCGACCACTGGGTTACCTGTCACCTATACTACAGGTCAATCCAAGTATCCACTGGGTGTTACCTGTCACCTATACTACAGGTCAATCCAAGTATCCACTGGGTTACCTGTCACCTATACTACAGGTCAATCCAAGTATCCACTGGGTTACCTGTCACCTATACTACAGGTCAATCCAAGTATCCACTGGGTGCTACCTGTCACCTATACTACAGGTCAATCCAAGTATCCACTGGGTGCTACCTGTCACCTATACTACAGGTCAATCCAAGTATCCACTGGGTGCTACCTGTCACCTATACTACAGGTCAATCCAAGTATCCACTGGGTTACCTGTCACCTATACTACAGGTCAATCCAAGTATCCACTGGGTTACCTGTCACCTATACTACAGGTCAATCCAAGTATCCACTGGGTGCTACCTGTCACCTATACTACAGGTCAATCCAAGTATCCACTGGGTTACCTGTCACCTATACTACAGGTCAATCCAAGTATCCACTGGGTTACCTGTCACCTATACTACAGGTCAATCCAAGTATCCACTGGGTGCTACCTGTCACCTATACTACAGGTCAATCCAAGTATCCACTGGGTTACCTGTCACCTATACTACAGGTCAATCCAAGTATCCACTGGGTTACCTGTCACCTATACTACAGGTCAATCCAAGTATCCACTGGGTGCTACCTGTCACCTATACTACAGGTCAATCCAAGTATCCACTGGGTTACCTGTCACCTATACTACAGGTCAATCCAAGTATCCACTGGGTTACCTGTCACCTATACTACAGGTCAATCCAAGTATCCACTGGGTTACCTGTCACCTATACTACAGGTCAATCCAAGTATCCACTGGGTGCTACCTGTCACCTATACTACAGGTCAATCCAAGTATCCACTGGGTTACCTGTCACCTATACTACAGGTCAATCCAAGTATCCACTGGGTTACCTGTCACCTATACTACAGGTCAATCCAAGTATCCACTGGGTTACCTGTCACCTATACTACAGGTCAATCCAAGTATCCACTGGGTTACCTGTCACCTATACTACAGGTCAATCCAAGTATCCACTGGGTGCTACCTGTCACCTATACTACAGGTCAATCCAAGTATCAACTGGGTTACCTGTCACCTATACTACAGGTCAATCCAAGTATCCACTGGGTTACCTGTCACCTATACTACAGGTCAATCCAAGTATCCACTGGGTTACCTGTCACCTATACTACAGGTCAATCCAAGTATCCACTGGGTGCTACCTGTCACCTATACTACAGGTCAATCCAAGTATCCACTGGGTTACCTGTCACCTATACTACAGGTCAATCCAAGTATCCACTGGGTTACCTGTCACCTATACTACAGGTCAATCCAAGTATCCACTGGGTTACCTGTCACCTATACTACAGGTCAATCCAAGTATCCACTGGGTGCTACCTGTCACCTATACTACAGGTCAATCCAAGTATCCACTGGGTTACCTGTCACCTATACTACAGGTCAATCCAAGTATCCACTGGGTTACCTGTCACCTATACTACAGGTCAATCCAAGTATCCACTGGGTGCTACCTGTCACCTATACTACAGGTCAATCCAAGTATCCACTGGGTTACCTGTCACCTATACTACAGGTCAATCCAAGTATCCACTGGGTTACCTGTCACCTATACTACAGGTCAATCCAAGTATCCACTGGGTTACCTGTCACCTATACTACAGGTCAATCCAAGTATCCACTGGGTTACCTGTCACCTATACTACAGGTCAATCCAAGTATCCACTGGGTTACCTGTCACCTATACTACAGGTCAATCCAAGTATCCACTGGGTTACCTGTCACCTATACTACAGGTCAATCCAAGTATCCACTGGGTTACCTGTCACCTATACTACAGGTCAATCCAAGTATCCACTGGGTTACCTGTCACCTATACTACAGGTCAATCCAAGTATCCACTGGGTGCTACCTGTCACCTATACTACAGGTCAATCCAAGTATCCACTGGGTTACCTGTCACCTATACTACAGGTCAATCCAAGTATCCACTGGGTTACCTGTCACCTATACTACAGGTCAATCCAAGTATCCACTGGGTTACCTGTCACCTATACTACAGGTCAATCCAAGTATCCACTGGGTTACCTGTCACCTATACTACAGGTCAATCCAAGTATCCACTGGGTTACCTGTCACCTATACTACAGGTCAATCCAAGTATCCACTGGGTTACCTGTCACCTATACTACAGGTCAATCCAAGTATCCACTGGGTTACCTGTCACCTATACTACAGGTCAATCCAAGTATCCACTGGGTGCTACCTGTCACCTATACTACAGGTCAATCCAAGTATCCACTGGGTTACCTGTCACCTATACTACAGGTCAATCCAAGTATCCACTGGGTTACCTGTCACCTATACTACAGGTCAATCCAAGTATCCACTGGGTTACCTGTCACCTATACTACAGGTCAATCCAAGTATCCACTGGGTGCTACCTGTCACCTATACTACAGGTCAATCCAAGTATCCACTGGGTTACCTGTCACCTATACTACAGGTCAATCCAAGTATCCACTGGGTTACCTGTCACCTATACTACAGGTCAATCCAAGTATCCACTGGGTGCTACCTGTCACCTATACTACAGGTCAATCCAAGTATCCACTGGGTTACCTGTCACCTATACTACAGGTCAATCCAAGTATCCACTGGGTTACCTGTCACCTATACTACAGGTCAATCCAAGTATCCACTGGGTTACCTGTCACCTATACTACAGGTCAATCCAAGTATCCACTGGGTTACCTGTCACCTATACTACAGGTCAATCCAAGTATCCACTGGGTTACCTGTCACCTATACTACAGGTCAATCCAAGTATCCACTGGGTTACCTGTCACCTATACTACAGGTCAATCCAAGTATCCACTGGGTTACCTGTCACCTATACTACAGGTCAATCCAAGTATCCACTGGGTTACCTGTCACCTATACTACAGGTCAATCCAAGTATCCACTGGGTTACCTGTCACCTATACTACAGGTCAATCCAAGTATCCACTGGGTGCTACCTGTCACCTATACTACAGGTCAATCCAAGTATCCACTGGGTTACCTGTCACCTATACTACAGGTCAATCCAAGTATCCACTGGGTTACCTGTCACCTATACTACAGGTCAATCCAAGTATCCACTGGGTTACCTGTCACCTATACTACAGGTCAATCCAAGTATCCACTGGGTTACCTGTCACCTATACTACAGGTCAATCCAAGTATCCACTGGGTTACCTGTCACCTATACTACAGGTCAATCCAAGTATCCACTGGGTTACCTGTCACCTATACTACAGGTCAATCCAAGTATCCACTGGGTTACCTGTCACCTATACTACAGGTCAATCCAAGTATCCACTGGGTGCTACCTGTCACCTATACTACAGGTCAATCCAAGTATCCACTGGGTGTTACCTGTCACCTATACTACAGGTCAATCCAAGTATCCACTGGGTGCTACCTGTCACCTATACTACAGGTCAATCCAAGTATCCACTGGGTTACCTGTCACCTATACTACAGGTCAATCCAAGTATCCACTGGGTGTTACCTGTCACCTATACTACAGGTCAATCCAAGTATCCACTGGGTTACCTGTCACCTATACTACAGGTCAATCCAAGTATCCACTGGGTTACCTGTCACCTATACTACAGGTCAATCCAAGTATCCACTGGGTTACCTGTCACCTATACTACAGGTCAATCCAAGTATCCACTGGGTTACCTGTCACCTATACTACAGGTCAATCCAAGTATCCACTGGGTTACCTGTCACCTATACTACAGGTCAATCCAAGTATCCACTGGGTTACCTGTCACCTATACTACAGGTCAATCCAAGTATCCACTGGGTTACCTGTCACCTATACTACAGGTCAATCCAAGTATCCACTGGGTGCTACCTGTCACCTATACTACAGGTCAATCCAAGTATCCACTGGGTGTTACCTGTCACCTATACTACAGGTCAATCCAAGTATCCACTGGGTGCTACCTGTCACCTATACTACAGGTCAATCCAAGTATCCACTGGGTTACCTGTCACCTATACTACAGGTCAATCCAAGTATCCACTGGGTGTTACCTGTCACCTATACTACAGGTCAATCCAAGTATCCACTGGGTTACCTGTCACCTATACTACAGGTCAATCCAAGTATCCACTGGGTTACCTGTCACCTATACTACAGGTCAATCCAAGTATCCACTGGGTTACCTGTCACCTATACTACAGGTCAATCCAAGTATCCACTGGGTTACCTGTCACCTATACTACAGGTCAATCCAAGTATCCACTGGGTTACCTGTCACCTATACTACAGGTCAATCCAAGTATCCACTGGGTTACCTGTCACCTATACTACAGGTCAATCCAAGTATCCACTGGGTTACCTGTCACCTATACTACAGGTCAATCCAAGTATCCACTGGGTTACCTGTCACCTATACTACAGGTCAATCCAAGTATCCACTGGGTGCTACCTGTCACCTATACTACAGGTCAATCCAAGTATCCACTGGGTTACCTGTCACCTATACTACAGGTCAATCCAAGTATCCACTGGGTTACCTGTCACCTATACTACAGGTCAATCCAAGTATCCACTGGGTTACCTGTCACCTATACTACAGGTCAATCCAAGTATCCACTGGGTTACCTGTCACCTATACTACAGGTCAATCCAAGTATCCACTGGGTGCTACCTGTCACCTATACTACAGGTCAATCCAAGTATCCACTGGGTGCTACCTGTCACCTATACTACAGGTCAATCCAAGTATCCACTGGGTTACCTGTCACCTATACTACAGGTCAATCCAAGTATCCACTGGGTGCTACCTGTCACCTATACTACAGGTCAATCCAAGTATCCACTGGGTGCTACCTGTCACCTATACTACAGGTCAATCCAAGTATCCACTGGGTTACCTGTCACCTATACTACAGGTCAATCCAAGTATCCACTGGGTGCTACCTGTCACCTATACTACAGGTCAATCCAAGTATCCACTGGGTTACCTGTCACCTATACTACAGGTCAATCCAAGTATCCACTGGGTTACCTGTCACCTATACTACAGGTCAATCCAAGTATCCACTGGGTGCTACCTGTCACCTATACTACAGGTCAATCCAAGTATCCACTGGGTGCTACCTGTCACCTATACTACAGGTCAATCCAAGTATCCACTGGGTTACCTGTCACCTATACTACAGGTCAATCCAAGTATCCACTGGGTTACCTGTCACCTATACTACAGGTCAATCCAAGTATCCACTGGGTGCTACCTGTCACCTATACTACAGGTCAATCCAAGTATCCACTGGGTGCTACCTGTCACCTATACTACAGGTCAATCCAAGTATCCACTGGGTTACCTGTCACCTATACTACAGGTCAATCCAAGTATCCACTGGGTGCTACCTGTCACCTATACTACAGGTCAATCCAAGTATCCACTGGGTGCTACCTGTCACCTATACTACAGGTCAATCCAAGTATCCACTGGGTTACCTGTCACCTATACTACAGGTCAATCCAAGTATCCACTGGGTGCTACCTGTCACCTATACTACAGGTCAATCCAAGTATCCACTGGGTTACCTGTCACCTATACTACAGGTCAATCCAAGTATCCACTGGGTTACCTGTCACCTATACTACAGGTCAATCCAAGTATCCACTGGGTGCTACCTGTCACCTATACTACAGGTCAATCCAAGTATCCACTGGGTGCTACCTGTCACCTATACTACAGGTCAATCCAAGTATCCACTGGGTTACCTGTCACCTATACTACAGGTCAATCCAAGTATCCACTGGGTTACCTGTCACCTATACTACAGGTCAATCCAAGTATCCACTGGGTGCTACCTGTCACCTATACTACAGGTCAATCCAAGTATCCACTGGGTGCTACCTGTCACCTATACTACAGGTCAATCCAAGTATCCACTGGGTGCTACCTGTCACCTATACTACAGGTCAATCTAAAAGTGCTAAAGTGCTAAAGTAGCAACGCTATGTTCATAGTTTCCATATAAACATAAACCATAATGATGGTGTCCATATAACTCATCACACAATAATACACACAACAGTTTCTATACGTTTCTCTAACTTTCATAAATCAACCAAAATGTGACGCCGTAGCTCATGGTGTTTGACGACCAATGGAACGATACACTAGAGTTTTCTGGTAGAAGTGTTTTCTTCGACACATACTTCGACATGTGAACTTTCTTGTGCCTTAATAACAAACTCTTATGTAATCTGTAAATATTAATAATAAAAAAATCAGAAAGCTGTTTAGCCAAAGAGAAAATACAAAATCTTGCCCGGCCACAGTTTGGTTAAATATATTATCTCTAGATTTTGAAAATGTTACCATGCGTACAAACCGGAAAACAGTCACAGAGCAACGTACGAAGAAGCGAGGCCTGCAGCACTCCTTAGCATTGTAGTTGTTCCTCTCCGTAGTTTACATCAATGTAACACCGTGGAAGACCACAGTCATAATGGAATAGCTCAGAAATAAAATAAATATGATTGTATTATTTTCAATGCACTTGAATTATTATAGGCTAAGTCAACTGTTTACAGAATGACATCACAGAATTTGCAATTCCACCTATTTTCACTTCTGAATGTTTCTCACTTGTAGAACTGCAAATTCGATTTTCACATCTGAAAAACTGTGAGAGTTCGATTTTCACATCTGAAAAACTGTGAGAGTTCGATTTTCACATCTGAAAAACTGTGAGAGTTCGATTTTCACATCTGAAAAACTGTGAGAGTTCGATTTTCACATCTGAAAAACTGTGAGAGTTCGATTTTCACATCTGAAAAACTGTGAGAGTTCGATTTTCACATCTGAAAAACTGTGAGAGTTCAATTTTCACATCTGAAAAACTGTGAGAGTTCGATTTTCACATCTGAAAAACTGTGAGAGTTCGATTTTCACATGAGGAGATTTTTTACATGTAAAACTGCAAATGTGATTTTCACTTCAACGTTTTTCAAATGTGAACTTGCAATTCCACATGTTAAAGTGACATTTTCACATGTAAACCTGCAAATTTCACGTTTTATTGGAAGGTTGTGTGTGTGTCTGCGTGTGAGTGTGTGTGTCAGGAATCTCCATGTCACTCTCACTGATCTGCCTCACACACCCTGAGCATGAGACAACACGCTCACTATCAGCCCACTCTCTCACACAGTTGAGACGCGGATTCAGGTTCATTTTCAGGTTAGGATTTGGCCTTGAAGTGAAGCGTGTATGAGTGTGTGTGTATGTGTGTTATTGTGTGTGTGTGTATGTGTGTGTGTAAGCTATGTTTGTTTTTGAGGAGAAATAATCTGTGTGTGTGTGTGTGTGTTATTGTGTGTGTTTGTGTGTGTGTGTGTATGTGTGTGTTATTGTGTGTGTTTGTGTGTGTGTGTGTTTATGTGTGTGTGTGTTATTGTGTGTGTGTGTGTGTGTGTGTGTGTGTGTAAGCTATGTTTGTTTTTGAGGAGAAATAATCTGTGTGTGTGTGTGTGTTATTGTGTGTGTTTGTGTGTGTGTGTGTATGTGTGTGTGTGTTATTGTGTGTGTTTGTGTGTGTGTGTATGTGTGTGTGTGTTATTGTGTGTGTTTGTGTGTGTGTGTGTTTATGTGTGTGTGTGTTATTGTGTGTGTGTGTGTGTGTGTATGTGTGTATGTGTGTGTGTGTGATTGTGTGTGTGTGTGTTATTGTGTGTGTGTATTTGTGTGTGTGTGTTATTATGTGTGTGTGTATGTGTGTTATTGTGTGTGTGTGTGTGTGTGTGGAAGCTATGTTTGTTTTTGAGGAGAAATAATCTGTGTGTGCCCCGCTACAACAACAAAAAACACATGGCAAATTTGCATTTTCACATTTGAAATAGCTGTTTTCACATGTTGAGCTTGTATTATATTTAGAGTTCACATGCACCACCTTTTCACATGTGAGGAGAATAACATGTTGTTTTTCTTTTGAAGTTTCACATGAGAAATTTGCAGTTTCACACGTTGAAAACTTTCACATGTGAGAATCTGATCTGCAGGTTTATATCCCCCCCCAAAAAATTCAAATGTTAATTAAGAGACATATTTTTTAGGGGGGTTTTGCATTATGCTAATTAGATTTCTGCGAGGGCGGTGACATCAGATCTAGAACCATGTTTTTGCTTGTTTACATCTACTTTGTTTACAGACATTGGAGTAAATGTTGCATTTTCCTAAATGTGAATTAGATTTTCACTTTCACATGTGGAATTGCCAGTTCACGTGTGAAAAACATTCATGTTAAAATCACATTTGCCATTTCACATGTAAAACAACTCCACGTGACAATCTCACTTTTGCGTGTCAACTTGCAATTCCACGTGTTTCACATTTGAACGTTTTTCACTGGAAATCATTTTTTGACGTGATTGTTTTTCAGAAAATCAAATTGACAGTTTCACATAAAAAATAAATAAACATTTACTCCAATGTTTGTAAATAAAGTAAATGTACACAAACACTGCATAGCCTAAAAACACGGTTAATCCCCAGATTTGACGTCCGCGGAAATTAATATAATAGAAAATAGCAAAAACATCTGTCTATTTACAGAGGCACGACACTGAAATAACTCCATTTCCTGGTTGATAAAATTCTAATAGTTTGCCTAATTTCAGTTTGTGACAAAACAAGCAAGTATAGTGTATAGTGTAGAGAAGTGGTTCCCCAACTTGTTATAGTCCGGTACCCCTTCAAGCATTCAACCTCCAGGGTCAGCGCACTCTCAAATGTTGTTTTTTGCCATCATTGTAAGCCTGCCACACACACACTATACGATACATTTATTAAACATAAGAATGAGTTGAGTTTGTCACAACCCGGCTCGTGGGAAGTGACAGAGAGCTCTTATAGGACCACGGCACAAATAATAAATATAAATAATTTTGCTCTTTATTTAACCATCTTACATATAAAACCTTATTTGTTCATCAAAAATGGTGAATAACTCACCACAGGTTAATGAGAAGGCTGTGCTTGAAAGGATGCACATAACTCTGCAATGTTGGGTTGTGTTGGAGAGAGTCTCACTCTTAAGTAATTTCTACACACAGTCTGTGCCTGTATTTAGTTGTCATGCTAGTGAGGGCCGAGAATCCACTCTCACATAGGTACGTGGTTGCAAAGGGCATCAGTGTCTTAACAGCACAATTTGCCAAGGCAAGAAACTCTGAGCACAGCCCTATCCAGAAATCTGGCAGTGGCTTCTGATTAAATTCAATTTTCACAGAACCGCTTGTTGCAATTTCGACGAGGCTCTCTTGTTCAGATATCGGTAAGTGGACTGGAGGCAGGGCATGAAAGGGATAATGAATCCAGTTGTTTGTGTCATCCATTTCGGGAAAGCACCTGCGTAATTGCGCACCCAACTCACTCAGGTGCTTCGATATACCACATTTGACATTGTCTGTAAGCTTGAATTAATTTGCAGACAAAAAAATCATACAATGATGGAAAGACCTGTGTGTTGTCCTTGTTAATGCAGACAGAGAAGAGCTCTAACTTCTTAATCAGCCTCAATTTTGTCCCGCACATTTAATATAGTTGCGGAGAGTCCCTGTAATCCTAGATTCAGATCATTCAGGCGAGAAAAAACATCACCCAGATAGGCCAGTCGTGTGAGAAACTCGTCATCATGGTCAGACAAGTGAAAATTATGGTCATTAAAGAAAACTTTAAGCTCGTCTCTCAATTTAAAAAAAGTGTTAATAGCTTTCTCCTTGATAACCAGCGCACTTCTGTATGTTGTAAAAGTGTTACATGGTCGCTGCCCATATCATATCATATCATTGCATAATGCAGAAAATACACAAGAGTTCAGGGGCCTTGCATTTACAAAGTTAACCATTTTCACGGTAGTGTCCAAAACAAAACGTCTTTCAAGCTGTCAGGCATTCCCTTGGCAGCAAGAGCCTCTCGGTGGATGCTGCAGTGTACCCAAGTGGTGTCGGGAGCAACTGCTTGCACGCGCGTTACCACTCCACTATGTCTCCCTGTCATGGCTTTTGCTCCATCAGTACAGACACCAACACATCTTGACCACCAAAGTTCATTTGATGTCACAAAGCTATCCAGTACTTTAAAAATATCCTCTCATGTTGTCCTGGTTTCCAGTGGTTTGCAGAAGCGGATGTCTTCCTTAATTGACCCCCCATAAACGTAACGGACATATTCCAGGAGCTGTGCCAGGCCCGCCACGTCTGTTGACTCATCCAGCTGTAACGCATAGAATTCACTGGCTTGTATGCGAAGCAGTAATTGTTTCGAAACATATCCTGCCATGTCACTGATTCGTCTTGAAACAGTGTTGTTTGATGAGGTTATTGTCTGTATAGTTGTTTGTGTAGAGTGTAGGGAATCTAGTGTATAGTGTAGAGAATCTAGTCTATAGTGTAGAGAATCTAGTGTAGAGAGTATAGTGTAGAGAATCTAGTGTAGAGAGTATAGTGTAGAGAATCTAGTCTATAGTGTAGAGAATCTAGTGTAGAGAATCTAGTGTAGAGAATCTAGTGTAGAGAGTATAGTGTAGAGAATCTAGTGTATAGTGTAGAGAATCTAGTCTATAGTGTAGAGAATCTAGTGTAGAGAGTATAGTGTAGAGAATCTAGTGTAGAGAGTATAGTGTAGAGAATCTAATCTATAGTGTAGAGAATCTAGTGTATAGTGTAGAGAATCTAGTCTATAGTGTAGAGAATCTAGTGTATAGTGTAGAGAATCTAGTCTATAGTGTAGAGAATCTAGTCTATAGTGTAGAGAATCTAGTGTAGAGAGTATAGTGTAGAGAATCTAGTGTAGAGAATCTAGTGTAGAGAATCTAGTGTAGAGAATCTAGTGTAGAGAGTATAGTGTAGAGAATCTAGTGTAGAGAATCTAGTGTAGAGAGTATAGTGTAGAGAATCTAGTGTATAGTGTAGAGAATCTAGTCTATAGTGTAGAGAATCTAGTGTAGAGAGTATAGTGTAGAGAATCTAGTGTAGAGAGTATAGTGTAGAGAATCTAGTGTAGAGAGTATAGTGTAGAGAATCTAGTCTATAGTGTAGAGAATCTAGTGTAGAGAATCTAGTGTAGAGAATCTAGTGTAGAGAATCTAATCTTATGGAAAAATATTTTCCATAACCAATAATGTGCTGTTATCAGCTGTTTGAAGCTGGTGTACAAAATCAAAATGAAAAGATGCAAAAATGAAATTCAAGAACAGGAGGCATAGAAATTGCTCACATAGACCAGATCAACCACTTCTTAGACTGGCTTTCAATGCAACATTTCTGAAGTCGAGAACAACATTTTTAGTATTGCAAACAAAAATAAGAATATTGAAAGCAAAACATAAACCCAAAAGTATTGATAGTAAAAATATTATAAGGAAATGATAAATGCGAGAGCAAATTAATTGTAAATGGTTTTCAGTGAAATATATTTTTTAAAGCAATTGAACAAACTGCCTCTCTCTTTCTTGCAATTGCCCCGATCTTTGTTTGTGGTACAATGTCCTTTGCTTTCGCTACCTTTTTTCTAGTTGTATGTTTTGGCACATTTGTTCCAGCAATATACCTGCAGCTGGTTTACCTGGGAACCTAAGCAGGGTGGAAACTAAGCAGGGTCCCTGGTTGGACCAGATGTAGCTGGCAGTGGTGAAATGTACATGTCCGAAAACCACTTGTATCTGAAAATGTCACATTTGATTTGTTCATGTTTTATTGTTGTAAGCGGTTTGTGTGTGTCCTCCGGTGCATTGTGGTTGGTATTCTAACATTATCGTGTTTCCTCTGTGTTTGTCTGAGGTAGGAGCGTCATGTTGAGGCAAGCCACACAACCTGTAAACCGAGATGGGAGGTAGCACAAAGTGAGAGTTCAAATCAAATCAGAATCTATTTTTATTTGTCACATGCGCCGAATACAACGGGTGTAGACTTAACTGTGAAAATGCTTGCTTACGAGCCCTTCCCAAAGATGCAGAGTTATAAATTATAATAAAAAGAAAAATAGGACCACAAGAGGAATAAAACAAGCCTCACATACAGTGCCTCCTGAAAGTTTTCAGACCCCTTGACTTTTTCCACATTTTGTTACATTACAGCCTTATTCTAAAAATTGCTTAAATAACAAAAATCCTCAGCAATCTACACACAATACCCCCTAATGACAAAGCAAAAAAAAAGTTTTTGAAATTTTGGCAAATGTATTAAAAATGAAAAATTCCTTATTTACATAAGTAGTCAGACACTTTGCTATGAGACTTGAAATTGAGCTCAGGTGCATCCTGTTTCCATTGATCATCCTTGAGATGTTTCTACAACTTGATTGGAGTCCACCTGTGGTAAATTCAATTGATTGGACATGATTTGGAAAGGCACACACCTGTCTATATTAGGTCTCACAGTTGACAGTGCATGTCAGAGCAAAAACCAAGCCATGAGGTCAAAGGAATTGTCCGTAGTGATCTGGCACAGATCTGGGGAAGGGTACCAAAACATTTCTGCAGCATTGAAGGTCCCCAAGAACACAGTGGCCTCCATCATTCTTAAATGGAAGAAGTTTGGAACCACCAAGACTCTTCCTTGAGCTGGCCGCCTGGCCAAACTGGACAGGGAGGTGTCTAAGAACCCAATGGTCGCTCTGAGAGAGCTCTAGAGTTTCTATGTAGAGATGGGAGAACTTTCCAGAAGGACAACCATCTCTGCAGCACTTCACAAATCAGACCTTTATTGTAGAGTGGCCAGACGGAATCCACTCCTCAGTAAAAGGCACATGTCAGCCCGCTTGGAGTTTGCCAAAAGGCACCTAAAGACTCAGACCATGAGAAACAAGATTCTCTGGTCTGATGAAACCAAGATTGAACTATTTTTGGCCTAAGGGCCAAGTGTCACATCTGGAGGAAACCTGGCACCATCCCTACGGTGAAGCATGGTGGTGATAGCATCATGCTGTGGGGATGTTTTTCAGCAGCAGGGACTGGGAGACTAATCAGGATCGAGGGAAAGATGAACAGAGCAAAGAACAGAGAGATCCTTGATGAAAACCTGCTCTAGAGCGCTCATGACCTCAGACTGGGTGAAGGTTCACCTTCCAACAGGACAACGACCCTAAGCACGCAGCCAAGACAATGCAGGAGTGGATTTGGGAGAATGGGAAACTCCCCAAATACAGGTGTGCCAAGATTATAGCGTCATACCCAAGAAGCTAAACATTTCTAAAAAACAGTTTTCACTTTGTCATGTGTATGTGTAGATTGAGGAACATGCTTTATTTAATCAACTTTAGAATAAGGCCCTAATGTAACAAAATGTGGAAATGTCAAGGGACCATCTAATGCACATTCAGATGTCATAAATCATCACTGCAGAGCTCTCCCTGTCCTCTGCTGTGCCTTGACTGTATTACTGCTGATTATATCTGGAAATGTGCATGTACACCCTGGCCCATCTACTGTTGCTAGCCCCATTTCTGACTTGTGCTCTGATATCTGCTTCACTGATTTCTGCTCTCGTAAAAGCCTGGGTTTTCTGCACGTTAACACTAGAAGCTTATTACCTAAAATGGATCAATTGAAAGTGTGGGTACACAGCTCCATTCCAGATGTGTTGGTCATTACTGAGACGTGGTTAAGGAAGAGTGTTTTGAATACTAATGTTAACCTTTCTGGTTATAACCTTTTTCGTTAAGACAGTTCTTCCAAAGGTGGAGTGGCAATCTTTACCATGGATCACCTTCAGTGCTCAGTTGTCTCCACCAAGTCTGTCCCCAAACAATTTGATTTGTTCGTTTTAAGCATTAAACTTTCAAATAGCTCTTTGTTGACTGTTGCTGGGTGTTATCGTCCTCCATCAGCACCGGCTGGTACCCTACCTGCCCTAAGCTCTCTCCTGGCCCCTTACACTAAGTCTGAATTTGTCCTGCTAGGTGACCTGAACTGGGATTAAACAACCTGACCAAGTCCTAAAGCAATGGGACTCCCTAAATCTTTCTCAGATTATTACCAATCCCATAAGGTATGACTCCAAACACCCAGAAAAGGCTACTCTTCATGATGTTATCCTCACAAATAATCCTGATAGGTATCAGTCTGGTGTTTTCTGTAATGACCTTAGTGATCACTGTTTTACAGCCTGTGTTCGTAATGGCTGCTCAGTGAAATGACCTGTCCTGATTTGTCATAGACACTTGCTAAAATCTTCAATGGGCTAGTCTTCCTTCATGACCTGGCTAAAATGGTATAGAATCAGCTTGATACCCTCAGTCGAAGATGCTTAGACCTTCTTATTTTCAATTGTTATTATATATATCATATATATTTTGTATTGTTAACAAACACGCCCCCATAAAGAAAATTAGAATTAAAAACAGGTTCAACCTGTTACTCCACCTAAAGAATTCCGAAGGCATTCCAAAGGCTCGGCACATGCCTCCTCAGGCTGACTGGCTCTCGTTCAGGCAAATGAGAAATAAGTGGACTCAGGGAATCCGGAAGGCCAAAGTTAGTTTCTTTAAGGAGCAGTTCTCTCTCTGTGGGTCAAACCCCAAGAAGTTCTGGAAAACGGTTAAAGACCTAGAGAATAAACCCTCCTCCTCACAGCTGCCCATGTCTCTTAAAGTTGATGATGTGGTTGTTACTGACAAGAAGCACATGGCTGAGCTCTTTAATCACCACTTCATTAAGTCAGGATTCCTATTTGAATCAGACATGCCTCCTTGCCCGTCCAACATTTCCTCATCTTTTGAGGCTTTGTCGGATGTCATACCAGGCTTTGTTGTACGCGTTCATGTCCTTGCCCATTTCTTGAAGCGGTAGCTCTAGCATTCAGTCCAGCACAGTTTTTGGTTTGGATACGTTCTTATTGTCCCTGTGGTGATGACGTCATCTATGCACTAATTGATGAATTTGTGACTGACGCGTTAAACTCCTCAATGCCATCGAATGAATCCCGGAATATATCCAAGTCTCCACTAGCAAAACAGTCTTGTAGCCTCGTGCTTCATTTCCATATAGAGCGCGTCACTGGTACCTCCTGTTTGTTTGTTTGTAAACAGGAAGCAGGAGAATAGAGTCATGGTCAGATGTGCCGAAGGGAGGACGAGGGACGGCCTTGTTTCTGTGAGTAGAATAAAAGTAGTGGAGCAAAAGACGTGTTAGTGAAAGTGATGTAGGTTTTAATTCTCCTTGTGTTAATGCTGCCTCTGGGTGAGAGGTTTCTTGTTTGTTTATGGCCCCATACAGTTTGGCAACTGCCAGAGTGGTGTTGGCTTGAGGAGGGATGAAGACAGCCGTGATGATTATGGATGAGAACTCTCTCTTGGATAAAAGGGTCTTACCATGAGGTATTCTATATCAGGTAGACAACAGCTGGAGATTTCTTTCAATCTGGAAGTAGCGCACCAGTTGTTGTTTACGAAGAGACACACCCCTCCTCCTTTGGACTTGCCCGAGGCCTCCTATGTCCAGTTGTACCTCTGATTCCTACGTACATAGAGTCATTCAAACACGTCTCCGCAAGGCATATACTATTGCAGCTTTTCAAGTTTCTCTGATAGGAGACAGACCCATCAAGTCAACTAGAGTTGTTATAACCTTAACATGTCATGTTCTCTGTTGACCCATCAAGTCAACTAGAGTTGTAATAAACTTAAAGTGGAACTAATAGCGTTTTAACTACTTTGCAGATATGAAACGAACAGACAATCATAATATCAGTCAGAAATATAAAATTCCCAGTTTATGCTGCAAAACCAATTTGATAAGATGTTTTAAAAATACTGTAGATTTTTATTTTACTTAAAATTCCATTAACCTCTAATTCCTCCCAAACCCGGATCCGGGAGCACCCCCCACAGTAAAAAAGCTGACTAGCATAGCCTAGCATAGCGTCACAAGTAAATACTAGCATCTAAATATCATTAAATCACAAGTCCAAGACACCAGATGAAAGATACACATCTTGTGAATCCAGCCATCATTTCTGATTTTTAAAATGTTTTACAGGGAAGACACAATATGTAAATCTATTAGCTAACCACGTTAGCAAAAGACACCACTTTTTTTACTCGACCAGTTTTTTACTCCATCAGTAGCTATCACAAATTCGACCAAATAAAGATATATATAGCCACTAACCAAGAAACAACTTCATAAGATGACAGTCTGGTAACAAATTTATTGTATAGCATATGTTTTTTTAGAAAAATGTGCATATTTCAGGTATAAATCACAGTTCTACATTGCAGCTGCAATCTGAAATAGTGCCAAAGCTGCCAGAATAATTACAGAGACCAACGTCAAATACCTAATTACTCATCTTAAAACATTTCTGAAAAATACACAGCGTACAGCAAATGAAAGCCCAACATCTTGTGAATCCAGCCAATATGTCAGATTTTTTAAGTGTTTTACAGCGAAAACACAATATAGCATTATATTAGCGTACCACAATAGCCAGAAACACAACCGCATTTACCAGCAGCACAGGTTAGCGATCGTAACAATACAGCAAAAGATATATAATTGGACTAACCTTGATATACTTCATCAGATGACAGTCCTGTAACATCATATTACACAATGCATATAGGTTTTGTTCGAAAATGTGCATATTTAGCAGCACAAATCGTGGTTATACAATGTGATCAGTGGCAACAGGTCATGCATTCTGGCCGGCGCCATCTTGGAAAGGCACCTAATCTAATCAATAAATAATCGTAAACTTGACTAAAAAATACAGGTTGGACAGCAAATGAAAGATGCATTAGTTATTAATGCAACCGCTGAGTTAGATTTTTAAAATTAACGTTACTAGACATACAGTGTGCGTTACAGCCAGACTAGTGCCGCAATAATGGCGGACAAATGCGTTTACATTTTTCCACATAAATACGGAATAACATCATAAATAGCTCTTACTTTTGGACGAGCTTCCATCAGAATCTTGGGCAAGTGGTCCTTTGTCCAAAAGAATCGTTGCTTGGTTGTAAAACGTCGTCTTCAACTTCGGAATTAGCAGCTAACAATAGCTATGTGGCCACAACATGCCCAAATCCTCAAAACACAATACTAAGGAAATTCCGAAAATAGCAATATACTCGCATAAACTGATATAACTCGGTTTAAAATAACTTCGTTATGATGTTTCTAACACCTATATCGAATTAAATTACAGACGGATATATCTAAGGTCGATAACTGAGCGTTTCAAAATGCTATCCTGAGGTCTTGCTTTGCGCAATGACGAACGTCGAAAAGAGAGCTCCCTTCGTTCCTTGGCCTTTTATAAGCTCTGAGAACTACGTAGAAACTCCATTCCACTTCTCATTGGTTACTGACATCCAGGGGAAGGCGGGTGCAGTTCATGTCGACCCATAGGATACATACAGAGCTTTAAACTGATCTGAGAACAGAGCCTCGTTTTCAGACCTTCGCAGTTCCTGTCATGAATTTCGCTGCAGAAAGAGTTCTGGTTCACCCACAGACATAATTCAAACGGTTTTAGAAACTAGAGATTGTTTTCTATCCAATAGTAATAATAATATGCATATTGTACGAGCAAGAATTGAGTACGAGGCAGTTTAATTTGGGAACGATAAATGTCCAAGTTGAAACAGCACCCCTGTAGTGTCAAGAGGTTTAATGCAATGTTTCAGATTCAGTGACTCAATATTTTGAAAACAAAACAGACAACTCTACCTAAGGCTGAGAATGTCAATACAATCAATCTGTTTTATTTATTTCACCTTTATTTAACCAGGTAGGCCAGTTGAGAACAAGTTCTCATGTACAACTGGGACCTGGCCAAGATAAAGCAAAGCAGTGCGACAAAAACAACAACACAGAGTTACACATAAACAAACGTACAGTCAATAACACAATAGAAAAATCTATATACAATGTGTGCAAATGGAGTAAGGAGGTAAGGCAATAAATAGGCCAATAGTGGCGGAGAATTTACAATTTAGCAATTAACACTGGAGTGATAGATGTGCAGATGAGGATGTGCAGGTAGACATACTGGTGTGCAGAAGAGCAGAAAAACATAAACAAATATGGGGATGAGGTAGGTAGTTGGTTGGTTGGGCTATTTACAGATGGGCTGTGTACAGATGGGCTATTTACAGATGGGCTGTGTACAGCTGCAGCGATCGGTGAGCTGCTCTGACAGCTGACGCTTTTAAAGTTAGAGAGGGAGATATAAGTCTCCAACTTCAGTGATTTTTGCAGTTCGTTCCAGTCAGCAGAGAACTGGAAGGAAAGGTGGCCAAAGTAGGTGTTGGCTTTGGGGATGACCGGTGTAATATACCTGCTGGAGTGCGTGCTACGAGTGGGTGTTGCTATGGTGACCAGTGGGCTGAGATAAGGAGGAGCTTTACCTAGCAAAGACTTATAGATGACCTGGAGCCAGTGGGTTTGGCGACGAATATGTAGCGAGGACCGGACAACGAGAGCGTACAGGTCACAGTGGTGGGTAGTATATGGGGCATTGGGGACCAACCGGATGGCACTGTGTAACATGGCTATAATTACTGCATTCTGGGAAAACATGTTGATGACAACGGAGAGTGACTTTTGTTGTCTCCCGCTCTTTTTTCTGTTTGTGTGTACGTGTATGTGTGTGTTATGTGTGTGTGTGTGTTATGTGTGTGTGTGTGTTATGTGTGTGTGTGTGTTATGTGTGTGTGTGTGTGTATACATGTTCATGGCGGTAACATTCCTGTCCTGTCAGAAGCGTGTGAGGAATTCCCTGGTTGGAGGTGGGGCAGGCATTAGGTCCGTGTTTAGCACGCACACCCCACCCTACTAACATGGTCATGAATTCAGACACACACTGGGAAGGTTGGAACTCTGATGGTTGTGTAATGTGAGGAGATAAAGATAGAAAGAGAGAGAGAGAGAGAGAGAGAGAGAGAGAGAGAGAGAGAGAGAGAGAGAGAGAGAGAGAGAGAGAGAGAGAGAGAATGGCTTTGGACTTTTTGTCTTTCTTTAATGATACATCTTCATTTTATTAAAACCTCAACCCCCCGACCCTCCTTTAAAGAACAAATATCACCTTACCCTCTACTCCACGATACAAAACAACATCACACATTAAAATAACCAGAATCTCACCACTTCTACAACTGTACATGATATCCAACCCATCTGCCCCTGCTGTACAGAACGCCTCCCCGACACACCGTATCTTCTTAAACATCTCCACACTTCATTTTTCCCACAGAACTCAAATTCCACCCCAAGGTGCACAGAGACCATCCCATTAAACAATAGTAAAGGGTCTGTTATCCCTCCACCTTTGACCCTGTTCCTCCTTGTTAGCCAAATAGACAGCTTTGCCTGAGCAGAACAGAAGATTCAACAACACACATCTGCCTTTTCCTTATTCGAATACCTGTATCCCATTATAAACATTAAGCTCCACCCCCAACCTCTCACACAGACATTTCAACATAGACATTTAATGGCATTAACCAGCAGCATACCACCCTGCATCCCACTGCTTGCTTCTGAAGCAAAGCAGGGTTGGTCTATGGAAGTGGTGTTGGAGGGCCAGTAGGAGGCATTCTTTCCTCTGGTCTAAAATATCACAATGCCCTGTGTGACACCCCTCCCACTCCGTCTGCCGAATTCTTTCTTTTTGCTCTTGTTTACCTTAATAGGATGTCGGTGGGCGGAGCTGGGAGGGTTGTCAGCGACATGGGACACACCTGGGCACGGGTGTGTCCCGGGATAAATACACCTCTTCCCCATTCATTGAGGAGACTCTCTCCATGCAGACACACTGATGGATTTTGGTTGAGGCATTTTTGTGGCCATTTTGTTTGTTTGTTTTGGCACCTTTCAACACCCATCATTATCACATTTATGCACTCAACCACTCACTCACACTACTGACTACTGACTACCGATTACTGACTACTGATTACTGACTACTGATTACTCTACTACTGACTACCGACTACTGACTACCGATTACTGACTACCGATTACTGACTACTGATTACTGACTACTGAATACTGACTACTGATTACTGATTACTGACTACCGATGACTGATTACTGACTACTGACTACTGATTACTGACTACTGACTACTGACTACTGACTACTGATTACTGACTACTGATTACTGACTACCGACTACTGATTACTGACTACTGATTACTGACTACTGATTACTGACTATTGACTACTGATTACTGACTACTGACTACTGATTACTGACTACCGATTACTGACTACTGATTACTGACTACTGACTACTGATTACTGACTACCGATTACTGACTACCGATTACTGACTACCGATTACTGACTACTGATTACTGACTACTGATTCCTGACTACCGACTACTGACTAGTGATTACTGACTACTGACTACTGACTACCGACTACTGACTACCGATTACTGACTACTGACTACTGATTACTGACTACTGATTACTGACTACTGATTACTGACTACCGATTACTGACTACTGATTACTGACTACCGATTACTGACTACCGATTACCGACTACTGACTACTGACTACTGATTACTGACTACTGACTACTGATTACTGACTACTGATTACCGACTACCAACTACCGACTACCGATTACCGACTACTGACTACTGACTACTGACTACTGATTACTGACTACCGACTACTGACTACTGATTACTGATTACCGATTACTGACTACCGACTACTGACTACTGATTACTGATTACTGACTACTGACTACTGATTACTGACTACCGATTACTGACTACCGATTACCGACTACTGATTACTGACTACTGATTACTGACTACTGACTACTGATTACTGACTACTGATTACTGACTACTGATTACCGACTACCAACTACTGACTACCGATTACCGACTACTGACTACTGACTACTGATTACTGACTACCGACTACTGATTACTGATTACCGATTACTGACTACCGACTACTGACTACTGATTACTGATTACTGACTACTGACTACTGATTACTGACTACTGATGACTGACTACTGATTACCGACTACCGACTACTGACTACCGATTACCGACTACTGACTACTGACTACTGACCACTGATTACTGACTACTGATTACTGACTACGGATTACTGACTACCGATTACCGACTACTGATTACCGACTACCGACTACTGACTACTGATTACTGACTACTGACTACTGACTACTGATTACCGACTACCGACTACTGACTACTGATTACTGACTACTGATTACTGACTACTGACTACTGACTACACACACCATTGTTTATTGTATTTACGTTACTTCAGTTCTTAAATATATGTTTGTTATTCCTTATCTCCATGTTGTCTCCCTTTTTGTTACGGACTTCGAGCCGGTTCGTGACACCTGTGTAGGGTGCTGTCTTTCGGCTAGGATGGTAAACGGATGTCCTGACTCTCTGTGGTCACTAAAGATCCCATGGCACTTATCGTAAGAGTAGGGGTGTTAACCCTGGTGTCCTGGCTAAATTCTCAATCTGGACATCATACCATCATGGTCACCTAATCATCCCCAGCTTCCAATTGGCTCATTCATTTTTAAATTATTTTTTATTGACCTTTATTTAACTAGGCAAGTCAGTTAAGAACCAATTCTCATTGAAAATGACGGCCTAGGAACAGTGGGTTAACTGCCTTGTTCAGGGGCAGAACGACAGATTTTTACCTTGTCAGCTCGGGGAATCAATCTTGCAATCTTTTGGTTACTAGTCCTGCTGCCCCTACACTCTAACCACTAGGCTACCTGCCCCCTCTACACTCTAACCACTAGGCTACCTGCCGCCTCTACACTCTAACCACTAGGCTACCTGCCGCTCCTTCATCTCCTCTCCCCTGTAACTATTCCCCAGGTCATTGCTGTAAATGAGAACGTGTTCTCAGTCAACTTACCTGGTAAAATATGGCTAAAAAACGACACAGACACAGAAAGGAAACCCTTGTCTGACTCCTGGGTCGACCCAACAAGCTGTTAGTGGCTCCATGTAGATCCCTCCACCTGACCTTTTTGGTAATGGGAGTATGTAGCTCCTAATGTTCCTCACCTTAACGCAGAGGTTGTAGAGGGTTTTACCTCCCACCCCCTCAAACTCCCCCAGGCTTGGAGTGTTAAAGTCCAGCATGTCCTCCAGACTCCCTTGCCAGACCCCAGTCTCTGCCGTCACCTGCAGTGGCGGAAACATTGGTGTCACCTCACCCATTTGGCCGCTCAAACACCCCCCCTTACCGGCTCAGACAGTGCCTCCTGGAACTCCCCCAGGAATCTCTCCAGCAGCCTAAGAGATGTTAGTCTTGTTTGTTGTGCCAGGACTTCCGGGGTTTTCCACAACACCCGTAACCACCCTCAGCCAGTGATGGCCCAACCAGAAAAAAATCCAGCAGCTTGCGTTGCAGGTCTGCGAGCAGCGGGGAGGTTATGGACAGCCAGTTTATGCCACAGGGAAGATGCCACCAGGTTGTTGATTATCAGCACCCTCCCTCTATATGACACGTGGGACAGGAGCCACCTCCACCTGGCCAGTCTTGACACCACTGCCTGTGACAGCCCCTCCCAGTTCTTCCTAACACACCTCTCCGAGCCCAGGTAAAATCCCCAAAATGTTAAGCCCTCCTCAACCCCACTGGAAACCCCCTAGAAGCAGAGAGGGGAGGGGCTATCCCTCCATGCCCCACATAACAGAGCTTTGCTCTTGGCCCAGTTCACCTTCCCTCGTACACCTTCAGACCATTCTCTCGTGCCAGCATATCCTGCCCATCCTTGACCATCACAGAAACGTCAACTGCAGACGCCGATACTGCTGTGCTTGTCAACACACCCATACCTGTCCAGTACAGAACAAAAAATAATCTCAATGGCTTGTGTATTTAACTGCCCCGATAGAGGGCATCCTTGTCTAATGCCCCGCCTCACCCAGACTGGCCTACTGAGCCTCCCTCCCACCTTGACCATACATGACGTCCCAGCATACAACATCTTCACAAACGGCAAAAACCTTTCCCCAAACACAGACACCACATTAAACAGATACTCATGGTCCACTCTATCAAAAGCCTTCTCTTGGTCTAAAGAGACCAGTCCAAAATTCACATTAGAAACTCTTGACAAGTCCAACATGTCCCTGATTAAGAACAAGTTGTCCGTGATTGAGCATCCCGGTACACAATATATCTGGTCCTTGTGTACTATAGAGTCCAGATGGGGACTTCAGTCTGTTAGCGAGGACCTTGGCAAATATCTTGTAGTCCGCACAGAGCAATGCAATAGGCCTCCAGTTCTTAAGTTCACACAAGTCCCCTTTTGGCAGGAGAGTCAGAGCCGCCTGAAGGCTGCTCATCGGCAACTCTCCTACCTCGACGCATTCACGCAACACTCAAAAGAAGTCAAGTCCAATTATTCCCCAGAATTTTTTATAAAACTCCACTTGGTATCCATCGACCCCCAGTGCGCCGCCGGGGGACATCTGGGTTACGGCCTCTGCCAGTTCATGGGACAAAAGGGGAATGTCCATTTCATCCCTCTGTGCCAGAGAGAGCTTAGGGATCACACAGTACTTCCCCATGTACACTGTCGTCAGTAAACTTGATGATGGTGTTGGAGTCATGTGGGCCATGCCGTCGTGGGTGAACAGAGAGTACAGGATAGGACTTAGCACACACCCTTTGTTGATGGTCAGCGTGGCGGATGTTTTGTAGCCTACACTCCCCGCCTGGTGGCTGGCACATCAGGAAGTTATTGTCCGGTTGGAGTATTATTGAAGATTTATTATAAAAAGACTCTAAGGATTGAACATCGTTTGACATGTTTCTACAAACTGTAATGGAACTCTTTTGACTTTTCGTCTGGATTTTGGACATAAATATGTACGTAATCGAACAAAACTAAAATTTCTTGTCGAAGTGGGAGTCCTGTGAGTGCATTCCGACAAAGATCAGCAAAGGTAAGTGAAGATTTATAATGCTATTTCTGACTTTTGTTGACTCCACAATTTTGCGGGTAACTGTATGGCTTGCTTTTGTGGCTGAACGCTGTACTCAGATTATTGAATATTGTGCTTTTGCCGTAAAGCTTTTTTTGAAATCTGACACAGCGGTTGCATTAACCTCTCTGGGATATTTGGGACAGTAGCGTCCCACCTGGCCAACATTCAGTTAAAATGCAGAGCGCCAAATTCAAATAAATTACTATAAAAATAAAACTTTCATGAAATCACACATTCAATATACCAAATTAAAGCTACACTTGTTGTGAATCCAGCCAACGTGTCAGATTTCAAAAATGCTTTACGGTGTAAGGAAACAATGCTATTATCTGAGGATAGCAACCAAGCAAACAAACACAGACCATCATATTTCAACTCTCCCGGCGCGACACAAAACGCAGAAATAAGGATATAATTCATGCCTTACCTTTGACGAGCTTCTTCTGTTGGCACTCCAAAATGTCCCATAAACATCACAAATGGTCCTTTTGTACGATTAATTCCGTCGATATATATCCAAAATGTCCATTTATTTGGCGCGTTTGATCCAGAAAAACACCGGTTCCAACTCGCTTAACATCACTACAAAAGTTACTTGTAAGCTTTGTCCAAACATTTCAAACTACTTTTTTAATACAACTTTAGGTATTTTTTTACGAAAATAATTGATAAAATTGAAGACGGGATGATCTGTGTTCAATACCAGAGGAAAACAATGCTTTCTGGTCACGAGCCTCTAACAAATAGTACACTTCACTGGAGCCTCATTCTGAACATGGCTACTTCTTCATTTCTCAAAGAAAAAACCTCAACCAATTTCTAAAGACTGTTGACATCCAGTGGAAGCGATAGTAACTACAGGAAGGTCCCTTAGCAATCTGGATTCCCAATGAAAATCCATTGAAAAGAGAGTGACCTCAAAACAAAAAAAATCTGAATGGTTTGTCCTCGGGGTTTTGCCTGCCAAATAAGTTCTGTTATAGTCACATACAGGATTCAACCAGTTTTAGAAACTTCAGAGTGTTTTCTATCCAATACTAATAATAATATGCATATATTAGCATCAGGGACTGAGTAGGAGGCAGTTTACTCTGGGCACGCATTTCATCCAAATGTGAAAATGCTGCCCCTATCCAAAAGAGGTTTTAAGAACAAGTTTCTTAATTCTATGTAAAACAAGTATCTATATTCAAAGTTTTTGATGAGTATTTCGGTTATTTGATGTGGCTCTTTGCAATTTCTCCGGATGTTTTGGAGGCCTTTCTGAACTAGCGTCCCGAACGATCCCAGAGAGGTTAAAAGGTCTTACTCACATCGGCTATGGAGAGCATGATCACACAGTCATCCCGAACAGCTGGTGTTCTCATGCATGCTTCAGTGTTGCTTGCCTCAAAGCGCGCATAGAAGTAATTTAGCTCATCTGGTAGGCTCGTGGTAGGCTCGTGTCACTGGGGAGCTCACGGCTGGGCTTCCTTTTGTAGTCAATAACAGTTTGCATGCTCTGCCGTATCTGACGAGTGTAGGAGCCGGTGTAGTAGGATTCGATCTTAGTCTTTTATTGACACTTTGCCTGTTTGATGGTTTGTCAGAGGGCATAGCAAGATTTCTCATAAGCGTCTGGGTTAGAGTCTCGCTCATTGAAAGCGGCAGCTCTACCATTTAGATCATTGCGGATGTTGATGTTGATCCATTGCTTCTGGTTGGGGTTTGTACGTAATGTCACTGTGGAGACTACATTAACGATGCACTTATTGATGAAGCCAGTGACTGTTGTGGTGTACTCCTCAATGCCATCGGATGAATCCCGGAACATATTCCAGTCTGTGCTAGCAAAACAGTCCTGTAACTTAGCATCTGCTTCATCTGACCACTTCCGTATTGAGCGAGTCACTGGTACTTTCTCCTTTAGTTCTTGTAAGCAACAATTAAGAAGTTAGAGTTCTGGTCAGATTTGCCAAATGGAGGGCGAGGGAGACCTTCTTTCGCGTCTTTCTGTGTGGAGTAATGGTGGTCTAGAGTTTTTTCCCCCTCTGGTTGCACATTTAACATGCTGAAAACTGATTTAAGTTTCCCTGCATTAAAGTCCCTGGCCACTAGGAGCGCCACCTCCGGATGAGAATTTTCTTGCTTGCTTATGGGTTTATACAGATCATTGAGTGTGGTCTTAGTGGCAGCATCGGTTTGTGGTGGTAAATAGACAGCTACAAAAAATATAGATGAAAACTCTCTAAATATTGTTCTACAGGACCTCCACCAGCTGAAAAAGCCGAGTAGTAATATTAACACCACGCCATTTAATTGTACTCATAATATACAGGAGAACGATGGCGAGGATAGCCGTGTTGCAAAAAAAGCCCATCTCAGATGCAATCGTTAGGCGTTAAGTGTAGAAAAGGATGAAACAGCGTCTGTGCCACCAGTAAGTAATAATGCAGCCGGACAATTTTCTCAAGGCTTCTGGAAAGAAATACAGTCTTAACCGGTGAACGATGGCCTTCCTCACTCAAGGCTTCTGGAAAGAAATAACTTCTCAACTTTTCTCAACCTCAGCCGACTGAAACTTTCAACCGGTTCTCTCCATTATGCAGCGATTCGGGTCAAAGGCCGAGCCTTCTCAGGCCTCGCCACCCGTTACAGGGTCTGAGCCACCGAAGCCTCCCACCGTTAGCTCGGACAAATTCAAAACCCTAGTCATTGGTGACTCCATTACCCGCAGTATTAGACTTAAAACGAATCACCCAGCGATCATTCACTGTTTACCAGGGGGCAGGGCTACCGACGTTAAGGCTAATATGAAGAGTGTGCTGGCTAAAGCTAAATCTGGCGAGTGTAGAGAGTATAGGGATATTGTTATCCACATTGGCACCAACGACATTAGGATGAAACAGTCCGAGGTCACCAAGCGCAACATAGCTTCAGCGTGTAAATTAGCTAGAAAGATGTGGCGGCATTGAGTAATTGTCTCTGGCCCCCTCCCAGTTAGGGGGAGTGATGAGCTCTACAGCAGAGTCTCACAACTCAATCGCTGGTTGAAAACTGTTTTCTGCCCCTCCCAAAATATAGAATTTGTAGATAATTGGCCCTCTTTCTGGGACTCACCCACAAACAGGACCAAGCCTGGCCTGTTGAGGAGTGACGGACTCCATCCTAGCTGGAGGGGTGCTCTCATCTTATCTATCAACATAGACAGGGCTCAAACTCCTCTAGCTCCACAATGAGATAGGGTGCAGGCCAGGGTGCAGTCTGTTAGCCAGCCTGCCAGCTTAGTGGATTCTGCCACTAGCACAGTCAGTGTAGTCAGCTCACCTTTCCCCATTGAGACCATGTCTATGTCTCAATCTAGGTCGGTCAAAACTAAACATGGCAGTGTTCACTTTAGCAATCTCACTGGACTAAAGACTTCCCCCATTCCTGTCATTATTGAAAGAGATCGTGATACCTCTCATCTCAAAATAGGGCGACTTAATGTTAGATCCCTCACTTCCAAGGCAGTTATAGTCAATGAACTAATCACTGATCATAACCTTGATGTGATTTGCCTGACTGAAACATGGCTTAAGGCTGATGAATTGACAGTGTTAAATGAGGCCTCACTTCCTGGTTACACTAGTGATCATATTCCCTGCACATCCCGCAAAGTCGGAGGTGTTGCTAACATTTATGACAGCACATTTTTATTTACCCCCTCCCAAAATGACTGCGTTTTCGTATTTTGAGCTTCAAGTCATGAAATGTATGCAGCCTACTCAATCCCTTTTTATAGCTACTGTTTACAGGCTCCTGGGCCGTATACAGCATTCCTCACTCAGTTCCCTGAATTCCTATCGGACCTTGCAGTCATGGCAGGTAATATAATAATTTTTGGTGACTTCAATATTCACATGGAAAAGTCCACAGACCCACTCCAAAAGGCTTTCGGAGCCATCATCAACTCAGTGGGTTTTATCCAACATGTCTCTGGACCTACTCACTGCCACAGTCATACTCTGGACCTAGTTTTGTCCAGTGGAAAAAATGTTGTGGATCTAAATGTTTTTCCTCATAATCCTGGACTATCGGACCACCATTTTATTATGTTTGCAATCGCAACAAATAATCTGCTCAGACCCCAACCAAGGTTAATCAAAAGCCATGCAAAAAATTCTTGGACAGCCCAAAGATTCCTAGATTCCCTCCCAGACTCCCTACAGTTACCCAAGGACGTCAGAGTACAACAATCGGTTGACCCCCTAATTGAGGAACTAAATTTAACCTTGTGTAATACCCTAGATGCAGTTGCACCCCCCAAAACTAAAAATATTTGTCACAAGAAATAAGCTCCCTGGTATAGAGAAAATAGTCAAGCCCTGAAGTAAACTTACGGAAAAATGTAACGGAAATGGCACTCCACCAAACTGGAAGACTCCCGACTAGCTTGGACTGATATCGAAGAGCCCTCACTGCTGATCGATCATCCTACTTTTCAAACCTAATTGAGGAGAATGAGAACAATCCTACATTTATTTTTGATACTTTCACAAAGCTAACAAAAAAGCAGCATTCCCCAAGAGAGGATGGATTTTACTTCAACAGTGATGAATTCATAAACTTCGCCCGAAAAGATCATGATCAAAAATGAAATTACGGACTCCTCTTTGAACCTGAATGTTTCTCCAAAGTTCAGTTGTCCTGCACAGAACTGCCAGGACCTAGGATCAATGGAGACACTCTAGATTTGTAATCCTTATCTATTGACACATTTATGAAAATAGGCCTCTAAACCTTCCAGCTGCCTACTGGACCTGAAGATATCAGTTCGTCTCTGTGGATGGTTTGTCCTCTGACACATCAATTGTAAGTGTCGGTATTCCTCAAGGTTCCGTTTTAGGACCACTATATATTGTACCTCTTGGTGATGTCATTAGGAACACACAATGTTAACTTTCACTGCTATGCGGACGACACACAGCTGTACATTTCGATGACAAAAAGCCCCAAAATTGTCTTCTCTGGAAGCCTGTGTTTCAGACATTAGGAAGTGGATGGTGGCACATGTTTTACTTTTAAAACAGAGGCAGGTTCTAAGTCACAAGAAGCAAAGATATCTTCTGTTGAATCTGACAATGAATCTTATGGTTGTACAGTCATCTCAAATAAAACTGTGAAGGACCTCGGCGTTACTCTGGACCCTGATCTCTCTTTAGACGAAAATATCAAGACTGTTTCAAGGACAGCTTTTTTCCATCTTCGTAACGTTGCAAAAATCTGAAACTTTCTGTCAAAAATGCAGAAAAGCTAATCCATGTTTTTGTCACTTCTATGTTAGACTGCAATGCTCTACTCTCTGGCTACCCGGATAAAGCACTTCTATGTTAGACTACTGCAATGCTCTACTCTCTGGCTACCCGGATAAAGCACTTCTATGTTAGACTACTGCAATGCTCTACTCTCTGGCTACCCGGATAAAGCACTTCTATGTTAGACTACTGCAATGCTCTACTCTCTGGCTACCCGGATAAAGCACTTCTATGTTAGACTACTGCAATGCTCTACTCTCTGGCTACCCGGATAAAGCACTTCTATGTTAGACTACTGCAATGCTCTACTCTCTGGCTACCCGGATAACGCACTTCTATGTTAGACTACTGCAATGCTCTACTCTCTGGCTACCCGGATAAAGCATGTCTATGTTAGACTACTGCAATGCTCTACTCTCTGGCTACCCGGATAAAGCACTTCTATGTTAGACTACTGCAATGCTCTACTCTCTGGCTACCCGGATAAAGCACTAAGTACACTTAGTGTTAAACACGTCTGGTAGAATCTTGACTAGAACCACATAAAAGTATACTTTTACTCCAGTGCTAGCCTCTCTACATTATCTTCCTGTTAAGGCTAAGTTTCGGGCTGATTTCAAGGTTTTAATGCTAACCAACAAAGCATTACATGGTTTTGCTCTTACCTATCTCGCCTATTTGGTCCTGCTGTACATACCTACACGTACGCTATGGTCACAAGACGCAGGCCTCCTTATTGTCCCTAGAATTTCTAACCAAACAGCTGGAGGCAGGGATTTCTCTTATATTGCTACATTTTTATGGAATGGTCTGCCTACCCATGTGAGAAACGCAGACTCTGTCTCAACCTTTACTGAAGACTCATCTCTTCAGTAGGTCCTATGATTCAGTGTAGTCTGGCCCAGGGGTGTGAAGGTGAACGGAAAGGCCCTTGCTGTCTCTGCCTGGCCAGCTCCCCTCTCTCCGCTGGGATTCTCTGCCTCTGACCCTGTTACGGGGGCTAAGTCACTGGCTTACTAGTGCTCTTTTTCAGTGGCAGGGCCTGGGAGACTAGTCAGGATTGAGGGAAAGATAAACGGAGCAAAGTACAGAGATATTCTTGATGAAAACCTTCTCCAGAGTGCTCAGGACCTCAGGCTGGGGCGAAGGTTCACCTTCCAATAGGACAACGACCCTAAGCACACAGCCAAGACAATTTAGGAGTGGCTTCGGGACAAGTCTCTGAGTGTCCTTGAGTGGCCCAGCCAGAGCCTGGACTTGAACCCGATCGTACATCTCTGGAGAGACCTGAAAATAGCTGTGCAGCAACGCTCCCCATCCAACCTGACAGAGCTTGAGAGGATCTGCAGAAAAGAATGGGAGAAACTCCCCGAATACAGCTGTGCCAAGCTTGTAGCGTCATACCCAAGAAGACTCAAGGATGTAATTGCTGCCAAAGGTGTTTCAACAAAGTACTGAGTAAACGGTCTGAATACTTATGTAAATGTCATATTTAATTAAAAATTAAAAATAAATTAGCAAACATTTCTAAAAACCTGTTTTTGCTTTGTCATTATGGGGTATTGTATGTAGATTGATGAAGGAAAAAAAACTATTTAATCCATTTTAGAATAAGCTTCAAAATGTGGAAAAAAATCAAGGTCTGAATACTTTTCCGAATGCACTGTAAATTCAAGTCCAAAGTCTCTAATCTAAATCACTTCAAACCCAAGAGCTGAGCCCAGAAAAGTGCCCTCTCAGTCAGCTGGTGTTGGACCTAACCAACCAAGCTGACACCAGCACTGATTCAAAAGAAAGAATTCAAATAAACAAAATCATGAACCAATCAAATGACTCAAATTTACAACATTGGAAAAACTAAACAAAATCTCAAAGCCGACTAAATGGCTATCTAAACAGAGAATACGAACCAGCAGACATAAAAAAATACTTGGTTACTGCATGTTAATATGGTTGAATTCCTGAGCCGACGACGTGAAAAATCGATCGATATGCACTTGAACAAGGCACTTAATCATATTTGCTCCTGTAAACTGTAAATTGCTCTGGATAAGAGTGTCTGCTAAATCAGTGTTTCTCAAACTCCGTCCTGGGGCACCCTGGGTATATATTTTGGGTTTTGCACTACACAGCTGTTTCAAATAACCAGCTCACCAAGGTTTGATTATTTTAATCAGCTGGGGAGGGGGGGGGGGACCAAGTTTGGGAAGCCATGTGCTAAATGACTAAAAAGTTAGCATTTATTATTAATATTTTTACTATTATTATAATACTTTTTATTATTATTATATATATATATATATTTTTACATGTTTAAATTATTATTATTATTATTCATAATTTTATTATTTGTATTATTATTATTAATATTATGTTTTTTTATTATTATGTTTTTATTATTATTTTGTATTATTATTTTTATTTTATTTATTATTATTAATAATAATACTATTAGTATTTTATTTGATTATTATTATTAATAATATTTGATTATTTGTATTATTATTATTATTAATATTATGTTTTTTTATTATCATTACTTTTAATATTATTATTATTAATAATATATTTTATTTTATTATTATTATTATCACTCCAAATCGTAGTGGGTAGTAGGGCTTATGGTAATGGTAGTAGTTTAATGATAGCGTTGGTAGAAGTAGTAGTAATGATGATGACAGTGGTAGTACTGACATAATGGTGATGGTGAGTTATAGTTTTAGTAGCTAGTAGATAGATATATTACAGATATAAATGCTGCTAGTGCCAACATTCATTTTAGCAGTCATTATAGTAGCATGTTCATTTTCCTTGTTTAGGCTTGTATTGTCCCCATAATTTATTACATTTTTCTATTTATACTATTGACTGTTACCATTTTATTGTTGTTATTACATAGTTATTTTTTTATAATTATTATCACGTATTATTACGATGTATATTTTATAAATTGTTACTTTGGCAATATTGACACAATGATTTTCATGCCAATAAAGCAGCTTGAATTTGAGTTTAAGAGAGGAGAGAGAAAGGGGTGAGAGAAAGAGAGAGAGTTTGCGTAACCTGAGGTTGCTTGGGTTTTTCTCAAAACTGAACTTGCTCCCATTGAAGTTCGAACTCCCCTCCCCCCTACCCTCTCTTCTTTCCATATTCTATCCCCCCCTCTCTCTTCTCCCTCCCACCACCCTACCTCTGTCCCTCCCTCCATCTCTTCTCCTCCCTTCCCACTCTCCCACCTCCCTTTCTGCCCCCTCCATCCATCTCCTCTCCTCCCTTCCCCCTCTCGCACCTCTTTCTAACAGGTAACAGACTGACTGTTTAACTAACACAGGGTCACAGCATAGAGAACATGATCACTACAACTATATACATTTACAACCATTCAGCTGAAAACCTTGTCTGTCACAGTTCCAACTACACACGTTTACATCTGTACAACCATTCCCCTGAAAACCCTGTCTGTCACAGTTCCAACTACACACATGTATATCTGTACAACCATTCCCCTGAAAACCCTGTCTGTCACAGGTCCAACTACACACGTTTACATCTGTACAACCATTCCCCTGAAAACCCTGTCTGTCACAGTTCCCGCTCATGTTCTGTTGAAACTCTGTTCTAAAGATAGATATACGGTATTTTACTCTCCTGTACTTTAGACAGTGATTAGTTACCTCTGGTTGCCACTGTTGTGGGACCTCCTATGTAGCTTCTGTTTGCTACAAATGAAACTCGAAGGATCAAATTTCACTTAATGACAGGTATGGGCAAAACAGACATGATATTACACACACACACACACACACACACACACACACACACACACACACACACACACACACACACACACACACACACACACACACACACACACACACACACACACACACACACACACACACACACACACACACACACACACACACAGACACAGAGACACCGTGAACAGCACAGGAAAACTCTGCGTGCGCTCTTACCTCCGTCTATGCTCTCCCTTGGTCCCTCGCTCCCTCTCTCCTCCTTCGGTGAACCAAAGAGTGATATATTCAACTTCTCACTGTCCTCTCCGTCAGAATTATCCCAAACTCCCAATCCAACGTCCTCTTTTTAAAGCCTCCCACTCTCTTTGGGAAGAATTGTTCTGAAAGTTACAGAGGAGTCCCATAGATACTCCCACCCTCCCGTTAGGCTGCCCGTAGGTCCTAGTGCCTACCTCCTCTCTCCCTGCCCGCCTGGGGAGCTCCACTGTACCTCTCCTCTCCCCCTGCCCGCCTGGGGAGCTCCACTGTACCTCTCCTCTCTCCCTGCCCGCCTGGAGAGCTCCACTGTACCTCAATGGTAGAGCTATTCAATGGACCTGGGGAGCTCCACTGTACCTCAATGGTAGAGATATTCAATGGACCTGGGGAGCTCCACTGTACCTCAATGGTAGAGCTTTTAAATGGACCTGTGGAGCTCCACTGTACCTCAATGGTAGAGCTATTCAATGGACCTGGGGAGCTCCACTGTACCTCAATGGTAGAGCTATTCAATGGACCTGGGGAGCTCCACTGTACCTCAATGGTAGAGCTATTCAATGGACCTGGGGAGCTCCACTGTACCTCAATGGTAGAGCTATTCAATGGACCTGGGGAGCTCCACTGTACCTCAATGGTAGAACTATTCAATGGACCTGGGGAGCTCCACTGTACCTCAATGGTAGAGCTTTTAAATGGACCTGTGGAGCTCCACTGTACCTCAATGGTAGAGCTATTCAATGGACCTGGGGAGCTCCACTGTACCTCAATGGTAGAGCTATTCAATGGACCTGGGGAGCTCCACTGTACCTCAATGGTAGAGCTATTCAATGGACCTGGGGAGCTCCACTGTACCTCAATGGTAGAGCTATTCAATAGACCTGGGGAGCTCCACTGTACCTCAATGGTAGAGCTATTCAATGGACCTGGGGAGCTCCACTGTACCTCAATGGTAGAGCTATTCAATGGACCTGTGGAGCTCCACTGTACCTCAATGGTAGAGCTATTCAATGGACCTGGGGAGCTCCACTGTACCTCAATGGTAGAGATATTCAATGGACCTGGGGAGCTCCACTGTACCTCAATGGTAGAGATATTCAATGGACCTGGGGAGCTCCACTGTACCTCAATGGTAGAGCTATTCAATGGACCTGTGGAGCTCCACTGTACCTCAATGGTAGAACTATTCAATGGACCTGGGGAGCTCCACTGTACCTCAATGGTAGAGCTATTCAATGGACCTGTGGAGCTCCACTGTACCTCAATGGTAGAGATATTCAATAGACCTGGGGAGCTCCACTGTACCTCAATGGTAGAACTATTCAATGGACCTGGGGAGCTCCACTGTACCTCAATGGTAGAGCTATTCAATGGACCTGGGGAGCTCCACTGTACCTCAATGGTAGAGCTATTCAATGGACCTGGGGAGCTCCACTGTACCTCAATGGTAGAACTATTCAATGGACCTGGGGAGCTCCACTGTACCTCAATGGTAGAGCTATTCAATGGACCTGGGAAGCTCCACTGTACCTCAATGGTAGAGATATTCAATGGACCTGGGGAGCTCCACTGTACCTCAATGGTAGAACTATTCAATGGACCTGGGGAGCTCCACTGTACCTCAATGGTAGAGCTATTCAATGGACCTGGGGAGCTCCACTGTACCTCAATGGTAGAGCTATTCAATGGACCTGGGGAGCTCCACTGTACCTCAATGGTAGAGCTATTCAATGGACCTGGGGAACTCCACTGTACCTCAATGGTAGAGATATTCAATGGACCTGGGGAGCTCCACTGTACCTCAATGGTAGAGCTTTTAAATGGACCTGTGGAGCTCCACTGTACCTCAATGGTAGAGCTATTCAATGGACCTGGGGAGCTCCACTGTACCTCAATGGTAGAGCTATTCAATGGACCTGGGGAGCTCCACTGTACCTCAATGGTAGAGCTATTCAATGGAGCTGGGGAGCTCCACTGTACCTCAATGGTAGAGCTATTCAATAGACCTGGGGAGCTCCACTGTACCTCAATGGTAGAGCTATTCAATGGACCTGGGGAGCTCCACTGTACCTCAATGGTAGAGCTATTCAATGGACCTGTGGAGCTCCACTGTACCTCAATGGTAGAGCTATTCAATGGACCTGGGGAGCTCCACTGTACCTCAATGGTAGAGATATTCAATGGACCTGGGGAGCTCCACTGTACCTCAATGGTAGAGATATTCAATGGACCTGGGGAGCTCCACTGTACCTCAATGGTAGAGCTATTCAATGGACCTGTGGAGCTCCACTGTACCTCAATGGTAGAACTATTCAATGGACCTGGGGAGCTCCACTGTACCTCAATGGTAGAGCTATTCAATGGACCTGTGGAGCTCCACTGTACCTCAATGGTAGAGCTATTCAATGGACCTGTGGAGCTCCACTGTACCTCAATGGTAGAGATATTCAATAGACCTGGGGAGCTCCACTGTACCTCAATGGTAGAACTATTCAATGGACCTGGAGAGCTCCACTGTACCTCAATGGTAGAACTATTCAATGGATTGGAGAGCTCCACTGTACCTCAATGGTAGAGCTATTCAATGGACCTGGGGAGCTCCACTGTACCTCAATGGTAGAGCTATTCAATAGACCTGGGGAGCTCCACTGTACCTCAATGGTAGAGATATTCAATGGACCTGGAGAGCTCCACTGTACCTCAATGGTAGAACTATTCAATGGATTGGAGAGCTCCACTGTACCTCAATGGTAGAGCTATTCAATGGACCTGGGGAGCTCCACTGTACCTCAATGGTAGAACTATTCAATGGACCTGGGGAGCTCCAGTGTACCTCAATGGTAGAACTATTCAATGGACCTGGGGAGCTCCACTGTACCTCAATGGTAGAGCTATTCAATGGACCTGGGGAGCTCCACTGTACCTCAATGGTAGAGCTATTCAATGGACCTGGAGAGCTCCACTGTACCTCAATGGTAGAGCTATTCAATGGACCTGGGGAGCTCCACTGTACCTCAATGGTAGAGCTATTCAATAGACCTGGGGAGCTCCACTGTACCTCAATGGTAGAACTATTCAATGGACCTGTGGAGCTCCACTGAATCTCAATGGTAGAGCTATTCAATGGACCTGGGGAGCTCCACTGTACCTCAATGGTAGAGCTATTCAATGGACCTGGGGAGCTCCACTGTACCTCAATGGTAGAGATATTCAATGGACCTGGGGAGCTCCACTGTACCTCAATGGTAGAACTATTCAATGGACCTGGGGAGCTCCACTGTACCTCAATGGTAGAGCTATTCAATGGACCTGGGGAGCTCCACTGTACCTCAATGGTAGAGCTATTCAATGGACCTGGGGAGCTCCACTGTACCTCAATGGTAGAGCTATTCAATGGACCTGGGGAGCTCCACTGTACCTCAATGGTAGAGATATTCAATGGACCAGGGGAGCTCCACTGTACCTCAATGGTAGAGCTTTTAAATGGACCTGTGGAGCTCCACTGTACCTCAATGGTAGAGCTATTCAATGGACCTGGGGAGCTCCACTGTACCTCAATGGTAGAGCTATTCAATGGACCTGGGGAGCTCCACTGTACCTCAATGGTAGAGCTATTCAATGGAGCTGGGGAGCTCCACTGTACCTCAATGGTAGAGCTATTCAATAGACCTGGGGAGCTCCACTGTACCTCAATGGTAGAGCTATTCAATGGACCTGGGGAGCTCCACTGTACCTCAATGGTAGAGCTATTCAATGGACCTGTGGAGCTCCACTGTACCTCAATGGTAGAGCTATTCAATGGACCTGGGGAGCTCCACTGTACCTCAATGGTAGAGATATTCAATGGACCTGGGGAGCTCCACTGTACCTCAATGGTAGAGATATTCAATGGACCTGGGGAGCTCCACTGTACCTCAATGGTAGAGCTATTCAATGGACCTGTGGAGCTCCGCTGTACCTCAATGGTAGAACTATTCAATGGACCTGGGGAGCTCCACTGTACCTCAATGGTAGAGCTATTCAATGGACCTGTGGAGCTCCACTGTACCTCAATGGTAGAGCTATTCAATGGACCTGTGGAGCTCCACTGTACCTCAATGGTAGAGATATTCAATAGACCTGGGGAGCTCCACTGTACCTCAATGGTAGAACTATTCAATGGACCTGGAGAGCTCCACTGTACCTCAATGGTAGAACTATTCAATGGATTGGAGAGCTCCACTGTACCTCAATGGTAGAGCTATTCAATGGACCTGGGGAGCTCCACTGTACCTCAATGGTAGAGCTATTCAATAGACCTGGGGAGCTCCACTGTACCTCAATGGTAGAGATATTCAATGGACCTGGAGAGCTCCACTGTACCTCAATGGTAGAACTATTCAATGGATTGGAGAGCTCCACTGTACCTCAATGGTAGAGCTATTCAATGGACCTGGGGAGCTCCACTGTACCTCAATGGTAGAACTATTCAATGGACCTGGGGAGCTCCACTGTACCTCAATGGTAGAGCTATTCAATGGACCTGGGGAGCTCCACTGTACCTCAATGGTAGAGCTATTCAATGGACCTGGAGAGCTCCACTGTACCTCAATGGTAGAGCTATTCAATGGACCTGGGGAGCTCCACTGTACCTCAATGGTAGAGCTATTCAATAGACCTGGGGAGCTCCACTGTACCTCAATGGTAGAACTATTCAATGGACCTGTGGAGCTCCACTGAATCTCAATGGTAGAGCTATTCAATGGACCTGGGGAGCTCCACTGTACCTCAATGGTAGAGCTATTCAATGGACCTGGGGAGCTCCACTGTACCTCAATGGTAGAGATATTCAATGGACCTGGGGAGCTCCACTGTACCTCAATGGTAGAACTATTCAATGGACCTGGGGAGCTCCACTGTACCTCAATGGTAGAGCTATTCAATGGACCTGGGGAGCTCCACTGTACCTCAATGGTAGAGCTATTCAATGGACCTGGGGAGCTCCACTGTACCTCAATGGTAGAGCTATTCAATGGACCTGGGGAGCTCCACTGTACCTCAATGGTAGAGATATTCAATGGACCAGGGGAGCTCCACTGTACCTCAATGGTAGAGCTTTTAAATGGACCTGTGGAGCTCCACTGTACCTCAATGGTAGAGCTATTCAATGGACCTGGGGAGCTCCACTGTACCTCAATGGTAGAGCTATTCAATGGACCTGGGGAGCTCCACTGTACCTCAATGGTAGAGCTATTCAATGGAGCTGGGGAGCTCCACTGTACCTCAATGGTAGAGCTATTCAATAGACCTGGGGAGCTCCACTGTACCTCAATGGTAGAGCTATTCAATGGACCTGGGGAGCTCCACTGTACCTCAATGGTAGAGCTATTCAATGGACCTGTGGAGCTCCACTGTACCTCAATGGTAGAGCTATTCAATGGACCTGGGGAGCTCCACTGTACCTCAATGGTAGAGATATTCAATGGACCTGGGGAGCTCCACTGTACCTCAATGGTAGAGATATTCAATGGACCTGGGGAGCTCCACTGTACCTCAATGGTAGAGCTATTCAATGGACCTGTGGAGCTCCACTGTACCTCAATGGTAGAACTATTCAATGGACCTGGGGAGCTCCACTGTACCTCAATGGTAGAGCTATTCAATGGACCTGTGGAGCTCCACTGTACCTCAATGGTAGAGCTATTCAATGGACCTGTGGAGCTCCACTGTACCTCAATGGTAGAGATATTCAATAGACCTGGGGAGCTCCACTGTACCTCAATGGTAGAACTATTCAATGGACCTGGAGAGCTCCACTGTACCTCAATGGTAGAACTATTCAATGGATTGGAGAGCTCCACTGTACCTCAATGGTAGAGCTATTCAATGGACCTGGGGAGCTCCACTGTACCTCAATGGTAGAGCTATTCAATAGACCTGGGGAGCTCCACTGTACCTCAATGGTAGAGATATTCAATGGACCTGGAGAGCTCCACTGTACCTCAATGGTAGAACTATTCAATGGATTGGAGAGCTCCACTGTACCTCAATGGTAGAGCTATTCAATGGACCTGGGGAGCTCCACTGTACCTCAATGGTAGAACTATTCAATGGACCTGGGGAGCTCCAGTGTACCTCAATGGTAGAACTATTCAATGGACCTGGGGAGCTCCACTGTACCTCAATGGTAGAGCTATTCAATGGACCTGGGGAGCTCCACTGTACCTCAATGGTAGAGCTATTCAATGGACCTGGGGAGCTCCACTGTACCTCAATGGTAGAGCTATTCAATAGACCTGGGGAGCTCCACTGTACCTCAATGGTAGAGATATTCAATGGACCTGGGGAGCTCCACTGTACCTCAATGGTAGAGCTATTCAATGGACCTGTGGAGCTCCACTGTACCTCAATGGTAGAACTATTCAATGGACCTGGGGAGCTCCACTGTACCTCAATGGTAGAGCTATTCAATGGACCTGTGGAGCTCCACTGTACCTCAATGGTAGAGCTATTCAATGGACCTGTGGAGCTCCACTGTACCTCAATGGTAGAGATATTCAATAGACCTGGGGAGCTCCACTGTACCTCAATGGTAGAACTATTCAATGGACCTGGAGAGCTCCACTGTACCTCAATGGTAGAACTATTCAATGGATTGGAGAGCTCCACTGTACCTCAATGGTAGAGCTATTCAATGGACCTGGGGAGCTCCACTGTACCTCAATGGTAGAGCTATTCAATAGACCTGGGGAGCTCCACTGTACCTCAATGGTAGAGATATTCAATGGACCTGGAGAGCTCCACTGTACCTCAATGGTAGAACTATTCAATGGATTGGAGAGCTCCACTGTACCTCAATGGTAGAGCTATTCAATGGACCTGGGGAGCTCCACTGTACCTCAATGGTAGAACTATTCAATGGACCTGGGGAGCTCCAGTGTACCTCAATGGTAGAACTATTCAATGGACCTGGGGAGCTCCACTGTACCTCAATGGTAGAGCTATTCAATGGACCTGGGGAGCTCCACTGTACCTCAATGGTAGAGCTATTCAATGGACCTGGAGAGCTCCACTGTACCTCAATGGTAGAGCTATTCAATGGACCTGGGGAGCTCCACTGTACCTCAATGGTAGAGCTATTCAATAGACCTGGGGAGCTCCACTGTACCTCAATGGTAGAGATATTCAATGGACCTGGGGAGCTCCACTGTACCTCAATGGTAGAGCTATTCAATGGACCTGTGGAGCTCCACTGTACCTCAATGGTAGAACTATTCAATGGACCTGGGGAGCTCCACTGTACCTCAATGGTAGAGCTATTCAATGGACCTGTGGAGCTCCACTGTACCTCAATGGTAGAGCTATTCAATGGACCTGTGGAGCTCCACTGTACCTCAATGGTAGAGATATTCAATAGACCTGGGGAGCTCCACTGTACCTCAATGGTAGAACTATTCAATGGACCTGGAGAGCTCCACTGTACCTCAATGGTAGAACTATTCAATGGATTGGAGAGCTCCACTGTACCTCAATGGTAGAGCTATTCAATGGACCTGGGGAGCTCCACTGTACCTCAATGGTAGAGCTATTCAATAGACCTGGGGAGCTCCACTGTACCTCAATGGTAGAGATATTCAATGGACCTGGAGAGCTCCACTGTACCTCAATGGTAGAACTATTCAATGGATTGGAGAGCTCCACTGTACCTCAATGGTAGAGCTATTCAATGGACCTGGGGAGCTCCACTGTACCTCAATGGTAGAACTATTCAATGGACCTGGGGAGCTCCAGTGTACCTCAATGGTAGAACTATTCAATGGACCTGGGGAGCTCCACTGTACCTCAATGGTAGAGCTATTCAATGGACCTGGGGAGCTCCACTGTACCTCAATGGTAGAGCTATTCAATGGACCTGGAGAGCTCCACTGTACCTCAATGGTAGAGCTATTCAATGGACCTGGGGAGCTCCACTGTACCTCAATGGTAGAGCTATTCAATAGACCTGGGGAGCTCCACTGTACCTCAATGGTAGAACTATTCAATGGACCTGTGGAGCTCCACTGTATCTCAATGGTAGAGCTATTCAATGGACCTGGGGAGCTCCACTGTACCTCAATGGTAGAGCTATTCAATGGACCTGGGGAGCTCCACTGTATCTCAATGGTAGAGCTATTCAATGGACCTGGGGAGCTCCACTGTACCTCAATGGTAGAGCTATTCAATGGACCTGGGGAGCTCCACTGTACCTCAATGGTAGAGCTATTAAATGGACCTGGGGAGCTCCACTGTACCTCAATGGTAGAACTATTCAATGGACCTGGGGAGCTCCACTGTACCTCAATGGTAGAGCTATTCAATGGACCTGGGGAGCTCCACTGTACCTCAATGGTAGAGCTATTCAATGGACCTGGGGAGCTCCACTGTACCTCAATGGTAGAGCTATTCAATGGACCTGGGGAGCTCCACTGTACCTCAATGGTAGAGCTATTCAATGGATTGGAGAGCTCCACTGTACCTCAATGGTAGAGCTATTCAATGGACCTGGGGAGCTCCACTGTACCTCAATGGTAGAACTATTCAATGGATTGGAGAGCTCCACTGTACCTCAATGGTAGAGCTATTCAATGGATTGGAGAGCTCCACTGTACCTCAATGGTAGAACTATTCAATGGACCTGGGGAGCTCCACTGTACCTCAATGGTAGAGCTATTCAATGGACCTGGGGAGCTCCACTGTACCTCAATGGTAGAGATATTCAATGGACCTGGGGAGCTCCACTGTACCTCAATGGTAGAACTATTCAATGGACCTGGGGAGCTCCACTGTACCTCAATGGTAGAGCTATTCAATGGACCTGGGGAGCTCCACTGTACCTCAATGGTAGAGCTATTCAATGGACCTGTGGAGCTCCACTGTACCTCAATGGTAGAGCTATTCAATAGACCTGAGGAGCTCCACTGTACCTCAATGGTAGAGCTATTCAATGGACCTGGGGAGCTCCACTGTACCTCAATGGTAGAGCTATTCAATGGACCTGGGGAGCTCCACTGTACCTCAATGGTAGTGCTATTCAATGGACCTGGGGAGCTCCACTGTACCTCAATGGTAGAGCTATTCAATGGATTGGAGAGCTCCACTGTACCTCAATGGTAGAACTATTCTACCATTGTTGCAATCTACTGCAGAGATAGCCTGCAGAGTTCTGTTATATTATCCAGGTCTGTGCAAAAACAATTTAAGCTTCTACTTTTAAAAATCCACCTTTCCAGAAACAAGTCTCTCACCGTTGCCGCTTGTTATAGACCCCCCTCAGCTCCCAGCTGTGCCCTGGACACCATATGTGAATTGATTGCCCCCCATCTGTCTTCTGAGTTCGTGCTGTTAGGTGACCTAAACTGGGATATGCTTAACACCCCGGCCGTCCTACAATCTAAGCTAGGTGCCCTCAATCTCACACAAATGATCAAGGAACCTACCAGGTACAACCCTAAAGCCGTAACCATGGGCACCCTCATAGATATCATCCTGACCAACTTGCCCTCTAAATACACCTCTGCTGTCTTCAACCAGGATCTCAGCAATCACTGCCTCATTGCCTGCATGCGTAATGGGTCCGCGGTCAAACGATCACTCTTCATCACTGTCAAACGCTCCCTAAAACACTCAGCGAGCAGGCCTTTCTAATCGACCTGGACCTGGTATCCTGGAAGGATATTGACCTCATTACGTCAGTAGAGGATGCCTGGTTGCTCTTTAAAAGTGCTTTCCTCGCCATCTTAAATAAGCATGCCCAATTCAAAAAATTTAGAACTAAGAACAGATATAGCCCTTGGTTCACTCCAGACCTGACTGCCCTTGACCAGCACAAAAACATCCTGTATCGTTCTGCATTAGCATCGAATAGCCCCCGCGAAATGCAACTTTTCAGGGAAGTCAGGAATAAATATACTCAGTCAGTTAGGAAAGCTAAGGCTAGCTTTTTCAAACAGAAATTTGCATCCTGTAGCACTAATTCCCCAAAGTTCTGGGGCACTGTAAAGTCCATGGAGAATAAGGAGCATCTCCTCCCAGCTGCCCACTGCACTGAGGCTAGGAAACACTGTCACTACCGATAAATCTACGATAATCAATCATTTCAATAAGCATTTTTCTACGGCTGGCCATGCTTTCCACCTGGATACCCCTACTGCAGTCAACAGCCCTGTACCCCCCCACAGCAACTTGCCCAAGCCTCCACCATTTCTCCTTCACCCAAATCCAGACAGCTGAAATTTTGAAAGAGCTGCAAAATCTGGATCCCTACAAATCAGCTGGGCTAGACAATCTGGACCCTCCCTTTCTTAAATTATCAGCCCGAAATTGTTGCAACCCCTATTACTAGCCTGTTCAACCTCTCTTTCGTATCGTCTGAGATCCCCAAAGATTGGAAAGCTGCAGCGGACATCCCCCTCTTCAAAGGGGGAGACACTCTAGACCCAAACTGTTACATCCTTATATCCATCTTGCCCTGGCTTTCTAAAATTCTCAAAAGTCAAGTTAACAAGCAGATCACCGACCATTTCGAATCCCATCGTACCATCTCCACTACGCAATCTGGTTTCCGAGCTGGTCATGGGTGCACCTCAGCCACGCTCAAGGTTCTAAACGATATCATAACCGCCATCGATAAATGACAGTACTGTGCAGCCGTCTTCATCGACCTGGCCAAGGCTTTCGACTCTGTCAATCACCATATTCTTATCGGCAGACTCAATAGCCTTGGTTTCTCAAATGATTGCCTCGCCTGGTTCACCAACTACTTCTTAGATAGAGTTCAGTGTGTCAAATCGGCGGGCCTGTTGTCCGGACCTCTGGCAGTCTCTATGGGGTTCAATTCTCAGGCCGACTCTTTTCTCTGTATAATTCAATGATGTCGCTCTTGCTGCTGTTGATTCTCTGATCCACCTCTACGCAGACGACACCATTCTGTATACATCTGGCCCTTCTTTGGACACTGTGTTAACAAACCTTCAAATGAGCTTCAATGCCATACAACTCTCCTTTCGAGGCCTCCAACTGCTTTTAAATGCTAGGAAAACTAGCACCCACCCGCCCGACTAGAATCACTACTCAGGACGGTTCTGATTTAGAATATGTGAACAACTACGAAAACCTAGGTGTCTGGCTAGACTGTAAACTTTCCTTCCAGACTCATATTAAGCATCTCCAATCCAAAATTAAATCTAGAATCGGCTTCCTATTTCGCAACAAAGCCTCCTTCACTCACGCTGCCAAACATACCCTCGTAAAACTGACCATCCTACCGATCCTTGACTTCGGCGATGTCATTTACAAAATAGCCTCCAACCCTCTACTCACCAAACTGGATGTAGTCTATCACAGTGCCATCCGTTTTGTCACCAAAGCCCCATATACTACACACCACTGCGACCTGTATGCTCTCGTTGGCCGGCACTCACTACATATTCGTCGCCAAACCCACTGGCTCCAGGCCATCTATAAGTCTTTGCTAGGTAAAGCCCCGCCTTATCTCAGCTCACTGGTCACCATTGCAACACCAGCAGGTATATTTCACTGGTCACCCCCAAATCCAACACTTACATTGGCCGCCTTTCCTTCAGTTCTCTGCTGCCAGTGACTGGAACAAAAGGCAAAAGTCACTGAAGCTGGAGTCTTATATCTCCCTTTCTAACTTTCAGCATCAGCTGTCAGAGCAGCTTACCGATCACTGTACCTGTACACAGCCAATCTGTAAATAGCACACCCAACTACCTACCTCATCCCCATATTGTTATTTATACTCTTGCTCTTTTGCACACAAGTATCTCTAATTGCACATCATCACCTGCACATCTATCACTCCAGTGTTAATGCTAAATTGTAATTACTAATTGCTACTATGGCCTATTTATCGCCTTACTTCCTTACTCCATTTGCACACACTGTATATATACACTGCTCAAAAAAATAAAGGGAACACTTAAACAACACAATGTAACTCCAAGTCAATCACACTTCTATGAAATCAAACTGTCCACTTAGGAAGCAACACTGATTGACAATAAATTTCACATGCTGTTGTGCAAATGGAATAGACAAAAGGTGGAAATTATAGGCAATTAGCAAGACACCCCCAAAAAAGGAGTGATTCTGCAGGTGGTGACCACAGACAACTTCTCAGTTCCTATGCTTCCTGGCTGATGTTTTGGTCACTTTTGAATGCTGGCGGTGCTCTCACTCTAGTGGTAGCATGAGACGGAGTCTACAACCCACACAAGTGGCTCAGGTAGTGCAGTTCATCCAGGATGGCACATCAATGCGAGCTGTGGCAAAAAGGTTTGCTGTGTCTGTCAGCGTAGTGTCCAGAGCATGGAGGCGCTACCAGGAGACAGGCCAGTACATCAGGAGACGTGGAGGAGGCCGTAGGAGGGCAACAACCCAGCAGCAGGACCGCTACCTCCGCCTTTGTGCAAGGAGGTGCACTGCCAGAGCCCTGCAAAATGACCTCCAGCAGGCCACAAATGTGCATGTGTCAGCATATGGTCTCACAAGGGGTCTGAGGATCTCATCTCGGTACCTAATGGCAGTCAGGCTACCTCTGGCAAGCACATGGAGGGCTGTGCGGCCCCACAAAGAAATGCCACCCCACACCATGACTGACCCACCACCAAACCGGTCATGCTGGAGGATGTTGCAGGCAGCAGAACGTTCTCCACGGCGTCTCCAGACTCTGTCACGTCTGTCACATGTGCTCATGTGCTCAGTGTGAACCTGCTTTCATCTGTGAAGAGCACAGGGCGCCAGTGGCGATTTTGCCAATCTTGGTGTTCTCTGGCAAATGCCAAACGTCCTGCACGGTGCTGGGCTGTAAGCACAACCCCCACCTGTGCACATCGGGCCCTCATACCACCCTCATGGAGTCTGTTTCTGACCGTTTGAGCAGACACATGCACATTTGTGGCCTGCTGGAGGTCATTTTGCAGGGCTCTGGCAGTGCACCTCCTGGCACAAAGGCGGAGGTAGCGGTCCTGCTGCTGGGTTGTTGCCCTCCTACGGCCTCCTCCACGTCTCCTGATGTACTGGCCTGTCTCCTGGTAGCGCCTCCATGCTCTGGACACTACGCTGACAGACACAGCAAACCGTTTTGCCACAGCTCGCATTGATGTGCCATCCTGGATGAACTGCACTACCTGAGCCACTTGTGTGGGTTGTAGACTCCGTCTCATGCTACCACTAGAGTGAAAGCACCGCCAGCATTCAAAAGTGACCAAAACATCAGCCAGGAAGCATAGGACCTGAGAAGTTGTCTGTGGTCACCACCTGCAGATTCACTCCTTTTTTGGGGGTGTCTTGCTAATTGCCTATAATTTCCACCTTTTGTCTATTCCATTCGCACAACCGCATGTGAAATTTATTGTCAATCAGTGTTGCTTCCTAATTGGACAGTTTGATTTCACAGAAGTGTGATTGACTTGGAGTTACATTGTGTTGTTTAAGTGTTCCCTTTATTTTTTTGAGCAGTGTATATTTCTATTGTGTTATTGACTGTACGTTTGTTTATGTGTAACTCTGTGTTGTTGTTTTAGTCGCACTGCTTTGCTTTATCTTGGCCAGGTCGCAGTTGTCGACTCCCGGGTGGCGCAGTGGTCTAGGGCACTGCATCGCAGTGCTAGCTGCGCCACCAGAGTCTCTGGGTTCACGCCCAGGCTCTGTCGCAGCCGGCCGCAACCGGGAGGTCCGTGGGGCGACGCACAATTGGCATAGCGTCGTCCGGGTTAGGGAGGGTTTGGCCGGTAGGGATATCCTTGTCTCAGAATGTAAAATGTATGCACTATACTGTAAGTCGCTCTGGATAAGAGCGTCTGCTAAATGACTAAAATGTAAAATGTTGTAAATGAGAACTTGTTCTCAACTGGCCTACCTGGTTAAATAAAGGTGGTAGACTTCGGGGATGCTGTCAGTTTCCTTATGGGATGCTTTACAATATACAGAGTTGTCCAATGTCGGGACTAACCACCAGCTAAGAGCTTCTCTTCTTTACTACAGTTCCTCAATGGTTTACAATATACTGAGTTGTCCAATATCAGGATTTCCCAGGTCTAGATTTCCCAGGTCTAGATTTCCCAGGTCTAGATTTCCCAGGTCTAGATTTCCCAGGTCTAGATTTCCCAGATCTAGATATCCCAGATCTAGATTACTTCAGTAAATGTGAAACTCAAGTTAACATCCCTAAAGTAATAAGGAAGCCCGAATACAGGGATATGATCTGGAGCTTCACCTTTTCTGAAGTAATTTAGCAAAACAGGAAATAGTGGACTATTCTACAGTATGCACATGACCAAGGGCGCTCCATCCTTAAACGGGACATCAGTAGCTAACAGAAGCAGAACGTAACACAATATTACTGGAGTTGCAACATAGTTCATCAGTTACATGGTTAGCCTTTTCACAAATCACTCTATAAAACTCTGTCTGGATTATCCTGTCACGTTTAACAGGATACAGCAGCATGGCAATTCCTCCACATTTCTGCTTTAGCTGCTTGTTAAAGTGTTTCCCCGTAGTGTTATGAACATACCAGTGGACGCAGAAGAGCTGAGTTCATACTAACGACAGATAGACCTGTTCTGTGAGTGAAACACTGCTCCTGCACATAACATTATAACAGTAGAAGAATCTGGTGTTAGGTTCAGAGGGAGAGAGGCTGTGTTGTTATATAGGAGTCTGTAGGGCTACAGGGTGAACACAGGGTGTGGCTGGTGTCTCTGTGTGGAGTGAGGGGATATTATCGTCTCTCCCTCTATCTATCTCCCTGTCTCTGTAACCTGAGTGGTATCACAGTTAGCAGGCAGCAGTCAGCAGTCAGCAGTCAGCAGCAGTCAGACCTGGGGAGCTCCACTGTACCTCAATGGTAGAGCTATTCAATGGACCTGGGGAGCTCCACTGTACCTCAATGGTAGAGCTATTCAATGGACCTGTGGAGCTCCACTGTACCTCAATGGTAGAGCTATTCAATGGACCTGGGGAGCTCCACTGTACCTCAATGGTAGAGATATTCAATGGACCTGGGGAGCTCCACTGTACCTCAATGGTAGAGATATTCAATGGACCTGGGGAGCTCCACTGTACCTCAATGGTAGAGCTATTCAATGGACCTGTGGAGCTCCACTGTACCTCAATGGTAGAACTATTCAATGGACCTGGGGAGCTCCACTGTACCTCAATGGTAGAGCTATTCAATGGACCTGTGGAGCTCCACTGTACCTCAATGGTAGAGCTATTCAATGGACCTGTGGAGCTCCACTGTACCTCAATGGTAGAGATATTCAATAGACCTGGGGAGCTCCACTGTACCTCAATGGTAGAACTATTCAATGGACCTGGAGAGCTCCACTGTACCTCAATGGTAGAACTATTCAATGGATTGGAGAGCTCCACTGTACCTCAATGGTAGAGCTATTCAATGGACCTGGGGAGCTCCACTGTACCTCAATGGTAGAGCTATTCAATAGACCTGGGGAGCTCCACTGTACCTCAATGGTAGAGATATTCAATGGACCTGGAGAGCTCCACTGTACCTCAATGGTAGAACTATTCAATGGATTGGAGAGCTCCACTGTACCTCAATGGTAGAGCTATTCAATGGACCTGGGGAGCTCCACTGTACCTCAATGGTAGAACTATTCAATGGACCTGGGGAGCTCCAGTGTACCTCAATGGTAGAACTATTCAATGGACCTGGGGAGCTCCACTGTACCTCAATGGTAGAGCTATTCAATGGACCTGGGGAGCTCCACTGTACCTCAATGGTAGAGCTATTCAATGGACCTGGAGAGCTCCACTGTACCTCAATGGTAGAGCTATTCAATGGACCTGGGGAGCTCCACTGTACCTCAATGGTAGAGCTATTCAATAGACCTGGGGAGCTCCACTGTACCTCAATGGTAGAGATATTCAATGGACCTGGGGAGCTCCACTGTACCTCAATGGTAGAGCTATTCAATGGACCTGTGGAGCTCCACTGTACCTCAATGGTAGAACTATTCAATGGACCTGGGGAGCTCCACTGTACCTCAATGGTAGAGCTATTCAATGGACCTGTGGAGCTCCACTGTACCTCAATGGTAGAGCTATTCAATGGACCTGTGGAGCTCCACTGTACCTCAATGGTAGAGATATTCAATAGACCTGGGGAGCTCCACTGTACCTCAATGGTAGAACTATTCAATGGACCTGGAGAGCTCCACTGTACCTCAATGGTAGAACTATTCAATGGATTGGAGAGCTCCACTGTACCTCAATGGTAGAGCTATTCAATGGACCTGGGGAGCTCCACTGTACCTCAATGGTAGAGCTATTCAATAGACCTGGGGAGCTCCACTGTACCTCAATGGTAGAGATATTCAATGGACCTGGAGAGCTCCACTGTACCTCAATGGTAGAACTATTCAATGGATTGGAGAGCTCCACTGTACCTCAATGGTAGAGCTATTCAATGGACCTGGGGAGCTCCACTGTACCTCAATGGTAGAACTATTCAATGGACCTGGGGAGCTCCAGTGTACCTCAATGGTAGAACTATTCAATGGACCTGGGGAGCTCCACTGTACCTCAATGGTAGAGCTATTCAATGGACCTGGGGAGCTCCACTGTACCTCAATGGTAGAGCTATTCAATGGACCTGGAGAGCTCCACTGTACCTCAATGGTAGAGCTATTCAATGGACCTGGGGAGCTCCACTGTACCTCAATGGTAGAGCTATTCAATAGACCTGGGGAGCTCCACTGTACCTCAATGGTAGAACTATTCAATGGACCTGTGGAGCTCCACTGTATCTCAATGGTAGAGCTATTCAATGGACCTGGGGAGCTCCACTGTACCTCAATGGTAGAGCTATTCAATGGACCTGGGGAGCTCCACTGTATCTCAATGGTAGAGCTATTCAATGGACCTGGGGAGCTCCACTGTACCTCAATGGTAGAGCTATTCAATGGACCTGGGGAGCTCCACTGTACCTCAATGGTAGAGCTATTAAATGGACCTGGGGAGCTCCACTGTACCTCAATGGTAGAACTATTCAATGGACCTGGGGAGCTCCACTGTACCTCAATGGTAGAGCTATTCAATGGACCTGGGGAGCTCCACTGTACCTCAATGGTAGAGCTATTCAATGGACCTGGGGAGCTCCACTGTACCTCAATGGTAGAGCTATTCAATGGACCTGGGGAGCTCCACTGTACCTCAATGGTAGAGCTATTCAATGGATTGGAGAGCTCCACTGTACCTCAATGGTAGAGCTATTCAATGGACCTGGGGAGCTCCACTGTACCTCAATGGTAGAACTATTCAATGGATTGGAGAGCTCCACTGTACCTCAATGGTAGAGCTATTCAATGGATTGGAGAGCTCCACTGTACCTCAATGGTAGAACTATTCAATGGACCTGGGGAGCTCCACTGTACCTCAATGGTAGAGCTATTCAATGGACCTGGGGAGCTCCACTGTACCTCAATGGTAGAGATATTCAATGGACCTGGGGAGCTCCACTGTACCTCAATGGTAGAACTATTCAATGGACCTGGGGAGCTCCACTGTACCTCAATGGTAGAGCTATTCAATGGACCTGGGGAGCTCCACTGTACCTCAATGGTAGAGCTATTCAATGGACCTGTGGAGCTCCACTGTACCTCAATGGTAGAGCTATTCAATAGACCTGAGGAGCTCCACTGTACCTCAATGGTAGAGCTATTCAATGGACCTGGGGAGCTCCACTGTACCTCAATGGTAGAGCTATTCAATGGACCTGGGGAGCTCCACTGTACCTCAATGGTAGTGCTATTCAATGGACCTGGGGAGCTCCACTGTACCTCAATGGTAGAGCTATTCAATGGATTGGAGAGCTCCACTGTACCTCAATGGTAGAGCTATTCAATGGACCTGGGGAGCTCCACTGTACCTCAATGGTAGAACTATTCAATGGATTGGAGAGCTCCACTGTACCTCCATGGTAGAGCTATTCAATGGATTGGAGAGCTCCACTGTACCTCAATGGTAGAACTATTCAATGGACCTGGGGAGCTCCACTGTACCTCAATGGTAGAGCTATTCAATGGACCTGGGGAGCTCCACTGTACCTCAATGGTAGAGATATTCAATGGACCTGGGGAGCTCCACTGTACCTCAATGGTAGAACTATTCAATGGACCTGGGGAGCTCCACTGTACCTCAATGGTAGAGCTATTCAATGGACCTGGGGAGCTCCACTGTACCTCAATGGTAGAGCTATTCAATGGACCTGTGGAGCTCCACTGTACCTCAATGGTAGAGCTATTCAATAGACCTGGGGAGCTCCACTGTACCTCAATGGTAGAGCTATTCAATGGACCTGGGGAGCTCCACTGTACCTCAATGGTAGAGCTATTCAATGGACCTGGGGAGCTCCACTGTACCTCAATGGTAGTGCTATTCAATGGACCTGGGGAGCTCCACTGTACCTCAATGGTAGAGATATTCAATGGACCTGTGGAGCTCCACTGTACCTCAATGGTAGAACTATTCTACCATTGTTGCAATCTACTGCAGAGATAGCCTGCAGAGTTCTGTTATATTATCCAGGTCTGTGCAAAAACAATTTAAGCTTCTACTTTTAAAAATCCACCTTTCCAGAAACAAGTCTCTCACCGTTGCCGCTTGTTATAGACCCCCCTCAGCTCCCAGCTGTGCCCTGGACACCATATGTGAATTGATTGCCCCCCATCTGTCTTCTGAGTTCGTGCTGTTAGGTGACCTAAACTGGGATATGCTTAACACCCCGGCCGTCCTACAATCTAAGCTAGATGACCTCAATCTCACACAAATGATCAAGGAACCTACCAGGTACAACCCTAAAGCCGTAACCATGGGCACCCTCATAGATATCATCCTGACCAACTTGCCCTCTAAATACACCTCTGCTGTCTTCAACCAGGATCTCAGCAATCACTGCCTCATTGCCTGCATGCGTAATGGGTCCGCGGTCAAACGATCACTCTTCATCACTGTCAAACGCTCCCTAAAACACTCAGCGAGCAGGCCTTTCTAATCGACCTGGACCTGGTATCCTGGAAGGATATTGACCTCATTACGTCAGTAGAGGATGCCTGGTTGCTCTTTAAAAGTGCTTTCCTCGCCATCTTAAATAAGCATGCCCAATTCAAAAAATTTAGAACTAAGAACAGATATAGCCCTTGGTTCACTCCAGACCTGACTGCCCTTGACCAGCACAAAAACATCCTGTATCGTTCTGCATTAGCATCGAATAGCCCCCGCGAAATGCAACTTTTCAGGGAAGTCAGGAATAAATGTACTCAGTCAGTTAGGAAAGCTAAGGCTAGCTTTTTCAAACAGAAATTTGCATCCTGTAGCACTAATTCCCCAAAGTTCTGGGGCACTGTAAAGTCCATGGAGAATAAGGAGCATCTCCTCCCAGCTGCCCACTGCACTGAGGCTAGGAAACACTGTCACTACCGATAAATCTACGATAATCAATCATTTCAATAAGCATTTTTCTACGGCTGGCCATGCTTTCCACCTGGATACCCCTACTGCAGTCAACAGCCCTGTACCCCCCCACAGCAACTTGCCCAAGCCTCCACCATTTCTCCTTCACCCAAATCCAGACAGCTGAAATTTTGAAAGAGCTGCAAAATCTGGATCCCTACAAATCAGCTGGGCTAGACAATCTGGACCCTCCCTTTCTTAAATTATCAGCCCGAAATTGTTGCAACCCCTATTACTAGCCTGTTCAACCTCTCTTTCGTATCGTCTGAGATCCCCAAAGATTGGAAAGCTGCAGCGGACATCCCCCTCTTCAAAGGGGGAGACACTCTAGACCCAAACTGTTACATCCTTATATCCATCTTGCCCTGGCTTTCTAAAATTCTCAAAAGTCAAGTTAACAAGCAGATCACCGACCATTTCGAATCCCATCGTACCATCTCCACTACGCAATCTGGTTTCCGAGCTGGTCATGGGTGCACCTCAGCCACGCTCAAGGTTCTAAACGATATCATAACCGCCATCGATAAATGACAGTACTGTGCAGCCGTCTTCATCGACCTGGCCAAGGCTTTCGACTCTGTCAATCACCATATTCTTATCGGCAGACTCAATAGCCTTGGTTTCTCAAATGATTGCCTCGCCTGGTTCACCAACTACTTCTTAGATAGAGTTCAGTGTGTCAAATCGGCGGGCCTGTTGTCCGGACCTCTGGCAGTCTCTATGGGGCTCAATTCTCAGGCCGACTCTTTTCTCTGTATAATTCAATGATGTCGCTCTTGCTGCTGTTGATTCTCTGATCCACCTCTACGCAGACGACACCATTCTGTATACATCTGGCCCTTCTTTGGACACTGTGTTAACAAACCTTCAAATGAGCTTCAATGCCATACAACTCTCCTTTCGAGGCCTCCAACTGCTTTTAAATGCTAGGAAAACTAGCACCCACCCGCCCGACTAGAATCACTACTCAGGACGGTTCTGATTTAGAATATGTGAACAACTACGAAAACCTAGGTGTCTGGCTAGACTGTAAACTTTCCTTCCAGACTCATATTAAGCATCTCCAATCCAAAATTAAATCTAGAATCGGCTTCCTATTTCGCAACAAAGCCTCCTTCACTCACGCTGCCAAACATACCCTCGTAAAACTGACCATCCTACCGATCCTTGACTTCGGCGATGTCATTTACAAAATAGCCTCCAACCCTCTACTCACCAAACTGGATGTAGTCTATCACAGTGCCATCCGTTTTGTCACCAAAGCCCCATATACTACACACCACTGCGACCTGTATGCTCTCGTTGGCCGGCACTCACTACATATTCGTCGCCAAACCCACTGGCTCCAGGCCATCTATAAGTCTTTGCTAGGTAAAGCCCCGCCTTATCTCAGCTCACTGGTCACCATTGCAACACCAGCAGGTATATTTCACTGGTCACCCCCAAATCCAACACTTACATTGGCCGCCTTTCCTTCAGTTCTCTGCTGCCAGTGACTGGAACAAAAGGCAAAAGTCACTGAAGCTGGAGTCTTATATCTCCCTTTCTAACTTTAAGCATCAGCTGTCAGAGCAGCTTACCGATCACTGTACCTGTACACAGCCAATCTGTAAATAGCCCACCCAACTACCTACCTCATCCCCATATTGTTATTTATACTCTTGCTCTTTTGCACACAAGTATCTCTAATTGCACATCATCACCTGCACATCTATCACTCCAGTGTTAATGCTAAATTGTAATTACTAATTGCTACTATGGCCTATTTATCGCCTTACTTCCTTACTCCATTTGCACACACTGTATATATACACTGCTCAAAAAAATAAAGGGAACACTTAAACAACACAATGTAACTCCAAGTCAATCACACTTCTATGAAATCAAACTGTCCACTTAGGAAGCAACACTGATTGACAATAAATTTCACATGCTGTTGTGCAAATGGAATAGACAAAAGGTGGAAATTATAGGCAATTAGCAAGACACCCCCAAAAAAGGAGTGATTCTGCAGGTGGTGACCACAGACAACTTCTCAGTTCCTATGCTTCCTGGCTGATGTTTTGGTCACTTTTGAATGCTGGCGGTGCTCTCACTCTAGTGGTAGCATGAGACGGAGTCTACAACCCACACAAGTGGCTCAGGTAGTGCAGTTCATCCAGGATGGCACATCAATGCGAGCTGTGGCAAAAAGGTTTGCTGTGTCTGTCAGCGTAGTGTCCAGAGCATGGAGGCGCTACCAGGAGACAGGCCAGTACATCAGGAGACGTGGAGGAGGCCGTAGGAGGGCAACAACCCAGCAGCAGGACCGCTACCTCCGCCTTTGTGCAAGGAGGTGCACTGCCAGAGCCCTGCAAAATGACCTCCAGCAGGCCACAAATGTGCATGTGTCAGCATATGGTCTCACAAGGGGTCTGAGGATCTCATCTCGGTACCTAATGGCAGTCAGGCTACCTCTGGCAAGCACATGGAGGGCTGTGCGGCCCCACAAAGAAATGCCACCCCACACCATGACTGACCCACCACCAAACCGGTCATGCTGGAGGATGTTGCAGGCAGCAGAACGTTCTCCACGGCGTCTCCAGACTCTGTCACGTCTGTCACATGTGCTCATGTGCTCAGTGTGAACCTGCTTTCATCTGTGAAGAGCACAGGGCGCCAGTGGCGATTTTGCCAATCTTGGTGTTCTCTGGCAAATGCCAAACGTCCTGCACGGTGCTGGGCTGTAAGCACAACCCCCACCTGTGCACATCGGGCCCTCATACCACCCTCATGGAGTCTGTTTCTGACCGTTTGAGCAGACACATGCACATTTGTGGCCTGCTGGAGGTCATTTTGCAGGGCTCTGGCAGTGCACCTCCTGGCACAAAGGCGGAGGTAGCGGTCCTGCTGCTGGGTTGTTGCCCTCCTACGGCCTCCTCCACGTCTCCTGATGTACTGGCCTGTCTCCTGGTAGCGCCTCCATGCTCTGGACACTACGCTGACAGACACAGCAAACCGTTTTGCCACAGCTCGCATTGATGTGCCATCCTGGATGAACTGCACTACCTGAGCCACTTGTGTGGGTTGTAGACTCCGTCTCATGCTACCACTAGAGTGAAAGCACCGCCAGCATTCAAAAGTGACCAAAACATCAGCCAGGAAGCATAGGACCTGAGAAGTTGTCTGTGGTCACCACCTGCAGATTCACTCCTTTTTTGGGGGTGTCTTGCTAATTGCCTATAATTTCCACCTTTTGTCTATTCCATTCGCACAACCGCATGTGAAATTTATTGTCAATCAGTGTTGCTTCCTAATTGGACAGTTTGATTTCACAGAAGTGTGATTGACTTGGAGTTACATTGTGTTGTTTAAGTGTTCCCTTTATTTTTTTGAGCAGTGTATATTTCTATTGTGTTATTGACTGTACGTTTGTTTATGTGTAACTCTGTGTTGTTGTTTTAGTCGCACTGCTTTGCTTTATCTTGGCCAGGTCGCAGTTGTCGACTCCCGGGTGGCGCAGTGGTCTAGGGCACTGCATCGCAGTGCTAGCTGCGCCACCAGAGTCTCTGGGTTCACGCCCAGGCTCTGTCGCAGCCGGCCGCAACCGGGAGGTCCGTGGGGCGACGCACAATTGGCATAGCGTCGTCCGGGTTAGGGAGGGTTTGGCCGGTAGGGATATCCTTGTCTCAGAATGTAAAATGTATGCACTATACTGTAAGTCGCTCTGGATAAGAGCGTCTGCTAAATGACTAAAATGTAAAATGTTGTAAATGAGAACTTGTTCTCAACTGGCCTACCTGGTTAAATAAAGGTGGTAGACTTCGGGGATGCTGTCAGTTTCCTTATGGGATGCTTTACAATATACAGAGTTGTCCAATGTCGGGACTAACCACCAGCTAAGAGCTTCTCTTCTTTACTACAGTTCCTCAATGGTTTACAATATACTGAGTTGTCCAATATCAGGATTTCCCAGGTCTAGATTTCCCAGGTCTAGATTTCCCAGGTCTAGATTTCCCAGATCTAGATATCCCAGATCTAGATTACTTCAGTAAATGTGAAACTCAAGTTAACATCCCTAAAGTAATAAGGAAGCCCGAATACAGGGATATGATCTGGAGCTTCACCTTTTCTGAAGTAATTTAGCAAAACAGGAAATAGTGGACTATTCTACAGTATGCACATGACCAAGGGCGCTCCATCCTTAAACGGGACATCAGTAGCTAACAGAAGCAGAACGTAACACAATATTACTGGAGTTGCAACATAGTTCATCAGTTACATGGTTAGCCTTTTCACAAATCACTCTATAAAACTCTGTCTGGATTATCCTGTCACGTTTAACAGGATACAGCAGCATGGCAATTCCTCCACATTTCTGCTTTAGCTGCTTGTTAAAGTGTTTCCCCGTAGTGTTATGAACATACCAGTGGACGCAGAAGAGCTGAGTTCATACTAACGACAGATAGACCTGTTCTGTGAGTGAAACACTGCTCCTGCACATAACATTATAACAGTAGAAGAATCTGGTGTTAGGTTCAGAGGGAGAGAGGCTGTGTTGTTATATAGGAGTCTGTAGGGCTACAGGGTGAACACAGGGTGTGGCTGGTGTCTCTGTGTGGAGTGAGGGGATATTATCGTCTCTCCCTCTATCTATCTCCCTGTCTCTGTAACCTGAGTGGTATCACAGTTAGCAGGCAGCAGTCAGCAGTCAGCAGTCAGCAGCAGTCAGCAGCAGTCAGCAGTCAGCAGTCAGCAGTCAGCAGTCAGCAGCAGTCAGCAGCAGTCAGCAGTCAGCAGTCAGCAGTCAGCAGGCAGCAGTCAGCAGGCAGCAGTCAGCAGTCAGCAGGCAGCAGGCAGCAGTCAGCAGCAGTCAGCAGCAGTCAGCAGCAGTCAGCAGTCAGCAGGCAGCAGTCAGCAGGCAGCAGTCAGCAGTCAGCAGCAGTCAGCAGTCAGCAGGCAGCAGTCAGCAGTCAGCAGTCAGCAGTCAGCAGTCAGCAGGCAGCAGTCAGCAGTCAGCAGGCAGCAGTCAGCAGCACTCAGCAGCAGTCAGCAGGCAGCAGGCAGTCAGCAGTCAGCAGGCAGCAGTCAGCAGCAGTCAGCAGTCAGCAGCAGTCAGCAGGCAGTCAGCAGTCAGCAGCAGTCAGCAGTCAGCAGTCAGCAGGCAGCAGTCAGCAGTCAGCAGTCAGCAGGCAGCAGTCAGCAGTCAGCAGTCAGCAGTCAGCAGCACTCAGCAGCACTCAGCAGCACTCAGCAGCAGTCAGCAGGCAGCAGGCAGTCAGCAGTCAGCAGTCAGCAGGCAGCAGTCAGCAGCAGTCAGCAGTCAGCAGCAGTCAGCAGTCAGCAGTCAGCAGTCAGCAGTCAGTAGTCAGCAGTCAGCAGGCAGCAGTCAGTAGGCAGCAGTCAGCAGTCAGCAGCCATCAGCATTCAGCAGCAGTCAGCAGCAGTCAGCAGGCAGCAGCAGTCAGCAGTCAGTAGTCAGTAGTCAGCATCAGTCAGCATCAGTCAGCAGCAGTCAGCAGTCAGCAGTCAGCAGGCAGCAGTCAGCAGTCAGCAGTCAGCATCAGTCAGCAGCAGTCAGCAGTCAGCAGGCAGCAGGCAGCAGTCAGTATTCAGCAGTCAGCATCAGTCAGCAGCAGTCAGCAGTCAGCAGTCAGCAGTCAGCAGTCAGCAGGCAGCAGTCAGCAGTCAGCAGTCAGCAGTCAGCAGGCAGCAGCAGTCAGCAGCAGTCAGCAGCAGTCAGCAGCAGGCAGAAGTCAGCAGGCAGCAGTCAGCAGGCAGCAGGCAGCAGTCAGCAGGCAGCAGTCAGCAGTCAGCAGTCAGCAGCAGTCAGCAGTCAGCAGTTAGCAGCAGTCAGCAGCAGTCAGCAGCAGTCAGCAGTCAACAGCAGTCAGCAGTCAGTAGTCAGCAGTCAGCATCAGGCAGCAGCAGTCAGCAGCAGTCAGCAGCAGGCAGCAGTCAGCAGTCAGCAGGCAGCAGTCAGCAGGCAGCAGGCAGCAGTCTGCAGGCAGCAGTCAGCAGTCAGCAGTCAGCAGCAGTCAGCAGTCAGCAGTTAGCAGCAGTCAGCAGCAGTCAGCAGCAGTCAGCAGTCAACAGCAGTCAGCAGTCAGTAGTCAGCAGTCAGCATCAGGCAGCAGTAGTCAGCAGTCAGCATCAGGCAGCAGCAGTCAGCAGTTAGCATTCAGCAGCAGGCAGCAGCAGTCAGCAGTCAGCAGGCAGCAGTCAGCAGGCAGCAGGCAGCAGTCAGCAGTCAGCAGGCAGCAGTCAGCAGTCAGCAGGCAGCAGTCAGCAGTCAGCAGGCAGCAGCAGTCAGCAGTCAGCAGGCAGCAGCAGTCAGCAGCAGTCAGCAGTTAGCAGCAGTCAGCAGTCAGCAGTTAGCAGCAGGCAGCAGGCAGCAGGCAGCAGGCAGCAGTCAGCAGGCAGCAGGCAGCAGGGAGCAGGCAGCAGTCAGCAGTCAGCAGGCAGCAGGCAGCAGTCAGCAGTCAGCAGTCAGCAGCAGTCAGCATTCAGCAGCAGGCAGTCAGCAGTCAGCAGGCAGCAGGCAGCAGTCAGCAGCAGTCAGCAGTCAGCAGCAGTCAGCAGGCAGCAGGCAGTCAGCAGTCAGCAGCAGCAGGCAGTCAGCAGGCAGCAGTCAGCATGCAGCAGGCAGCAGTCAGCAGAAGCAGGCAGTCAGCAGTCAGCAGTCAGCAGTCAGCAGCAGTCAGCAGCAGTCAGCAGCAGGCAGCAGTCAGCAGTCAGCAGTCAGCAGTCAGCAGTCAGCAGTCAGCAGTCAGCAGCAGGCAGCAGTCAGCAGTCAGCAGTCAGCAGCAGTCAGCAGCAGTCAGCAGTCAGCAGTCAGCAGTTAGCAGCAGTCAGCAGCAGTCAGCAGTCAACAGCAGTCAGCAGTCAGTAGTCAGCAGTCAGCATCAGGCAGCAGTCAGCAGTCAGCAGTTAGCATTCAGCAGCAGTTAGCAGTCAGCAGCAGTCAGCAGCAGGCAGCAGCAGTCAGCAGTCATCAGGCAGCAGTCAGCAGTCAGCAGTCAGCAGCCGTCAGCATTCAGCAGCAGTCAGCAGCAGTCAGCAGTCAGCAGGCAGCAGCTGTCAGCAGTCAGTAGTCAGCAGTCAGCATCAGTCAGCAGCAGTCAGCAGTCAGCTGTCAGCAGGCAGCAGTCAGCAGTCAGCAGTCAGCAGCCGTCAGCAGTCAGCAGCAGTCAGCAGTCAGCAGGCAGCAGTCAGCAGTCAGCAGTCAGCAGGCAGCAGTCAGCAGTCAGCAGCTGTCAGCAGTCAGTAGTCAGCAGTAAGCATCAGTCAGCAGCAGTCAGCAGCAGTCAGCAGTCAGCAGGCAGCAGTCAGCAGTCAGTATTCAGCAGTCAGCATCAGTCAGCAGCAGTCAGCAGTCAGCAGGCAGCAGGCAGCAGTCAGCAGGCAGCAGTCAGCAGGCAGCAGTCAGCAATCAGCAGGCAGCAGCAGTCAGCAGTCAGCAGTCAGCAGGCAGCAGCAGTCAGCAGCAGTCAGCAGCAGTCAGCAGCAGGCAGCAGTCAGCAGTCAGCAGTCAGCAGTCAGCAGTCAGCAGCAGTCAGCAGCAGTCAGCAGTCAGTAGTCAGCAGTCAGCATCATGCAGCAGCAGTCAGCATTTAGTAGTCAGCAGCAGTTAGCAGTCAGCAGTCACCAGGCAGCAGTCAGCAGTCAGCAGTCAGCATCAGTCAGCAGTCAGCATCAGTCAGCAGCAGTCAGCAGTCAGCAGGCAGCAGTCAGCAGTCAGCAGTCAGCAGTCAGCATCAGTCAGCATCAGTCAGCAGGCAGCAGTCAGCAGTCAGCAGTCAGCAGCAGTCAGCAGTCAGCAGTCAGCAGTCAGCAGCAGTCAGCAGCAGGCAGCAGTCAGCAGGCAGCAGTCAGCAGGCAGCAGGCAGCAGTCAGCAGGCAGCAGTTAGCAGCAGGCAGCAGGCAGCAGTCAGCAGCAGTCAGCAGCAGTCAGCAGTCAGCAGCAGTCAGCAGCAGTCAGCAGCAGTCAGCAGTCAGCAGCAGTCAGCAGCAGTCAGCAGTCAGCAGCAGTCAGCAGCAGTCAGCAGCAGTCAGCAGCAGTCAGCAGTCAGCAGCAGTCAGCAGCAGTCAGCAGTCAGCAGTCAGCAGTCAGCAGTCAGCAGTCAGCAGTCGTTAGCAGTTAGCAGCAGGCAGCAGGCAGCAGGCAGCAGTCAGCAGGCAGCAGTCAGCAGTCAGCAGGCAGCAGTCAGCAGGCAGCAGGCAGCAGGGAGCAGGCAGCAGTCAGCAGTCAGCAGGCAGCAGGCAGCAGTCAGCAGTCAGCAGTCAGCAGTCAGCAGCAGTCAGCAGCAGTCAGCAGGCAGTCAGCAGTCAGCAGTCAGCAGCAGTCAGCAGTCAGCAGCAGTCAGCAGGCAGCAGGCAGTCAGCAGTCAGCAGCAGCAGGCAGTCAGCAGGCAGCAGTCAGCATGCAGCACGCATGCTAACCCTAACCCTAACCCTAACCCACAACACCCCCTGGTCTAAACAGAAAACACACAACAGCCCCTGGTCTGAACAGAAAACACACAACACCCCCTGGTATAAACAGAAAACACACAACACCCCCTGGTCTGAACAGAAAACACACAACACCCCCTGGTATACACAGAAAACACACAACACCCCCTGGTCTGAACAGAAAACACACAACACCCCCCTGGTATAAACAGAAAACACACAACACCCCCCTGGTATAAACAGAAAACACACAACACACCCCTGGTATAAACAGAAAACACACAACACACCCCTGGTATAAACAGAAAACACACAACACCCCCTGGTCTGAACAGAAAACACACAACACCCCCTGGTCTGAACAGAAAACACACAACACCCCCTGGTATAAACAGAAAACACACAACACCCCCTGGTCTGAACAGAAAACACACAACACCCCCTGGTCTAAACAGAAAACACACACAACCCCCTGGTCTAAACAAAAAAACACACAACACCCCCTGGTCTAAACAGAAAACACACAACACCCCCTGGTCTAAACAGAAAACACACAACACCCCTGGTATAAACAGAAAACACACAACCACCCCCTGGTCTGAACAGAAAACACACAACACCCCCTGGTAAAAACAGAAAACACAGAACAACCCCCTGGTCTGAACAGAAAACACACAACAACCCCCTGGTCTGAACAGAAAACACACAACACCCCCTGGTATGAACAGAAAACACACAACACCCCCTGGTCTAAACAGAAAACACACAACACCCCCTGGTCTGAACAGAAAACACACAACACCCCCTGGTATAAACATAAAACACACAACAACCCCCTGGTCTGAACAGAAATCACACAACACCCCCTGGTCTGAACAGAAAACACACAACACCCCCTGGTATAAACAGAAAACACACAACAACCCCCTGGTCTGAACAGAAAACAGACAACAACCCCCTGGTCTGAACAGAAAACACACAACACCCCCCTGGTAAGAACAGAAAACACACAACATCCCCTGGTCTGAACAGAAAACATACAACAACCCCCTGGTATAAACAGAAAACACACAACACCCCCTGTTCTGAACAGAAAACACACAACACCCCCTGGTATGAACAGAAAACACACAACACCCCCTGTTCTGAACAGAAAACACACAACACCCCCTGGTATGAACAGAAAACACACAACACCCCCTGGGCTGAACATAAAACACACAACACCCCCTGGTCTGAACAGAAAACACACAACACCCCCTGGTATGAACAGAAAACACACAACACCCCCTGGTATAAACAGAAAACACACAACAACCCCCTGGTCTGAACAGAAAACACACAACACCCCTGGTATGAACAGAAAACACACAACACCCCCTGGTCTGAACAGAAAACACACAACACCCCCTGGTCTGAACAGAAAACACACAACAACCCCCTGGTCTAAACAGAAAACACACAACACCCCCTGGTCTAAACAGAAAATACACAACACCCCCTGGTCTGAACAGAAAACACACCCCCTGGTCTAAACAGAAAACACACAACACCCCCTGGTCTGAACAGAAAACACACAACACCCCCTGGTATGAACAGAAAACACACAACACCCCGTGGTCTGAACAGAAAACACACAACACCCCCTGGTCTGAACAGAAAACACACAACACCCCCTTGTATGAACAGAAAACACACAACACCCCCTGGTCTGAACAGAAAACACACAACACCCCCTGGTCTGAACAGAAAACACACAACACCCCTGGTATGAACAGAAAACACACAACACCCCCTGGTCTGAACAGAAAACACACAACACCCCCTGGTCTGAACAGAAAACACACAACACCCCCCTGGTATAAACAGAAAACACACAACACCCCCCTGGTATAAACAGAAAACACACACAACCCCCTGGTCTGAACAGAAAACACACAACACCCCCTGGTCTAAACAGAAAACACACACAACCCCCTGGTCTAAACAAAAAACACACAACACCTCCTGGTCTAAACAGAAAACACACAACACCCCCTGGTCTAAACAGAAAACACACAACACCCCTGGTATAAACAGAAAACACACAACAACCCCCTGGTCTGAACAGAAAACACACAACACCCCCTGGTATAAACAGAAAACACACAACAACCCCCTGGTCTGAACAGAAATCACACAACAACCCCCTGGTTTGAACAGAAAACAGACAACATCCCCTGGTCTGAACAGAAAACACACAACAACCCCCTGGTCTAAACAGAAAACACACAACACCCCCTGGTCTAAACAGAAAACACACAACACCCCTGGTATAAACAGAAAACACACAACCCCCTGGTCTAAACAAAAAACACACAACACCTCCTGGTCTAAACAGAAAACACACAACACCCCCTGGTCTAAACAGAAAACACACAACACCCCTGGTATAAACAGAAAACACACAACAACCCCCTGGTCTGAACAGAAAACACACAACACCCCCTGGTATAAACAGAAAACACACAACAACCCCCTGGTCTGAACAGAAATCACACAACAACCCCCTGGTTTGAACAGAAAACAGACAACATCCCCTGGTCTGAACAGAAAACACACAACAACCCCCTGGTCTAAACAGAAAACACACAACACCCCCTGGTCTAAACAGAAAACACACAACACCCCTGGTATAAACAGAAAACACACAACCCCCTGGTCTAAACAAAAAACACACAACACCTCCTGGTCTAAACAGAAAACACACAACACCCCCTGGTCTAAACAGAAAACACACAACACCCCCTGGTATAAACAGAAAACACACAACAACCCCCTGGTCTGAACAGAAAACACACAACACCCCCTGGTATAAACAGAAAACACACAACAACCCCCTGGTCTGAACAGAAATCACACAACAACCCCCTGGTTTGAACAGAAAACAGACAACATCCCCTGGTCTGAACAGAAAACACACAACAACCCCCTGGTCTAAACAGAAAACACACAACACCCCCTGGTCTAAACAGAAAACACACAACACCCCTGGTATAAACAGAAAACACACAACCACCCCCTGGTCTGAACAGAAAACACACAACACCCCCTGGTATAAACAGAAAACACACAACAACCCCCTGGTCTGAACAGAAATCACACAACACCCCCTGGTATAAACAGAAAACACACAACCACCCCCTGGTCTGAACAGAAATCACACAACACCCCCTGGTATAAACAGAAAAAACACAACAACCCCCTGGTCTGAACAGAAAACACACAACAACCCCCTGGTTTGAACAGAAAACAGACAACATCCCCTGGTCTGAACAGAAAACACACAACAACCCCCTGGTTTGAACAGAAAACACACAACAACCCCTGGTCTGAACAGAAAACACACAACACCCCCTGGTATAAACAGAAAACACACAACAACCCCCTGGTCTGAACAGAAAACACACAACACCCCTGGTATGAACAGAAAACACACAACACCCCCTGGTCTGAACAGAAAACACACAACACCCCCTGGTCTGAACAGAAAACACACAACAACCCCCTGGTCTAAACAGAAAACACACAACACCCCCTGGTCTAAACAGAAAATACACAACACCCCCTGGTCTGAACAGAAAACACACAACACCCCCTGGTCTAAACAGAAAACACACAACACCCCCTGGTCTGAACAGAAAACACACAACACCCCCTGGTATGAACAGAAAACACACAACACCCCCTGGTCTGAACAGAAAACACACAACACCCCCTGGTCTGAACAGAAAACACACAACACCCCCTTGTATGAACAGAAAACACACAACACCCCCTGGTCTGAACAGAAAACACACAACACCCCCTGGTCTGAACAGAAAACACACAACACCCCTGGTATGAACAGAAAACACACAACACCCCCTGGTCTGAACAGAAAACACACAACACCCCCTGGTCTGAATAGAAAACACACAACACCCCCCTGGTATGAACAGAAAACACACAACACCCCCCTGGTATAAACAGAAAACACACACAACCCCCTGGTCTGAACAGAAAACACACAACACCCCCTGGTCTAAACAGAAAACACACACAACCCCCTGGTCTAAACAAAAAACACACAACACCTCCTGGTCTAAACAGAAAACACACAACACCCCCTGGTCTAAACAGAAAACACACAACACCCCTGGTACAAACAGAAAACACACAACAACCCCCTGGTCTGAACAGAAAACACACAACACCCCCTGGTATAAACAGAAAACACACAACAACCCCCTGGTCTGAACAGAAATCACACAACAACCCCCTGGTTTGAACAGAAAACAGACAACATCCCCTGGTCTGAACAGAAAACACACAACAACCCCCTGGTCTAAACAGAAAACACACAACACCCCCTGGTCTAAACAGAAAACACACAACACCCCTGGTATAAACAGAAAACACACAACCACCCCCTGGTCTGAACAGAAAACACACAACACCCCCTGGTATAAACAGAAAACACACAACAACCCCCTGGTCTGAACAGAAATCACACAACACCCCCTGGTATAAACAGAAAACACACAACCACCCCCTGGTCTGAACAGAAATCACACAACACCCCCTGGTATAAACAGAAAAAACACAACAACCCCCTGGTCTGAACAGAAAACACACAACAACCCCCTGGTTTGAACAGAAAACAGACAACATCCCCTGGTCTGAACAGAAAACACACAACAACCCCCTGGTTTGAACAGAAAACACACAACAACCCCTGGTCTGAACAGAAAACAGACAACATCCCCTGGTCTGAACAGAAAACACACAACAACCCCCTGGTATAAACAGAAAACATCCCCTGGTCTGAACAGAAAACACACAACAACCCCCTGGTATAAACAGAAAACACACAACAACCCCCTGGTCTGAACAAAAAACACACAACATCCCCTGGTCTGAACAGAAAACACACAACAACCCCCTGGTATAAACAGAAAACACACAACACCCCCTGTTCTGAACAGAAAACACACAACACCCCCTGGTATGAACAGAAAACACACAACACCCCCTGTTCTGAACAGAAAACACACAACACCCCCTGGTCTGAACAGAAAACACACAACAACCCCCTGGTCTAAACAGAAAACACACAACACCCCCTGGTCTAAACAGAAAACACACAACACCCCCTGGTCTGAACAGAAAACACACAACACCCCCTGGTATGAACAGAAAACACACAACACCCCCTGGTCTGAACAGAAAACACACAACACCCCCTGGTATGAACAGAAAACACACAACACCCCCTGGTCTGAACAGAAAACACACAACACCCCCTTGTATGAACAGAAAACACACAACACCCCCTGGTCTGAACAGAAAACACACAACACCCCCTGGTCTGAACAGAAAACACACAACACCCCTGGTATGAACAGAAAAAACACAACACCCCCTGGTCTGAACAGAAAACACACAACACCCCCTGGTATGAACAGAAAACACACAACACCCCCTGGTCTGAACAGAAAACACACAACACCCCCTGGTCTGAACAGAAAACACACAACACCCCCTGGTCTGAACAGAAAACACACAACACCCCCTGGTCTGAACAGAAAACACACAACACCCCCTGGTCTGAACAGAAAACACACAACACCCCCCTGGTATGAACAGAAAACACACAACACCCCCTGGTATGAACAGAAAACACACAACACCCCCTGGTCTGAACAGAAAACACACAACAACCCCCTGGTATGAACAGAAAACACACAACACCCCCTGGTATGAACAGAAAACACACAACACCCCCTGGTCTGAACAGAAAACACACAACACCCCCTGGTATGAACAGTGGCATCATCCAGAAACAGATAATGGGTCCGTCCAAAATGGCACCCTATTTCCTACAGGCCCTTGTCAAAAGTAGTGCACTACCCCTATAGGCCCTTGTCAAAAGTAGTGCACTACCCCTATAGGCCCGTGTCAAAAGTAGTGCACTAAATAGGGACTAGGGTGTCATTTGGAAAGCCTCCAATGCCTGGCTGCCTGGCTGACAACAGACCAGTTCCACAGAACCATTTGCTTACATGGACAATTTTACTGCCACCAGATTGTAAACAGGAGCGCTGCAAAGTGCACTTAACTTCAATGAACCACTTCTTCTTTACCCTAACATGTGTTTCCACATCCACTTCTTTACCCTGTCTTCCCATCACGTGTGTGTGTGTGTGTGTGTGTGTGTGTGTGTGTGTGTGTGTGTGTGTGTGTGTGTGTGTGTGTGTGTGTGTGTGTGTGTGTGTGTGTGTGTGTGTGTGTGTGTGTGTGTGTGTGTGTGTGTGTTTGTGTAACTGGTGGCAGTGAAGTCAAACGCAGGAGAGCAGAACTTGGTAAATAGCAGGAGCCGTTTTAATAAACATAACTACCGGCATACAAAAAACAACAAACACCTGGGCACAAAACCCGTATGGCACCAGTCACATAAAGCACACGTACTTACAATAAACAATTCCCGACAAGGACATGGGGGAAACAGAGGGAACATATGCAACATGTAATTAGGGAATTGAAACCAGGTGAGTGCGACAACCAGACAAAACAAATGGAACATGAAAAATAGATTGGCGATGGCTAGAAGACCGGTGACGTCGAGCGCCGAACAAGGAGAGGAACCGACTTCGGCAGAAGTCGTGACAGTGTGTGTGTGTGTGTTTTTGCACTGTAGAACTCCCAGTAACAGAGGGTTATCTCCCAGGAACAGAGGGTTAACTCCCAGTAACAGAGGGTTAACTCCCAGTAACAGAGGGTTAACTCCCAGTAACAGAGGGTTAACTCCCAGGAACAGAGGGTTAACTCCCAGGAACAGAGGGTTAACTCCCAGTAACAGAGGGTTAACTCCCAGGAACAGAGGGTTAACTCCCAGTAACAGAGGGTTAACTCCCAGTAACAGAGGGTTAACTCCCAGTAACAGAGGGTTAACTCCCAGTAACAGAGGGTTAACTCCCAGTAACAGAGGGTTAACTCCCAGTAACAGAGGGTTAACTCCCAGTAACAGAAGGTTAACTCCCAGTAACAGAGGGTTAACTCCCAGTAACAGAGGGTTAACTCCCAGTAACAGAGGGTTAACTCCCAGTAACAGAGGGTTAACTCCCAGTAACAGAGGGTTAACTCCCAGTATCAGATGGTTATTTAAGTGATAATGCCCGAGAAGCCTTGATACAAACCATGCCAATATATCCTCCAACCACCAGCATCAACGACGTTATAACTTTTATACAACGGGTTACCAACATATTTTTTATAAATGTCATCCTTCCACAAGATATAGTCCTGTCACTAATCTAATCAAATCAAATGGTAGTTGTCACATTCGCCGAACACAACCTTATTGTGAAATGCAACAAGCCCTTAACCAAAAATGCAGTCAAATAGTTGGGAAAGTATTTACTAAATAAACTGAAGTGATTTTTTTTTTTTTTCTTAAATGCTAAGTAACAGGAGGAGGGTCAATGTACAGTTGAAGTCGCAAGTTTACATAAACTTAGGTTGGAGTCATTAAAACTCCTTTTTCAACCACTTCACAAATGTCTTGTTATAACAAACTATAGTTTTGGCAAGTCGGTTAGGACATCTACTTTGTGCATGACACAAGTAATTTTTCCAACAATTGTTCACAGACAGATTATTTCACTTATAATTCACTGCATCACAATTCCAGTTGGTCAGAAGTTTACATACACTAAGTTGACTGTGCCTTTAAACAGCTTGGAAAATTCCCGAAAATGATGTCATGGCTTTAGAAGCTTCTGATAGGCTAATTGACATCATTTGAGTCAATTGGAGGTGTACCTGTGGATGTATTTCAAGGCCTACCTTCAAGCTCAGTGCCTCTTTGCTTGACATCATGGGAAAATCAAAAGAAATCAGCCAAGACCTCAGAAAAATCATTGTAGACCTCCACAAGTCTGGTTCACCCTTGGGAGCAATTTCCAAATGCCTGAAGGCACCACGTTCATCTGTACAAACAATAGTACACAAGTATAAACACCATGGGACCACGCAGCCATCACACCGCTCAGGAAGGAGACGTGTTCTGTCTCCTAGAGATGAATGTACTTTGGTGCGAAAAGTGCAAATCAATCCCAGAACAGCAAAGGACCTTGTGAAGATGCTGGAGGAAACAGGTACCAAAGTGTCTATATCCTGTACTTTTTTTTATCTATATCCTGTACTCGGCAAATTGGATGCAGTCTATCACAGTGCCATCCGTTTTGTCACCAAAGCCCCTTATACTACCCACCACTGCGACCTGTATGCTCTCGTTGGTTGGCCCTCACTACATATTCGTCGCCAAACCCACTGGCTCCAGGTCATCTACAAGTCTTTGCTAGGTAAAGCTCCGCCTTATCTCAGCTCACTGGTCACGATAACAACACCCACCCGTTGCTCCAGCAGGTATATCTCACTGGTCATCACCAAAGCCAACACTTACATTGGCTGCCTTTCCTTCAGTTCTCTGCTGCCAGTGACTGGAACAAAAGGCAAAAGTCACTGAAGCTGGAGACTTATATCTCCCTCTCTAACTTTAAGCATCAGCTGTCAGAGCAGCTTACCGATCACTGCAGCTGTACATAGCCAATCTGTAAATAGCCCATCCAATCTACCTACCTCATCCCCATATTGTTTTTATTTACTTTTCTGCTCTTTTGCACACCAGTATTTCCACTTGCACATCATCATCTGCTCATCTATCACTCCAGTGTAAATCTGCTATATTGTAATTACTTCGCTACTATGGCCTATTTATTGCCTTACCTCCCTTTTCTCGCCATTTGCACTCACTGTATATAGACTTTCTTTTTTTTATTGTGTTATTGACTGTACCCTTGTTGTCACGATCGTGTGGAGGAGAGACGGAGCAAAACGCAGCATGTGGAAAATAAGCCATCTTCTTTTATTTTTTCTACGAAGATGAACATGAAACGAAACACTATTACAAACTATACAAAAACAACAAACGACCGTGAAGCTATAAACGTAGTGCACACACAGGCTACAAACGTTCAACATTCAACAATTCCCCACAAACAGCTAAAGCCTATGGTTGCCTTAAATATGGCTCCCAATCAGAGACAACAATAACCAGCTGTCTCTAATTGAGACCCAATTCAGGCAACCATAGACTTTCCTAGATACCTACACTCAACCATAGACACAGCTAGACTACTATACTAAACATAAACCCAACTACTCTAATAAACCCCCTAAACCTTACAACCACCCTAGACACTACAAAAACCACATACATTCCCCATGTCACACCCTGACCTAACCAAAATAATTAAGAAAACAAAGAATACTAAGGCCAGGGCGTGACACTTGTTATTCCATGTGTAACTCTGTGTTGTTTGTGTCGCACTGCTTTGCTTTATCTTGGCCAGGTCGCAGTTGGAAATGAGAACTTGGTCTCACCTAGCTTACCTGGTTAAATAAAGGTGAAATAAATAAAAATAAAAGTGAATCCACAGTAAAATGAGTCCTATATCGACATAACCTGAAAGGCCGCTCAGCAAGGAAGAAGCAACTGCTCCAAAACCGCCATAAAAAAGCCTGACTACGGTTTGCAACTGCACATGGGGACAAAGATCGTACTTTTTGGCGAAATGTCCTCTGGTCGGATGAAACAAAATAGAACTGTGGCCATAATGACCATTGTTATATTTGGAGGAAAAATGGGGGGGGGGAAATGGGGAGGCTTGCAAGCCGAACGACATCCCAACCGTGAAGCACGGGGGTGGCAGCATCATGTTGTGGGGGTGCTTTGCTGCAGGAGGGACTGGTGCACTTCACAAAATAGATGGCATCATGAGGAAAGAAAATCCCTCCATTTCACTTTCTCTCCCTCCATCCTCGTCATTTCAATGAAACGACGTGGATTCAACGTAGAATCAACGTGGAATCAACGTGGAATCAACGTGGAATCAACGTGGAATCAACGTGGAATCAACGTTGAATCAACGTTGAATCAATCCTTCATGAGGATGGAAAATTATGTGGAAGCAACATCTCAAGACATCAGTCTAGAAATTAAAGCTTGGTCGCAAATGGGTCTTCAAAATGGACAATGACCCCAAGCATACTTCCAAAGTTGTGGCAAAATGGCTTAAGGACAACAAAGTCAAGGTATTGGAGTGGCCATCACAAAGACCTGACCTCAATCCCATAGAACATTTGTGGACAGAACTGAAAAAGCGTGTGCGAGCAAGGAGGCCTACAAACCTGACTCAGTTACACCAGCTCTTTCAGGAGGAATGGGCCAAAATTCACCCAACTTACTGTGGGAAGCTTGTGGAAAGCTACCCAAAACGTTTGACCCAAGTTAAACAATTTAAAGGCAATGCTACCAAGTACTAATTGAGTCTATGTAAACTTCTGACCCACTGGGATTGTGATGAAATAAATAAAAGCTTAAATAAATAATTCTCTACTATTATTCTGACATTTCACATTCTTAAAATAAAGCGGTGATCCTATCTGGCCTAAGACAGGGAATTTTTACTAGGATTAAATGTCAGGAACTGTGGAAAACCTGAGTTTAAATGTATTTGGCTAAGGTCTATGTAAACTTCCGACTTCAACTGTAAGTAGTCCGGGTGGCCATTTTATTAATTGTTCAGCAGTCTTATGGCTTAGGGGTAGAAGCTGTTAAGGAGCCGTTTGGTCCTAGACTTGGCGAGCCAGTACCGTTTGCCGAGCGGTAGCAGAGGGAATAGTCTATGACTTTGATGACTGGAGTCTTTGACAATTTTTTGGGCCTTCCTCTGAAACCGCCTAATATAGATGTCCTGGATGGTAGGAAGCTTGACCCCAGTGATGTACTGGACCGTACTCACTACCCTCTGTAGCGCCTTACAATCAGATGCCGAGCATTTGCCATACCAGGCGGTGATGCAACCGGTGAGGATGCTCTCAATTGTGCAGCTGTGAAACTTTTTGAGGATATGGGGGAAAGGTGTTGTCGTTCCCTCTTCACAACTGTCTTGGTGTGTTTGGACCATGATAGTTCATTGGTGATGTGGACACCAAGGAACTTAACTCTCGACCCGCTCCACTTCAGCCCCGTCGATGTTAATGGGGGCCTGTTCTGCCCTCCTTTTCCTGTAGTCCACGATCAGCTCCTTTGTCTTTGTGTTGCTCATATTGCTCACATTGAGGGAGAGTTTGTTGACGTGACTGGGGTTGCTACCCAAGCAAGCTGGTTGGTCGTTCGTTCTATTAGTTCGGTTGCTAGACATCCGTTCCAGTTCAGTCTTTTTTTTCTGTACCTATGGATGTGACCCAGTCGTTCAGTCTTTTTGTTCTGTACCTATGGACGTGACCCAGTCGTTTGTTCTAAGTGTTCCATTGCCAAACTGGCTGGTCAACATTCTTATCCCTTGCTTGCTAGCTAGCCAACTATGGCCAACTATGGCTAACTTAGTCATGTCAAAATAACAGAATAACAGCAAACTAGCTGCATTTGCATTTGTTTAAGCTGTTTTCTTGTGACATTTATTTGAATACATACATAACAATGAGCTAATGAGGCACGATTTCGCCTGGCATAGAAAATGTGCTCACTTGTCAGGACACTGTTGTTCAGAGGAGCTAGCCAACAACACAGCCAACAACACAGCCAACAACACAGCCAACAACACAGCCAACAACACAGCCAACAACACAGCCAACAACACAGCCAACAACACAGCCAACAACACAGCCAACACAATCACTTCAAACTGAAGCTGGAAAAACTGTAAACTAGCTGCACTTTGTTTTGTTTTACCTGTTTTCTATTGATAGAAACCGCCTAGAATGCGGTTTTAACCAATCAGCATTCAGGATTAGACCCACCCGTTGTATAACTCCCAGTAACTGAGGGTTAACTCACTGTTCCTTCAGTGTGTTGTGGGACATTTATGAGCTCTGATAGACAGTAGCCCTTTTTTTACCTGGTGCTAACATGCGTCTTGTGTCCTGATCATGTCCACATTCTGATTTTACCCACATTTTCAGACAGGTGATATGACTAAAAAGACACCTTTGCGATCTGATTTTGATCAGGTCTTCTAAGTGTAAACAGACAAGATCAGGATGAAGGAGGTATGTTAGCGGGTACATACAGGGTGAGAGAAGACTGATGTGCATTAGCGCAATGGGGACCAACACTAGAAAATGTGGTATGTACAATTTGTCTGCTAGCTTACAGCATCTGTCTACTCCTGCACCATCTGGTAAAGACATCACTTTACGTGAAGAACGACAGACAGAGAGGAGACAGAGGGTGGAAAGGGGAGTAATATATAGATGTGGAGAGCTTCTTCCCTTCTACTCTTCTTTTATACATTTAAGAGAATGTAACATAAAAAAACAAACATGTTTAACTAACCAAGCTAAGTGGCCAGCTAGCTAACTGCCTTTTGTATTCTAAAGCCTTCGACACTGTTGACCATCAAATTCTCATTCAAATTTCAAGTGAAATAGGCCTGGAACAAGTGGTTTGAGAATTATCTGTCAAACAGGTTACAATGTGTGATTTCTGGTGGTGTTAAATCTAGTTTCCTGGATATTATGAAAGGTGTACCTCAAGAGTCTGTAATGGTCTTTTCTACACTGAACACAAATATAAACACAACATGTAACAATTTTAACGGTTTTGCATATATAATATATAATTGCATCATATAAGGAAATCAGTCAATAAAAAATAAGTCATTAGCCCCTAGTATATGGATATCACGTGACCGGAATACAGTTATGCATCAGTTGGTCACAGATACAATTTTAAAAAAGGTAGGGGCGTGGACAAGAAAACCAGACAGTATCTGGTGTGACCACCATTTGCCTCGTTACATTGAGAGAAATACCATTTTTCTGGGATCTTTAATTTCAGGGAAAACAGTAAGGAAAATGTCGCTGCTCATGCTCCCAGGTGATATTTATTCACAACGTTTCGACCCTTAGGTCTTCATCAGTTTTATTTCAGCTCATGAAACAGAGGACCAACACGTTACATGTTGCCTTTATATTTTTGTTCAATGAATAACGTCTATCTGTTTAAACGTACAATATTCATCGGTATGCAGACGATACTGTTACGTATGCCATCAATAAATAACATTACTATAATAATTACATTATTATTATTACTGTACCATTACCCCACCTGTAGACCCAGGCATTCTTAGAGATGCCTTGTTATCTTACAAAAAAAATCCTGCTTGGTTTAAAACTTGTACTTAGCGTGGGCAAGATTAAATATATGTGGTCTGGTCTCAACAAAAACAAACATCAGATGGACTAGATATTTATTAATTGAATGGTTCTAGCCTTGGTTAGTTCCAGATAGGCATTTTAGTCTCCCATTCAGAGGACACCCATTTTTGTTAGTGTCTTATTGGTAGAGATCATCCAATTACTTATCGCCACATGTCGTTCAGTTTATCAGCGGCCTAGAATCCCTGGACTTCCGATTCATCCTCGTTCTGACCGGATATTCTGTTGTGGTTGCTACTGGCCTTAAGCCAGGACCTAAGGTTTCTTATTGCATTCATGTTCAGGAGTCTTATGGCTTGGGGGTAGAACTTGTTAAAACGCCTTTTGGACCGAGACTTGGTGCTCAGCAGCAGAGAGAACAGTGTATGACAAGGGTGGCTGGAGTCTTTGGCAATTCTTAGGGCCTTCCTCTGACACCACCTGGTATAAAGGTCCTGGATGGCTGGAAGCTTGGCCCCAGTGATGTCCTGGGCCATACGCACTACCCTCTGTAGTGCCTTGCGGTCGGAGGCCGAGCAGTTGCCATACCAGGCGGTGATGCAAACAGTCAGGATGCTCTCGATGGTGCAGCTGTAGATCCTTTGAGAATCTGAGGACCGATGCCAAATCTTTTCAATCTCCTGAGGGGTAATAGTCGTGGTTGTGCCCTCTTAACAACTGTCCTGGTGTGTTTGGACCATTCAATTTTTTTGGTGATGTAGACACCAAGGAAATCAAAGCTCTCAACGCGCTCCACTACAGCCCCGTCGATGAGAATGGGGTTGTGCTCGGCCCTTCTCTCCCTCAGGATGCTCTCGATGGTGCAGCTGTAAACTCTTTTTAGGATCTGAGGACCCATGACAAATCTTTTCAGGTTTTGTCGTGCCCTCTTCATGACTGGTTTTCTCGTGCCCTCTTCATGACTGTGTTAGTTTGTTAGTGATATGGCGCCAAGGAACTTGAAGCTCTCAACCTGCTCCACTACAGCCACGTCGAAGAGAATGGGGTCGTGCTCGGTCCTCCTTTTCCTGTAGTCCACAATCATCTCCTTTGTCTTGATCACGTTGAGGGAGAGTTGTTGTCCTGGCACCACACTGCCAGGTCTCTGACCTCCTCCCTATAGGCTGTCTCATCGTTGTCGGTGATCAGGCCTACCACTGTTGTGTCGTCAGCAAACTTAATGATGGTGTTGGAGTCGTGCTTGGCCTTGCAGTCGTGGGTGAACAGGGAGTACAGGAGGGGACTGAGCACGCACCCCTGAGGAGCCCCCGTGTTAAGGATCAGCGTGGCAGATGTGTTGTTACCTACCCTCACCACCTGGGGGCGGCCCGTCAGAAAGTCCAGGATCCAGTTGCAGAGGGAGGTGTTTTGTCCCAGGGTCCTTTGCTTAGTGATGAGCTTTGAAGGCACTTTGGTGTTGAACGCTGAGCTGTAGTCAATTAATAGCATTCTCACATATATGTTTTTTTTGTCCAAGTGTGAAAGGGCAGTGTGTGGATCTGTTGGGGCCGAATGCAAATGGGAGTGGGTCTAGCGTTTTCTGGGATAATGGTGTTTATGTGAGCCATGACCAGCCTTTCAAAGCATTTCATGGCTACAGACCCGTAACCCTCGTCTGTAGCCATGAAATGCTTTAAGCAGGTTACCTTGGTGTTCTTGGGCACAGGGACTATGGTGGTCTGCTTGAAACATGTTTGTATTACAGACTCAATCAGGGACAGCTTGAAAAATGTCAGTGAAGATTCTTGCCAGTTGGTCAGCACATGCTTGGAGTATACATCCTGGTAATCCATCTGGTCCCGTGGCTTTGTGAATGTTGACCTGTTTAAAGGTCTTGCTCATATCGACAACGGAGAACGTGATCACACAGTCTGGAACAGCTGGTTCTCTCATGCATGCTTCAGTGTTGCTTACCTCAAAGTGCGCATAGAAGTAATTTAGCTCGACTGGTAGGCTCGTGTCTTTATTATTACAGCCCCCCTCCCTTTATTAATACAGCCTCCCTCCCTTTATTATAACAGCCCCCCTCCCTTTATTATAACAGCCCCAATCCCTTTATTAATACAGCCCCCTCCCTTTATTATTACAGCCCCCTCCCTTTATTATTACAGCCCCCCTCCCTTTATTATTACAGCCCCCTCCCTTTATTATTACAGCCCCCCTCCCTTTAGTAATACAGCCCCCCTCCCTTTATTATTACAGCCCCCCTCCCTTTATTATTACAGCCCCCCTCCCTTTATTATTATAAACCCCCTCCCTTTATTATTACAGCCCCCCTCCCTTTATTATTACAGCCCCCTCCCTTTATTATTACAGCCCCCCTCCCTTTATTATTACAGGCACCCTTGCTTTATTATTACAGCCCCACTCCCTTTATTATTACAGCCCCCCTCCCTTTATTATTACAGCCCCACTCCCTTTATTATTACAGCCCCCCTCCCTTTATTATTACAGCCCCCCTCCCTTTATTATTACAGCCCCGCTCCCTTTATTATTACAGCCCACCCTCCCTTTATTATTACAGCCCCCCTCCCTTTATTATTACAGCCCCGCTCCCTTTATTATTACAGCCCACCCTCCCTTTATTATTACAGCCCCGCTCCCTTTATTATTACAGCCCCCCTCCCTTTATTATTACAGCCCCCCTCCCTTTATTATTACAGCCCCGCTCCCTTTATTATTACAGCCCACCCTCCCTTTATTATTACAGCCCCCCTCCCTTTATTATTACAGCCCCCCTCCCTTTATTATTACAGCCCCGCTCCCTTTATTATTACAGCCCACCCTCCCTTTATTATTACAGCCCCCCTCCCTTTATTATTACAGCCCCCCTCCCTTTATTATTACAGCCCCCCTCCCTTTATTATTACAGCCCCCCCTCCCTTTATTATTACAGCCCCCCCCCCTCCCTTTATTATTACAGTCTTTGTATGGTGGATAGGCTATCAATGGAAAAACAGCATTTCAAAATAATAGTGCTTCCTGGTTGGATTTTCCTCAGGTTTTCGCCTGCCATATCAGTTCTGTTATATTCGCAGACATTATTATTATTATTATTATATATTTTTTTTTAATTTTATCCCCTTTTCTCCCCAATTTTCGTGGTATCCAATCGCTAGTAATTACTATCTTGTCTCATCGCTACAACTCCCGTACGGGCTCGGGAGAGACGAAGGTCGAAAGCCATGCGTCCTCCGAAGCACAACCCAACCAAGCCGCACTGCTTCTTAACACAGCGCGCCTCCAACCCGGAAGTCAGCCGCACCAATGTGTCGGAGGAAACACCGTGCACCTGGCCCCCTTGGTTAGCGCGCACTGCGCCCGGCACGCCACAGGAGTCGCTGGAGCGCGATGAGACAAGGATATCCCTACCGGCCAAACCCTCCCTAACCCGGACGACGCTAGCCCAATTGTGCGTCGCCCTACGGACCTCCCGGTCGCGGCCGGTTGCGACAGAGCCTGGGCGCGAACCCAGAGACTCTGGTGGCGCAGCTAGCACTGCGATGCAGTGCCCTAGACCACTGCGCCACCCGGGAGGCCCCCCGCAGACATTATTTTAACAGTTTTGAAAACTTTAGAGTGTTTTCTATCCAAATCTACTAATTATATGCATATCCTAGCTTCTGGGCCTGATTAGCAGGCAGTTTAATTTGGGCACGTTTTTCATCCAATATTCTGAATGATGCTCCCTACCCTAGTGAAGTTAACTAACCTCCAGACGAGATTCAATGCCATACAACTCTGCTCAGAAAGTTTCAGATTTTTGCAATGTTACGTAGAAAAAATCTGTCCTTGAAACAGTCTTGATATGTTCGTCAAACGAGAGATCAGGGTCCCCGACGCCGAGGTCCTTCACAGTTTTATTTGAGATGACTGTACAACCATCAAAATTAATTGTCAGATTCAACAGAAGATCTCTTTGTTTCTTGGGACCCTGAACTAGCATCTCTGTTTTGTCCGAGTTTAAAAGTAAAAAATATGCCGCCATCCACTTCATTATGTCTGAAACATAGGTTTCCAGGGAGGGCAATTTTGGGACTTCACCATGTTTCATCGAAATGTAAAGTTGTGTATCGTCCGCATAGCAGTGAAAGTTGACATTGTGTTTCCGAATGACATCACCAAGAAGTAAAATACATAGTGAAAACAAAAGTGATCCTTGAGGAACACCGAAATTTGAAGTTCCACAGAGACAAACTGATATATTTATGACAGATAAGATCTAAACCAGGCCAGGACTTGTCCGTGTAGACCAATTTGGGTTTCCAATCTCTCCAAAAGAATGTGGGGATCGATGGTATCAAAAGCAGCACAAAGGTCTAGGAGCACGAGGACAGATGCAGAGAATTGGTCTGAAGCCATTAAAGGGTAATTTACCACCATCACGAGTGCAGTCTCAGTGCTATGATGGGGTCTAAAGCCAGACTGAAGCATTTTGCATACATTATTTGTCTTCAGGAAGGCAGTGAGCTGCTGCACAACAGCTTTTTCAAAAAAGATTTAGAGGAATGGGAAATTCGATATAGGCCGATAGTTTTTTTTGATTTTCTCGGAGAAGGTTAGCCTTTTTCAAGATAGGCTTTATTAGTGAGTTTGGTACACATCCGGTGGATAGGGAGCCGTTTATTATGTTCAACATAGGAGAGCCAAGCACAGGAAGCAGCTCTTTCAGTAGTTTAGTTGGAATAGGGTCCAGTATGCAGCTTGAAGTTTTAAATGTCATTACATGTTTTATCCAACCTCTACTTTTACTCACATAAAAATCCTGCTGCAGTTTCTGAAGACTGTTGACATCTAGTGGAAGCCATAGGAATTGCAACCAGGTGCCTCATAAATCTAGTTTCCCATAGAAAGCCAATAGAAAACACAGTGAACTCAAAACATTTTTTCCCTGGATGGTTTGTCCTCGAGGTTTCACCTACCAAATAAGTTCTGTTATACTCACAGACATTATTTAGGTGTAGAAACTTTAGAGTGTTTTCTATCCAAATCTACCAATTCTATGCATATCCTAGCTTCTGGGCCTGAGTAGCAGGCAGTTTACTTTGGACATGCTTTTCATCCAGACGTCAAAATACCGCCCCCTATCCCAAAGCAGTTAAAGCTGCCAAAATGCTATTAATGAGAATGATAGATTTACACACTCATTTCTATCTGAAATCTGCCGGGTTGCTCCAAAACTGACATAGTGCATGTTAAAATGGATCAAGACAGATGAATACATGTTCTTAAATCTATATCAGTGTAATCCATTAAATCAGGTTTTTCTAACAAATCCTTCATTCTGCCCTGCTGGGGGATCTGAACCCTCAATGACGGGGAGCCAGTGATCATGGCCAGAGTTAGCTTGTCAGCGCTAGATGGGTAACTGGGAAGAGTGAGAACACTGCAGTTACCAAACCACTTCTGGGGACCAATCATTCACATCAACCTCCAGAACAGGACCAATCATTCACATGAACCTCCAGAACAGGACCAATCATTCACATCAACCTCCAGAACAGGACCAATCATTCACATCAACCTCCAGAACAGGGGATGCCAAAGCTTTTGGAAGAAATGTAATTTCAGTAATCAGTTGTGGCCCACACTTTGGTCGGCCCTGCTCCTAAACGTTGACAATGTGTCCGGGAAAATGACAATCCGATATTTCTTCTCTGATAAGATGGTGGAGTTGAATTGGGGCTGAACAGCTCATTAATAAACATTTTATTTGTTTACTACAAGTTTGTTAATTCCCCCCCCCCCCCCCTAGTGATTGTAATACGTTAAAACTGGCCACGCATGATGTCACATCCATTGAACCTGTCATCCACTATTTAACAACCTCCACATCAAGAGAACTTAACTTACAAGCCCTGACTCTCCACAATATCACAGACAAGATCACTTCCTGGATGCCCTGACTCTCCACAATATCACAGACAAGATCACTTCCTGGATGCCCTGACTCTCCACAATATCTATATTCCAAGATGGCTTAGCAGTTCAGACGTCATTTCTGTTTCGTATTGTCGTGTCCTGTATATATATATATTTACACCTTTCTTCGCATATCTTTTATATATTTTATTATCCAAGAACTCAACTACAAAAGCTTTCCTGCAAAAGCTTTCCTGCAACCCGCTTCACCAATTACAAAAAAGTATTATTTACCTCAAATCTGAAAATCCACCATGGAAGCTAGCCAGGGGCTAATTCAGAAGCTAGTCAGAAAGCTAACCAGAAGCTATCCGATAGCTAGCCAGAAGTTAATCTGTAGCTGCCCAGAAATTAGCCGGTCTGCTGGCTAGCGTTGGTGTCTCAGCTGCCCACGTTTTGTGGTCATCAGCTATTCCTTTAGCTCGATAATCTACCGGCACTTTTGTGCAACGCGACTCGGACCGGAGCATTCCGGGACTTTTTTTCTCTCAGTTTCCCCGGATTTCAGCCGCAGGCTCTGGACATTTGCAGCTAGCTAGCTGCAAACCGTGTGACTATTGGCTTACGTCGATCCCGGAGCAAACTCAAATCATTCCGGAGCTAGCCAGCTGAGGAGTTCCATCAGCCATTCCTGGGCTACAGTCACCTATCCGGACCCGTTTTTTTTTTGTTTTGTTGTTGCTGCAGATACGGAGCCCCACCGGGCCTTCACGACTGACTGCCGACGTTATCTGCCCGAGGGAGTTATCCAACTGGCACCTCCGTCCCGACGTTACCTGAACGCTCATCTGGGGCCCGCTAACCGTTAGCTGTCTTATCGGCTGCTATCCGAATAAGTATATCGGACAATTATTATTATTATTATTTTTATTTTATTTTTTCTTGGGTCACTATATCTATTTTGCCAATTTGGATTGATCCCCTCTACCACACGGAACCCCACTAACCTACCGACGGAAACGCACGAGGTATCTACAAATAGACTTCCATACTATGCTATCTTGCTACCGATAGCCATCTACCCGGCCAGCTGTCTGGATCGCCGTGACCCCAACCAACCTCTACTCACTGGACCCTTATTGATCACTCGATTAAGCATGCCTCTCCTTAATGTAAATATGCCTTGTCCATTGCTGTTCTGGTTAGTGTTTATTGGCTTATTTCACTGTAGAGCCTCTAGCCCTGCTCACTATACCATATCCAACCTCACAGTTCCACCACCCACATATGCGATGACATCACCTGGTTTCAATGATGTTTCTAGAGACAATATCTCTCTCATCATCACTCAATACCTAGGTTTACCTCCACTGTATTCACATCCTACCATACCTTTGTCTGTACATTATTCCTTTAAGCTATTTTATCGCCCCCAGAAACTTCCTTTTACTCTCTGCTCTAGAAGTTCTAGACGACCAATTCTCATAGCTTTTAGCCGTACCCTTATCCTACTCCTCCTCTGTTCCTCTGGTGATGTAGAGGTGAATCCAGGCCCTGCAGTACCTAGCTCCACTCCTATTCCCCAGGCGCTCTCTTTTGATGACTTCTGTAACCGTAATAGCCTTGGCTTCATGCATGTTAACATTAGAAGCCTCCTCCCTAAGTTTGTTTTGTTCACTGCTTTAGCACACTCTGCCAACCCGGATGTTTTAGCCGTGTCTGAATCCTGGCTTAGAAAGACCACCAAAAATTCTGACATTTTCATCCCCAACTACAAGATTTTCAGACAAGATAGAACGGCCAAAGGGGGCGGTGTTGCAATCTATTGCAAAGATTGCCTGCAGAGTTCTGTTTTACTATCCAGGTCTGTTCCCAAACAATTTGAACTTCTACTTTTAAAAATCCACCTCTCTAAAAACAAGTCTCTCACCGTTGCCGCCTGCTATAGACCACCCTCTGCCCCCAGCTGTGCTCTGGACACTATATGTGAACCGGTTTCCCCCCCATCTATCTTCAGAGCTCGTGCTGCTAGGCGACCTAAATTTTAACATGCTTAACACCCCAGCCACCCTACAATCTAAGCTTGATGCCCTCAATCTCACACAAATTATCAATGAACCTACCAGGTACCACCCCAATTCCGTAAACACGGGTACCCTCATAGATATCATCCTAACAAACTTGCCCTCCAAATACACCTCTGCTGTTTTCAACCAAGATCTCAGCGATCACTGCCTCATTGCCTGCATCCGTAATGGGTCAGCGGTCAAACGACCTCCACTCATCACTGTCAAACGCTCCCTGAAACACTTCAGCGAGCAGGCCTTTCTAATCGACCTGGCCGAGGTATCCTGGAAGGATATTGATCTCATCCCGTCAGTAGAGGATGCCTGGACATTTTTTAAAAATGCCTTCCTCACCATCTTGAATAAGCATGCCCCATTCAAGAAATTTAGAACCAGGAACAGATATAGCCCTTGGTTCTCTCCTGACCTGACTGCCCTTAACCAACAGAAAAACATCCTATGGCGTTCTGCATTAGCATCGAACAGCCCCCGTGATATGCAACTTTTCAGGGAAGCTAGAAACCAGTATACACAGGCAGTTAGAAAAGCCAAGGCTAGCTTTTTCAAGCAGAAATTTGCTTCCTGCAACACAAATTCAAAAAAGTTCTGGGACACTGTAAAGTCCATGGAGAATAAGAACACCTCCTCCCAGCTTCCAACTGCTCTGAAGATAGGAAACACTGTCACCACCGACAAATCCACTATAATTGAGAATTTCAATAAGCATTTTTCTACGGCTGGCCATGCTTTCCACCTGGCTACCCCTACCCCGGACAACAGCACTGCCCTCCCCTCTGCTACTCGCCCAAGCCTTCCCCATTTCTCTTTCTCCCAAATACAGTCAGCTGATGTTCTAAAAGAGCTGCAAAATCTGGACCCTTACAAATCAGCCGGGCTAGATAATCTGGACCCTTTCTTTCTAAAACTATCTGCTGAAATTGTTGCCACCCCTATTACTAGCCTTTTCAACCTCTCTTTCGTGTCGTCTGAGATTCCCAAAGATTGGAAAGCAGCTGCGGTTATCCCCCTCTTCAAAGGGGGGGACACTCTTGACCCTAACAGCTACAGACCTATATCTATCCTACCCTGCCTTTCTAAGGTCTTCGAAAGCCAAGTCAACAAACAGATTACCGACCATTTCGAATCCCACCATACCTTCTCCGCTATGCAATCTGGTTTCAGAGCTGGTCATGGGTGCACCTCAGCCACGCTCAAGGTCATAAACGATATCTTAACCGCCATCGATAGGAAACAATACTGTGCAGCCGTATTCATTGACCTGGCCAAGGCTTTTGACTCTGTCAATCACCACATCCTCATCGGCAGACTCGACAGCCTTGGTTTCTCTAATGATTGCCTCGCCTGGTTCACCAACTACTTCTCTGATCGAGTTCAGTGTGTCAAATCGGAGGGTCTGTTGTCCGGGCCTCTGGCAGTCTCCATGGGGGTGCCACAGGGTTCAATTCTTGGACCGACTCTCTTCTCTGTATACATCAATGATGTCGCTCTTGCTGCTGGTGATTCTCTGATCCACCTCTACACAGACGACACTATTCTGTATACTTCTGGCCCTTCTTTTGACACTGTGTTAACAACCCTCCAGGCGAGCTTCAATGCCATACAACTCTCCTTCCGTGGCCTCCAATTGCTCTTAAATACAAGTAAAACTAAATGCATGCTCTTCAACCGATCGCTGCCTGCACCTGCACGTCTGTCCAACATCACTACTCTGGACGGCTCTGACTTAGAATATGTGGACAACTACAAATACCTAGGTGTCTGGTTAGACTGTAAACTCTCCTTCCAGACTCACATCAAACATCTCCAATCCAAAGTTAAATCTAGAATTGGCTTCCTATTCCGCAACAAAGCATCCTTCACTCATGCTGCCAAACATACCCTTGTAAAACTGACCATCCTACTAATCCTCGACTTCGGTGATGTCATTTACAAAATAGCCTCCAAAACCCTACTCAATAAATTGGATGCAGTCTATCACAGTGCCATCCGTTTTGTCACCAAAGCCCCATATACTACCCACCACTGCGACCTGTACACTCTCGTTGGCTGGCCCTCGCTTCATACTCGTCGCCAAACCCACTGGTTCCAGGTCATCTACAAGACCCTGCTAGGTAAAGTCCCCCCTTATCTCAGCTCGCTGGTCACCATAGCAACACCTACCTGTAGCACGCGCTCCAGCAGGTTTATCTCTCTGGTCACCCCCAAAACCAATTCTTCCTTTGGCCGCCTCTCCTTCCAGTTCTCTGCTGCCAATGACTGGAACGAACTACAAAAATCTCTGAAACTGGAAACACTTATCTCCCTCACTAGCTTTAAGCACCAGCTGTCAGAGCAGCTCATAGATTACTGCACCTGTACATAGCCCATCTATAATTTAGCCCAAACAACTACCTCTTTACCTACTGTATTTATTTATTTATTTTGCTCCTTTGCACCCCATTATTTCTGTCTCTACTTTGCGCTTTCTTCCATTGCAAACCAACCATTCCAGTGTTTTTCGTTTTTATTTTACTTGCTGTGTTGTATTTACTTCGCCACCATGGCCTTTTTATATTTTTATTTATTTATACATATATTTGTTTGCCTTCACCTCCCTTATCTCATCTCACTTGCTCACATTGTATATAGACTTATTTTTTTTTCACTGTATCATTGACTATATGTTTGTTTTACTCCATGTGTAACTATGTGTTGTTGTATGTGTCGAACTGCTTTGCTTTATCTTGGCCAGGTCGCAATTGTAAATGAGAACGTGTTCTCAATTTGCCTACCTGGTTAAATAAAGGTTAAATAAAAAATCTCAGACAAGATCACTTCCTGGATGCCCTGACTCTCCACAATATCACAGACAAGATCACTTCCTGGATGCCCTGACTCTCCACAATATCACAGACAAGATCACTTCCTGGATGCCCTGACTCTCCACAATATCACAGACAAGATCACTTCCTGGATGCCCTGACTCTCCACAATATCACAGACAAGATCACTTCCTGGATGCCCTGACTCTCAACAAGATCCCAGACAAGATCACTTCCTGGATGCCCTGACTCTCCACAATATCACAGACAAGATCCCTTCCTGGATGCCCTGACTCTCCACAAGATCCGAGACAAGATCACTTCCTGGATGCCCTGACTCTCCACAAGATCCCAGACAAGATCACTTCCTGGATGCCCTGTCTTTCCACAAGATCACAGACAAGATCACTTCCTGGAAGCCCTGTCTCTCCACAAGATCACAGAGAAAATCACTTCCTAGGTGCCCTGTCTCTCCACAAGATCCCAGACAAGATCACGTCCTGGATGCCCTGTCTCTCCACAAGATCCCAGACAAGATCACTTCCTGGATGCCCTGACTCTCGACAATATCACAGACAAGATCACTTCCTGGATGCCCTGACTCTCCACAAGATCCGAGACAAGATCACTTCCTGGATGCCCTGACTCTCCACAAGATCCCAGACAAGATCACTTCCTGGATGCCCTGTCTTTCCACAAGATCACAGACAAGATCACTTCTTGGAAGCCCTGTCTCTCCACAAGATCACAGAGAAGATCACTTCCTGGATGCCCTGTCTCTCCACAAGATCCCAGACAAGATCACGTCCTGGATGCCCTGTCTCTCCACAAGATCACAGAGAAGATCACTTCCTTGATGCCCTGTCTCTAGATCTCAGACAAGATCACGTCCTGGATGCCCTGTCTCTCCACAAGATCACAGAGAAGATCACTTCCTTGATGCCCTGTCTCTAGATCCCAGACAAGATCACGTCCTGGATGCCCTGTCTCGCCACAAGATCACAGAGAAGATCACTTCCTGGATGCCCTGTCTCTCCACAAGATCACAGAGAAGATCACGTCCTGGATGCCCTGTCTCTCCACAAGATCACAGAGAAGATCACTTCCTGGATGCCCTGTCTCTCCACAAGATCCCAGACAAGATCACGTCCTGGATGCCCTGTCTCTCCACAAGATCACAGAGAAGATCACTTCCTGGATTCCCTGTCTCTAGATCCCAGACAAGATCACGTCCTGGATGCCCTGTCTCTCCACAAGATCACAGAGAAGATCACTTCCTTGATGCCCTGTCTCTAGATCTCAGACAAGATCACTTCCTTGATGCCCTGTCTCTCCACAAGATCACAGAGAAGATCACTTCCTTGATGCCCTGTCTCTCCACAAGATCACAGAGAAGATCACTTCCTTGATGCCCTGTCTCTCCACAAGATCACAGAGAAGGTCACTTCCTTGATGCCCTGTCTCTAGATCCCAGAGAAGATCACGTCCTGGATGCCCTGTCTCTCCACAAGATCACAGAGAAGATCACTTCCTTGATGCCCTGTCTCTAGATCTCAGACAAGATCACTTCCTTGATGCCCTGTCTCTCCACAAGATCACAGAGAAGATCACTTCCTTGATGCCCTGTCTCTCCACAAGATCACAGAGAAGATCACTTCCTTGATGCCCTGTCTCTCCACAAGATCACAGAGAAGATCACTTCCTTGATGCCCTGTCTCTAGATCCCAGAGAAGATCACGTCCTGGATGCCCTGTCTCTCCACAAGATCACAGAGAAGATCACTTCCTTGATGCCCTGTCTCTAGATCTCAGACAAGATCACTTTCTGATTTGCTGTCTGGTTTGTCTTACACAATTATAATTTGAACACAACCCAGCCCTCCTCAAGGCCTGATAGAAACCAGGTCCATAATACTAGAAAGACAAAAGTCCTAATTTGACAAGAGGTTGTTGGAATGTTTTCCATTCAGGACAGAGAATCAAGGAGAAAAAACATGATTTAGAGAAAAACATTAACATAATTAGCTTTGGTCGTTGTTTTGGACCTAAGTATCCCATCTAGGCCTGGTCTAACCTGATCCCAGGTTAGAGGTTAGGGTTAGGAGAGGTTAGGGTTAGGAGAGGTTAGGGTTAGGAGAGGTTAGGTTAGGGCTAGGAGAGGTTAGGGTTGGGAGGGGGTAAGGTTAGGAGAGGTTAGGACTAGGAGAGGTTAGGGTTAGGAGAGGTTAGGGTTAGGAGAGGTTAGGGTTAGGAGAGGTTAGGGTTAGGAGAGGTTAGGGTTAGGAGAGGTTAGGGTTAGGAGAGGTTAGGGTTAGGAGAGGTTAGGGCTAGGAGAGGTTAGGGCTAGGAGAGGTTAGGGTTAGGAGAGGTTAGGGTTAGGAGAGGTTAGGGTTAGGAGAGGTTAGGGTTAGGAGAGGTTAGGGTTAGGAGAGGTTAGGGCTAGGAGAGGTTAGGGCTAGGAGAGGTTAGGGCTAGGAGGGGTTAGGGTTAGGAGGGGGTAGGGCTAGGAGGGGGTAGGGCTAGGAGGGGGTAGGGCTAGGAGGGGTAAAGGTTAGGAGAGGTTAGGGTTATGAGAGGTTAGGGTTATGAGAGGTTAGGGTTAGGAGGGGTTAGGGTTAGGAGAGGTTAGGGTTAGGAGAGGTTAGGGTTAGGAGAGGTTAGGGTTAGGAGAGGTTAGGGCTAGGAGAGGTTAGGGCTAGGAGAGGTTAGGGTTAGGAGAGGTTAGGGCTAGGAGGGGTTAGGGTTAGGAGGGGGTAGGGCTAGGAGGGGGTAGGGCTAGGAGGGGTAAAGGTTAGGAGAGGTTAGGGTTATGAGAGGTTAGGGTTATGAGAGGTTAGGGTTAGGAGGGGTTAGGGCTAGGAGGGGGTAGGGCTAGGAGGGGGTAGGGTTAGGAGGGGGTAGGGCTAGGAGGGGGTAGGGTTAGGAGAGGTTAGGGCTAGGAGGGGGTAGGGCTAGGAGGGGGTAGGGCTAGGAGGGGGTAGGGTTAGGAGGGGGTAGGGCTAGGAGGGGGTAGGGTTAGGAGAGGTTAGGGCTAGGAGGGGGTAGGGCTAGGAGGGGGTAGGGCTAGGAGGGGGTAGGGCTAGGAGGGGGTAGGGCTAGGAGGGGTTAGGGTTAGGAGGGGTTAGATTTATTAGGGGTAGAGGTTAGGAGGGGTTAGATTTATTAGGGGTAGAGGTTAGGGTTAGGAGGGGTTAGGGTTAGGAGGGGTTAGGGTTAGGAGGGGTTAGGGCTAGGAGGGGTAGAGGTTAGGAGGGGTTAGGGTTAGGATGGGTAAAGGTTAGGAGGGGTAAAGGTTAGGAGGGGTTAGGGTTAGGAGGGGTTAGGGTTAGGAGGGGTTAGGGTTAGGAGGGGTAAAGGTTAGGAGGGGTTAGGGTTAGGAGGGGTAAAGGTTAGGAGGGGTTAGGGTTAGGAGGGGTAAAGGTTAGGAGGGGTTAGGGTTAGGAGGGGTAAAGGTTAGGAGGGGGTAGGGCTAGGAGGGGGTAGGGCTAGGAGGGGGTAGGGCTAGGAGGGGGTAGGGCTAGGAGGGGTTAGGGTTAGGAGGGGTTAGATTTATTAGGGGTAGAGGTTAGGAGGGGTTAGATTTATTAGGGGTAGAGGTTAGGGTTAGGAGGGGTTAGGGTTAGGAGGGGTTAGGGTTAGGAGGGGTTAGGGCTAGGAGGGGTAGAGGTTAGGAGGGGTTAGGGTTAGGATGGGTTAGGGTTAGGAGGGGTAAAGGTTAGGAGGGGTTAGGGTTAGGAGGGGTTAGGGTTAGGAGGGGTTAGGGTTAGGAGGGGTAAAGGTTAGGAGGGGTTAGGGTTAGGAGGGGTAAAGGTTAGGAGGGGTAAAGGTTAGGAGGGGTTAGGGTTAGGAGGGGTAAAGGTTAGGAGGGGTAAAGGTTAGGAGGGGTTAGGGTTAGGAGGGGTAGAGGTTAGGAGAGGTTAGGGCTAGGGTTAGGAGGGGTTAATGATAGTAGGGTTAGGAGGGGTTAATAGAGGTTAGGAGGGGTAAAGGTTAAGAGGGGTTAGGGTTAGGAGGGGTTAGGGTTAGGAGGGGTTAGGGTTAGGAGGGGTTAGGGTTAGGAGGGGTAAAGGTTAGGAGGGGTTAGGGTTAGGAGGGGTTAGGGTTAGGAGGGGTTAGGGTTAGGAGGGGTAAAGGTTAGGAGGGGTTAGGTTTAGGAGGGGTAAAGGTTAGGAGGGGTAAAGGTTAGGAGAGGTTAGGGTTAAGGTTAAGAGGGGCTATTGATAGTAGGGTTAGGAGGGGTTACTAGAGGTTAGGAGGGGTTAGGGTTAGGAGGGGTTAGGGTTAGGAGGGATAAAGGTTAGGAGGGGTTAGCTAACGTGTACTGGGTTAGGGTTAGGTACTGGGCTAGGTTTAGGTACTGGGTTAGGTTTAGGTACTGGGTTAGGGTTAGGGTTAGGTACTGGGTTAGCTAACATGTACTGGATTAGGGTTAGGTTCTGGGTTAACTAACGTGTACTGGGTTAGGGTTTGGTACTGGGTTAGGGTTTGGTACTGGGTTAGGGTTAGGTACTGGGTTAGGGTTTGGTACTGGGTTAGCTAACGTGTACTGGGTTAGGGTTAGGTATTGGGTTAGCTAACATGTACTGGGTTAGTTTTAGGTATTGGGTTAGCTAACATGTACCGGGTTAGGGTTAGGTTCTGGGTTAACTAACGTGTACTGGGTTAGGGTTAGGTACTGGGTTAGGGTTTGGTACTGGGTTAGCTAACGTACTGGGTTAGGGTTAGGTATTGGGTTAGCTAACATGTACTGGGTTAGTTTTAGGTATTGGGTTAGCTAACATGTACCGGGTTAGGGTTAGGTTCTGGGTTAACTAACGTGTACTGGGTTAGGGTTAGGTACTGGGTTAGCTAACGTGTACTGGGTTAGGGTTAGGTACTGGGTTAGCTAACATGTACCGGGTTAGGGTTAGGTTCTGGGTTAACTAACGTGTACTGGGTTAGGGTTAGGTACTGGGTTAGCTAACGTGTACTGGGTTAGGGTTAGGTACTGGGTTAGGGTTAGGTACTGGGTTAGCTAACGTGTACCGGGTTAGGGTTAGGTACTGAGTTAGCTAACGTGTACTGGGTTAGGGTTAGGTACTGGGTTAGGGTTAGGTACCTGGTTAGGGTCAGGTACCGGGTTAGGGTTAGGTACTGGGTTATCCACCCTGTACTGGGTAAGTTTTAGGTCCTGTGTTACCTAACCTGTACTGGGTTAGGGTTAGGTACTGGGTTAGGGTTAGGTACTGGGTAAGGGTTAGGTACTGGGTTAGGGTTAGGTACTGGGTAAGGGTTAGGTACTGAGTTTTCTAACGTGTACTTGGTTCGGTTCTGGGTTAGCTAACGTGTACTGGGTTATGGTTAGGTACTGGGTTAGCTAACGTGTACTTGGTTAGGTTCTGGGTTAAGGTTAGGTACTGGGTTAGCTAACCTGTACTGGGTTAGGGTTAGGTACTGGGTTAGCTAACCTGTACTGGGTTAGGGTTAGGTACTGGGTTAGGGTTAGGTACTGGGTTAGCTAACGTGTACTGGGTTAGGGTTTGGTACTGGGTTAGGGTTAGGTACGGGGTTATCTACCGTGTACTGGGTTAGTTTTAGGTACTGGGTTACCTAACCTGTACTGGGTTAGGGTTAGGTACTGGGTTATCCACTGTGTACTGGGTAAGTTTTAGGTCCTGTGTTACCTAACCTGTACTGGGTTAGGGTTAGGTTCTGGGTTAGGGTTAGGTACTGGGTTAGGGTTAGGTACTGGGTTAGGGTTAGATACTGGGTTAGCTAACCTGTACTGGGTTAGGGTTAGGTACTGGGTTAGCTAACGTTTACTGGGTCAGGGTTAGGTACTGGGTTAGCTAACCTGTACTGGGTTAGTTTTAGGTATTGGGTTACCTAAAATGCACTGGGTTAGGGTTAGGTACTTGGTTAGGGTTAGATCCTGGGTTAGCTAACGTGTACTGGGTTAGGGTTTGGTACTGGGTTAGCTAACGTGTACTGGGTTAGGGTTAGGTACTGGGTTAACTAACGTGTACTGGGTTAGGGTTAGGTACTGGGTTAGGGTTAGGTTCTGGGTTAGCTAACGTGTACTGGGTTAGGGTTTGGTACTGGGTTAGGGTTAGGTACTGGGTTAGCTAACGTGTACTGGGTTAGTTTTAGGTACTGGGTTAGGGTTAGGTACGGGGTTAGCTAACCTGTACTGGGTTAGGGTTAGGTACTGGGTTAGCTAATGTGTACTGGGTTAGGGTTAGGTACTGGGTTAGGGTTAGGTACTGGGTTAGCTAATGTGTACTGGGTTAGGGTTAGGTACTGGGTTAGGGTTAGGTACTGGGTTAGGGTTAGGTACTGGGTTAGCTAACCTGTACTGGGTTAGGGTTTGGTACTGGGTTAACTAACGTGTACTGGGTTAGGGTTAGGTACTGGGTTAGGGTTAGGTACTGGGTTAGGGTTAGGTACTGGGTTAGCTAACGTGTACCGGGTTAGGGTTAGGTATTCCAGTAAGATGTATTAGACATGAAGCTCTGGTTACTGACCATTCCAGTAAGATGTATTAGACATGAATCTCTGGTTCCGTTCTGCTCTATTTTATATAAGCCTGTGTTCCCCAGTCAGCGATCAGTAAAGTCTTTGTCCTGAAGAACACGATTCCTACTTCTCTCTGTGAGAATATAAAAAATTGTTCACTTGAATCTCTAATGCTGGAGATAAAGCAACAAGCCTTTACAGAGCCAACACAACACACACTCTCACACACTCTCACACACACACACAGAAACCCCAAATCCTCACTGTCGTCCCCCTAGCCAAAACACTCACTTACAGCGTCCAAAGTAACCCCGTTGCGTTTTCTTTGGTCTCAGAGCAGGAAATATAATATTATCACAAGAAATTGATTTGATTGTTTGCTGTTAGTTTAAACACAGTGGTTCAGTGACAGCAGGGTTGAACTGACACATTGTTCTGTTGAGGGTTATACTCACACATTACACAGTACTCTCCTTCTCTCCTTCTCAACTTCTCAACTTCTCTCCTCTCCTCCACTTCTACTCTCCTTCTCAACTTCTCCTTCTATCCTCCTCTTCTCCTCTTCTTCTCTCCTTCTCTTCTTCTCCTTCTCTCCTCTCCTCCACTTCTACTCTCCTTCTCAACTTCTCTCCTTCTATCCTCCTCTTCTCCTCTTCTCCTCTCCTTCTCTTCTTCTCTCCTCCCCTTCTACTCTCCTTCTCTCCTCTTCTTCTCCTCTCCTCTCCGTCTCAACTTTTCTCCTCCTCCTCTCCTCTTCTCTCCTTCTCTTCTTCTCCTTCTCTCCTCAGCTTCTACTCTCCTTCTCTCCCCCCTCCTCTCCTCTTCTAATTTTCTCTGGTTTCTGGTTCTCTTTGGATAGGATCTGATGTCCGGGTTTAATAGTTCGATATTGGAGAGGCAGGGTCTGAATTCCCTGTACGATTAGGAAGAGAGGGAATCTACCGCTTGACCTGAGACATGCCTTGATAGGTTCTCCGATCGTGGGAGGACAGGGAGCAGGATGTGAACCTCATGCTTAAAGCTTGTTCAGATGAACACTTTAGGCAAAGCCGCCAAACTTCAAACTGCAGACGTCTTTCGTTTTTTCTTAACAAGAGCTCTATTGTCTTGGAAATGCTTGAATGTCTAGTGCTGTTATAGAAGTGCCCTAAAGTATAGTGCTGTTATAGAAGGGCCCTAAGGTCTAGTGCTGTTATAGAAGGGCCCTACGGTCTAGTGCTGTTATAGAAGGACCCTACTGTCTAGTGCTGTTATAGAAGGGCCCTAATGGCTAGTGATGTTATAGAAGGGCCCTAATGGCTAGTGCTGTTATAGAAGTGCCCTAATGTCTAGTGCTGTTATAGAAGTGCCCTAAAGTCTAGTGCTGTTATAGAAGTGCCCTAATGTCTAGTGCTGTTATAGAAGGGCCCTAAAGTATAGTGCAGTTATAGAAGGGCCCTAATGTCTAGTGCTGTTATAGAAGGGCCCTACTGTCTAGTGCTGTTATAGAAGGGCCCTAAAGTCTAGTGCTGTTAAAGAAGTGCCCTACTGTCTAGTGCTGTTATAGAAGTGCCCTAATGTCTAGTGCTGTTATAGAAGTGCCCTAATGTCTAGTGCTGTTATAGAAGGGCCCTACTGTCTAGTGCTGTTATAGAAGGGCCCTAATGTCTAGTGCTGTTATACAAGGGCCATACTGTCTAGTGCTGTTATAGAAGGGCCCTAAAGTCTAGTGCTGTTATAGAAGGGCCCTAAAGTCTAGTGCTGTTATAGAAGGGCCCTAAGGTCTAGTGCTGTTATAGAAGGGCCCTAATGTCTAGTGCTGTTATAGAAGGGCCCTAATGTCTAGTGCTGTTATAGAAGGGCCCTAAAGTATAGTGCTGTTATAGAAGTGCCCTAAAGTCTAGTGCTGTTATAGAAGTGCCCTAAAGTCTAGTGATATTATAGAAGTGCCCTAAAGTCTAGTGCTGTTATAGAAGTGCCCTAAAGTCTAGTGCTATTATAGAAGTGCCCTAAAGTCTAGTGCTGTTATAGAAGTGCCCTAAAGTCTAGTGCGGTTATAGAAGGGCCCTAATGTCTAGTGCTGTTATAGAAGTGCCCTAATGTCTAGTGCTGTTATAGAAGTGCCCTAATGTCTAGTGCTGTTATAGAAGGGCCCTAAAGTCTAGTGATGTTATAGAAGGGCCCTAAGGTCTAGTGCTGTTATAGAAGGGCCCTAAAGTCTAATGCTGTTATAGAAGTGCCCTAAAGTATAGTGCTGTTATAGAAGTGCCCTAAGATCTAGTGCTGTTATAGAAGGGCCCTACTGTCTAGTGCTGTTATAGAAGGGCCCTAATGTCTAGTGCTGTTATAGAAGGGCCCTAAGGTCTAGTGCTGTTATAGAAGGGCCCTACTGTCTAGTGCTGTTATAGAAGGGCCCTAATGTCTAGTGCTGTTATAGAAGGGCCCTAATGTCTAGTGCTGTTATAGAAGGGCCCCAATGTCTAGTGCTGTTATAGAAGGGCCCTAAGGTCTAGTGCTGTTATAGAAGGGCCCTAAGGTCTAGTGCTGTTATAGAAGTGCCCTAAAGTCTAGTGCTGTTATAGAAGGGCCCTACTGTCTAGTGCTGTTATAGAAGTGCCCTAAAGTCTAGTGCTGTTATAGAAGTGCCCTAAAGTCTAGTGCTGTTATAGAAGTGCCCTAAAGTCTAGTGCTATTATAGAAGTGCCCTAATGTCTAGTGCTGTTATAGAAGTGCCCCAATGTCTAGTGCTGTTATAGAAGTGCCCTAAAGTCTAGTGCTGTTATAGAAGGGCCCTAATGTCTAGTGCTGTTAAAGAAGTGCCCTAAAGTCTAGTGCTGTTATAGAAGTGCCCTAAAGTCTAGTGCTATTATAGAAGTTCCCTAAAGTCTAGTGCTGTTATAGAAGTGCCCTAAAGTCTAGTGCTGTTATAGAAGGGCCCTACTGTCTAGTGCTGTTATAGAAGGGACCTACTGTCTAGTGCTGTTATAGAAGGGCCCTAATGTCTAGTGCTGTTATAGAAGTGCCCTAAAGTCTAGTGCTGTTATAGAAGTGCCCTAAAGTCTAGTGCTGCTATAGAAGTGCCCTAGTGTCTGTAGTGTGTTGATGGTGTTATAGAAGGGCTGTAGTGTGTTGATGGTGTTATAGAAGGGCTGTAGTGTGTTGATGGGGCTGTTATAGAAGGGCTGTAGTGGGTTGATGGTGATGTTATAGAAGGGCAGTAGTGTGTTGATGGGGCTGTTATAGAAGGGCTGTAGTGGGTTGATGGTGATGTTATAGAAGGGCAGTAGTGTGTTGATGGGGCTGTTATAGAAGGGCTGTAGTGTGTTGATGGTGATGTTATAGAAGGGCTGTAGTGTGTTGATGGTGTTATAGAAGGGCTGCAGTGTGGTGATGGTGATGTTATAGAAGGGCTGTAGTGTGTTGATGGGGCTGTTATAGAATGGTTATTTTAGTGTGTATGATCCCACATGATGTTAGGGACAATATAGGATGAATCACAATAATTGTTTGCCTAAATAATAATTGCTTACCAAAATGTACATTTTTGTAATGGTAATGCTGGTAATGGCTTAGCAGATAAGAAAAGACGATCAGTATTTACCTGGATAAAAGAGAAGGAATATATTATCTATTGTTTACAGGAAACTCATTCAACAATTTTTTGATGAAGTTTTGTGGAAAATGGGCTGGGGGGTGAAATATATGTATCTCATAGGCAAAGAAACTCAAAAGGGGTGATGGTTTTAATTAACAGTCATTTTGATCCGAATGTGCAAATTGTCCAAACAGATCCTCAAGGTAGATGGATGATTTTAAATATTTTATTGAACCATAAACAGATTTGACTAATTAATCAATACGGTTAAATAATGATCATTCAAATCAAATCAAATTTTATTTGTCACATACACATGGTTAGCAGATGTTAATGCGAGTGTAGCGAAATGCTTGTGCTTCTAGTTCCGACAATGCAGTAATAACCAACAAGTAATCTAACCTAACAATTCCACAACTACTACCTTATACACACAAGTGTAAAGGGATAAAGAATATGTACATAAAGATATATGAATAAGTGATGGTACAGAACGGCATAGGCAAGATGCAGTAGATGGTATAGAGTACAGTATATACATATACATATGAGATGAGTAATGTAGGGTATGTAAACATTATATTAAGTGGCATGGTTTAAAGTGGCTAGTGATACATGTATTACATAAAGATGGCAAGATGCAGTAGATGATATAGAGTACAGTATATACATATACATATGAGATGAGTAATGTAGGATATGTAAACATTATATTAAGTGGCATTGTTTAAAGTGGCTAGTGATACATTTTTACATACTTTCCATCAATTCCCATTATTAAAGTGGCTGGAGTTGAGTCAGTATGTTGGCAGCGGCCACTAAATGTTAGTGGTGGCTGTTTAACAGTCTGATGGCCTTGAGATAGAAGCTGTTTTTCAGTCTCTCGGTCCCCGCTTTGATGCACCTGTACTGACCTCGCCTTCTGGATGATAGCGGGGTGAACAGGCAGTGGCTCGGGTGGTTGTTGTCCTTGATGATCTTTATGACCTTCCTGTGACATCAGGTGGTGTAGGTGTCCTGGAGGGCAGGTAGTTTGCCCCCGGTGATGCATTGTGCAGACCTCACTACCCTCTGGAGAGCCTTACGGTTGTGGGCGGAGCAGTTGCCGTACCAGGCGGTGATACAGCCCGACAGGATGCTCTCGATTGTGCATCTGTAGAAGTTTGTGAGTGCTTTTGGTGACAAGCCGAATTTCTTCAGCCTCCTGAGGTTGAAGAGGCGCTGCTGCGCCTTCTTCACAACGCTGTCTGTGTGGGTGGACCAATTCAGTTTGTCCGTGATGTGTACACCGAGGAACTTCAAACTTTCCACCTTCTCCACTACTGTCCCGTCGATGTGGATAGGGGGGTGCTCCATCTGCTGTTTCCTGAAGTCCACAATCATCTCCTTTGTTTTGTTGACGTTGAGTGTGAGATTATTTTCCTGACACCACACTCCGAGGGCCCTCACCTCCCTGTAGGCCGTCTCGTCGTTGTTGGTAATCAAGCCTACCACTGTAGTGTCGTCCGCAAACTTGATGATTGAGTTGGAGGTGTGCGTGGCCACGCAGTCGTGGGTGAACAGGGAGTACAGGAGAGGGCTCAGAACGCACCCTTGTGGGGCCCCAGTGTTGAGGATCAGCGGGGTGGAGATGTTGTTACCTACCCTCACCACCTGGGGGCGGCCCGTCAGGAAGTCCAGGACCCAGTTGCACACGGCGGGGTCGAGACCCAGGGTCTCGAGCTTGATGACGAGTTTGGAGGGTACTATGGTGGTAAATGCTGAGCTGTAGTCTTTGAAAAAATACATCATATTTGATCAACTCTACAAGCAATACACGACTCTATTATTATGGTGGGAGATTATAAAACGGTTTTAAATACCTCAATGGACTGTAAAATAAATTACACTACAAACTATCACCCTCAGGCACTTAGAGAAATCACGAATGTCATGGATATTTGAGAACTAGTGGATATACAGAGACTTAAATATCCTGACCTAGTGAGATATACATGGAGGTTTAATACCCTGACCTAGTGAGATATACATGGAGGAGGTTTAATATCCTGACCTAGTGAGAAATACATGGAGGTTTAATATCCTGACCTAGTGAGATATACATGGAGGAGGTTTATTATCCTGACCTAGTGAGATGTACATGGAGGAGGTTTAATACCCTGACCTAGTGAGATATACATGGGGAGGTTTAATATCCTGACCTAGTGAGATATACATGGAGGAGGTTTAATATCCTGACCTAGTGAGATATACATGTAGGTTTAATACCTTGACCTAGTGAGATATACATGGAGGTTTAATATCCTGACCTAGTGAGATATACCTGGAGGAGGTTTAATATCCTGACCTAGTGAGATATACATGGAGGAGGTTTAATACCCTGACCTAGTGAGATATACATGGAGGAGGTTTAATACCCTGACCTAGTGAGATACACATGGAGGAGGTTTAATATCCTGACCTAGGAGATATACATGGAGGTTTAATATACTGACCTAGTGAGATATACTTGGAGGAGGTTTAATATCCTGACGTAGTGAGATATACATAGAGATTTATTATCCTGACCTAGTGAGATATACATGGAGGTTTAATACCCTGACCTAGTGAGATATACATGGATGTTTAATATCCTGACCTAGTGAGATATACATGGATGTTTAATATCCTGACCTAGTGAGATATACATGGAGGAGGTTTAATACCCTGAACTAGTGAGATATACATGGAGGAGGTTTAATACCCTGACCTAGTGAGATATACATGGAGGAGGTTTAATATCCTGACCTAGTGAGATATACATGGAGGTTTAATATCCTGACCTAGTGAGATATACATGGGGGTTTAATATCCTGACCTAGTGAGATATACATGGAGGAGGTTTAATATCCTGACCTAGTGAGATATACATGGAGGTTTAATATCCTGACCTAGTGAGATATACATGGAGGAGGTTTAATACCCTGACCTAGTGAGATATACATGGAGGTTTAATATCCTGACCTAGGAGATATACATGGAGGTTTAATATACTGACCTAGTGAGATTTACATGGAGGTTTAATATCCTGACCTAGTGAGATATACATGGAGGAGGTTTAATATCCTGACCTAGTGAGATATACATGGAGGAGGTTTAATATCCTGACCTAGTGAGATATACATAGAGGAGGTTTAATATCCTGACCTAGTGAGATATACATGGAGGAGGTTTATTATCCTGACCTAGTGAGATGTACATGGAGGAGGTTTAATACCCTGACCTAGTGAGATATACATGGGGGAGGTTTAATATCCTGACCTAGTGAGATATACATGGAGGAGGTTTAATATCCTGACCTAGTGAGATATACATGTAGGTTTAATACCTTGACCTAGTGAGATATACATGGAGGTTTAATATACTGACCTAGTGAGATATACATGGAGGAGGTTTAATATCCTGACCTAGTGAGATATACATGGAGGAGGTTTAATATCCTGACATAGTGAGATATACCTGGAGGAGGTATAATATCCTGACCTAGTGAGATATACATGGAGGAGGTTTAATATCCTGACCTAGGAAATATACTTGGAGGTTTAATATACTGACCTAGTGAGATATACTTGGAGGAGGTTTAATACCCTGACCTAGTGAGACATACATGGAGGAGGTTTAATACCCTGACCTAGTGAGACATACATGGAGGAGGTTTAATACCCTGACCTAGTGAGATATACATGGAGGAGGTTTAATACCCTGACCTAGTGAGATGTACATGGAGGAGGTTTAACATCCTGACCTAGTGAGATATACATGGAGGAGGTTTAATACCCTGAACTAGTGAGATATACATGGAGGAGGTTTAATATCCTGACCTAGTGAGATATACATGGAGGAGGTTTAATACCCTGACCTAGTGAGATACACATGGAGGAGAATTAATATCCTGACCTAGTGAGATATACATGGAGGTTTAATATCCTGACCTAGTGAGATATACATGGAGGTTTAATATCCTGACCTAGTGAGATATACATGGGGGTTTAATATCCTGACCTAGTGAGATATACATGGAGGAGGTTTAACATCCTGACCTAGTGAGATATACATGGAGGAGGTTTAACATCCTGACCTAGTGAGATATACATGGAGGAGGTTTAATATACTGACCTAGTGAGATATACATGGAGGAGGTTTAATATCCTGACCTAGTGAGATATACATGGGGGAGGTTTAATATCCTGACCTAGTGAGATATACATGGAGGAGGTTTAATATCCTGACCTTGTGAGATATACATGTAGGTTTAATACCCTGACCAAGTGAGATATACATGGAGGAGGTTTAATATCCTGACCTAGGAGAAATACATGGAGGTTTAATACCCTGACCTAGTGAGATATACATGGAGGAGGTTTAATACCCTGACCTCGTGAGATATACATGGAGGAGGTTTAATATCCTGACCTAGTGAGATATACATGGAGGAGGTTTAATATCCTGACCTAGTGAGATATACATGGAGGAGGTTTAATATCCTGACCTCGTGAGATATACATGGAGGAGGTTTAATATCCTGACCTAGTGAGATATACATGGAGGAGGTTTAATACCCTGACCTAGTGAGATATACATGGAGGAGGTTTAATACCCTGACCTAGGAGATATACATGGAGGTTTAATACCCTGACCAAGTGAGATATACATGGAGGAGGTTTAATATCCTGACCTAGGAGATATACATGGAGGTTTAATACCCTGACCTAGGAGATATACATGGAGGTTTAATACCCTGACCTAGTGAGATATACATGGAGGAGGTTTAATATACTGACCTCGTGAGATATACATGGAGGAGGTTTAATACCCTGACCTAGTGAGATATACATGGAGGAGATTTTATATCCTGACCTAATTAGATATACATAGAGGAGGTTTAATACCCTGACCTAGTGAGATATACATAGAGGAGGTTTAATACCCTGACCTAGTGAGACATACATGGAGGAGGTTTAATACCCTGACCTAGTGAGACATACATGGAGGAGGTTTAATACCCTGACCTAGTGAGATATACATGGAGGAGGTTTAATACCCTGACCTAGTGAGATGTACATGGAGGAGGTTTAACATCCTGACCTAGTGAGATATACATGGAGGAGGTTTAATACCCTGAACTAGTGAGATATACATGGAGGAGGTTTAATATCCTGACCTAGTGAGATATACATGTAGGTTTAATACCTTGACCTAGTGAGATATACATGGAGGTTTAATATACTGACCTAGTGAGATATACATGGAGGAGGTTTAATATCCTGACCTAGTGAGATATACATGGAGGAGGTTTAATATCCTGACATAGTGAGATATACCTGGAGGAGGTATAATATCCTGACCTAGTGAGATATACATGGAGGAGGTTTAATATCCTGACCTAGGAGATATACTTGGAGGTTTAATATACTGACCTAGTGAGATATACTTGGAGGAGGTTTAATACCCTGACCTAGTGAGACATACATGGAGGAGGTTTAATACCCTGACCTAGTGAGACATACATGGAGGAGGTTTAATACCCTGACCTAGGAGATATACTTGGAGGTTTAATATACTGACCTAGTGAGATATACTTGGAGGAGGTTTAATACCCTGACCTAGTGAGACATACATGGAGGAGGTTTAATACCCTGACCTAGTGAGACATACATGGAGGAGGTTTAATACCCTGACCTAGTGAGATATACATGGAGGAGGTTTAATACCCTGACCTAGTGAGATGTACATGGAGGAGGTTTAACATCCTGACCTAGTGAGATATACATGGAGGAGGTTTAATACCCTGAACTAGTGAGATATACATGGAGGAGGTTTAATATCCTGACCTAGTGAGATATACATGGAGGAGGTTTAATACCCTGACCTAGTGAGATACACATGGAGGAGAATTAATATCCTGACCTAGTGAGATATACATGGAGGTTTAATATCCTGACCTAGTGAGATATACATGGAGGTTTAATATCCTGACCTAGTGAGATATACATGGGGGTTTAATATCCTGACCTAGTGAGATATACATGGAGGAGGTTTAACATCCTGACCTAGTGAGATATACATGGAGGAGGTTTAACATCCTGACCTAGTGAGATATACATGGAGGAGGTTTAATATACTGACCTAGTGAGATATACATGGAGGAGGTTTAATATCCTGACCTAGTGAGATATACATGGGGGAGGTTTAATATCCTGACCTAGTGAGATATACATGGAGGAGGTTTAATATCCTGACCTTGTGAGATATACATGTAGGTTTAATACCCTGACCAAGTGAGATATACATGGAGGAGGTTTAATATCCTGACCTAGGAGAAATACATGGAGGTTTAATACCCTGACCTAGTGAGATATACATGGAGGAGGTTTAATACCCTGACCTCGTGAGATATACATGGAGGAGGTTTAATATCCTGACCTAGTGAGATATACATGGAGGAGGTTTAATATCCTGACCTAGTGAGATATACATGGAGGAGGTTTAATATCCTGACCTCGTGAGATATACATGGAGGAGGTTTAATATCCTGACCTAGTGAGATATACATGGAGGAGGTTTAATACCCTGACCTAGTGAGATATACATGGAGGAGGTTTAATACCCTGACCTAGGAGATATACATGGAGTTTTAATACCCTGACCAAGTGAGATATACATGGAGGAGGTTTAATATCCTGACCTAGGAGATATACATGGAGGTTTAATACCCTGACCTAGGAGATATACATGGAGGTTTAATACCCTGACCTAGTGAGATATACATGGAGGAGGTTTAATATACTGACCTCGTGAGATATACATGGAGGAGGTTTAATACCCTGACCTAGTGAGATATACATGGAGGAGATTTTATATCCTGACCTAATTAGATATACATAGAGGAGGTTTAATACCCTGACCTAGTGAGATATACATAGAGGAGGTTTAATACCCTGACCTAGTGAGATATACACGGAGGAGGTTTAATATCCTGACCTAGTGAGATATACCTGTAGGAGGTATACTATACTGACCTAGTGAGATATACTTGGAGGTTTAATATCCTGACCTAGGAGATATACTTGGAGGTTTAATATACTGACCTAGTGAGATATACATGGAGGAGGTTTAATACCCTGACCTAGTGAGATGTACATGGAGGAGGTTTAACATCCTGACCTAGTGAGATATACATGGAGGAGGTTTAATATCCTGACCTAGTGAGATATACATGGAGGAGGTTTAATATCCTGACCTAGTGAGATATACATGGAGGAGGTTTAATACCCTGAACTAGTGAGATATACATGGAGGAGGTTTAATATCCTGACCTAGTGAGATATACACGGAGGAGGTTTAATATCCTGACCTAGTGAGATATACATGGAGGAGGTTTAATATCCTGACCTAGTGAGATATACATGAAGGAGGTTTAATATCCTGACCTAGTGAGATATACATGGAGGAGGTTTAATATCCTGACCTAGTGAGATATACATGGAGGAGGTTTAATATCCTGACCTAGTGAGATATACATGGAGGTTTAATACCCTGACCTAGTGAGATATACATGGAGGAGGTTTAACATCCTGACCTAGTGAGATATACATGGAGGAGGTTTAACATCCTGACCTAGTGAGATATACATGGAGGAGGTTTAATATACTGACCTAGTGAGATATACATGGAGGAGGTTTAATATCCTGACCTAGTGAGATATACATGGGGGAGGTTTAATATCCTGACCTAGTGAGATATACATGGAGGAGGTTTAATATCCTGACCTTGTGAGATATACATGTAGGTTTTATACCCTGACCAAGTGCGATATACATGGAGGAGGTTTAATATCCTGACCTAGGAGATATACATGGAGGTTTAATACCCTGACCTAGGAGATATACATGGAGGTTTAATACCCTGACCTAGGAGATATACATGGAGGTTTAATACCCTGACCTAGTGAGATATACATAGAGGAGGTTTAATATCCTGACCTAGTGAGATATACATGGTGGAGGTTTAATACCCTGACCTAGTGAGATATACATGGAGGAGGTTTAATACCCTGACCTAGTGAGATATACATGGAGGAGGTTTAATACCCTGACCTAGTGAGATGTACATGGAGGAGGTTTAACATCCTGACCTAGTGAGATATTCATGGAGGAGGTTTAATACCCTGACCTAGTGAGATATACATGGAGGAGGTTTAATATCCTGACCTAGTGAGATATACATGGAGGAGGTTTAATACCCTGACCTAGTGAGATATACATAGAGGAGGGTTAATATACTGACCTAATGAGATATACAAGGAGGAGGGTTAATATACTGACCTCGTGAGATATACAAGGAGGAGGTTTAATATACTGACCTCGTGAGATATACATGGAGGAGGTTTAATACCCTGACCTCGTGAGATATACATGGAGGAGGTTTAATACCCTGACCTAGTGAGATATACATGGAGGAGGTTTAATACCCTGACCTAGTGAGATGTACATGGAGGAGGTTTAACATCCTGACCTAGTGAGATATACATGGAGGAGGTTTAATATCCTGACCTAGTGAGATATACATGGAGGAGGTTTAATATCCTGACCTAGTGAGATATACATGGAGGAGGTTTAATACCCTGAACTAGTGAGATATACATGGAGGAGGTTTAATATCCTGACCTAGTGAGATAGACATGGAGGAGGTTTAATATCCTGACCTAGTGAGAGATACATGGAGGAGGTTTATTATCCTGACATAGTGAGATATACATGGAGGTTTATTATCCTGACCTAGTGAGATAAACATGGAGGAAGTTTAATATCCTGACCTAGTGAGATATACATGGAGGATGTTTAATAACCTGACCTAGTGAGATATACATGGAGGAGGTTTAATATCCTGACCTAGTGAGAGATACATGGAGGAGGTTTAGTATCCTGACCTAGTGAGATATACATGGAGGTTTAATACCCTGACCTAGTGAGATATACATGGAGGAGGTTTAATATCCTGACCTTGTGAGATATGCATAGATGAGGTTTATTATCCTGACCTAGTGAGATATACATGGGGGAGGTTTAATATCCTGACCTAGTGAGATATACTTGGAGGAGGTTTAATACCCTGACCTAGTGAGATATACATGGAGGAGGTTTAATATCCTGACCTAGGAGATATACTTGGAGGTTTAATATACTGACCTAGTGAGATATACATGGAGGAGGTTTAATAACCTGAACTAGTGAGATATACATGGAGGAGGTTTAATATCCTGACCTAGTGAGATATACACGGAGGAGGTTTAATATCCTGACCTAATGAGATATACATGGAGGAGGTTTAATATCCTGACCTAGTGAGATATACATGGAGGAGGTTTAATACCCTGAACTAGTGAGATATACATGGAGGAGGTTTAATATCCTGACCTAGGAGATATGCATGGAGGTTTAATACCCTGACCTAGTGAGATATACATAGAGGAGGTTTAATACCCTGACCTAGTGAGATATACATAGAGGAGGTTTAATACCCTGACCTAGTGAGATATACATAGAGGAGGGTTAATATACTGACCTAATGAGATATACAAGGAGGAGGTTTAACATCCTGACCTCGTGAGATATACATGGAGGAGGTTTAATACCCTGACCTAGTGAGATATACATGGAGGAGGTTTAATACCCTGACCTAGTGAGATGTACATGGAGGAGGTTTAACATCCTGACCTAGTGAGATATACATGGAGGAGGTTTAATATCCTGACCTAGTGAGATATACATGGAGGAGGTTTAATATCCTGACCTAGTGAGATATACATGGAGGAGGTTTAATACCCTGAACTAGTGAGATATACATGGAGGAGGTTTAATATCCTGACCTAGTGAGATAGACATGGAGGAGGTTTAATATCCTGACCTAGTGAGAGATACATGGAGGAGGTTTATTATCCTGACATAGTGAGATATACATGGAGGTTTATTATCCTGACCTAGTGAGATAAACATGGAGGAAGTTTAATATCCTGACCTAGTGAGATATACATGGAGGATGTTTAATAACCTGACCTAGTGAGATATACATGGAGGAGGTTTAATATCCTGACCTAGTGAGAGATACATGGAGGAGGTTTAGTATCCTGACCTAGTGAGATATACATGGAGGTTTAATAACCTGACCTAGTGAGATATACATGGAGGAGGTTTAATATCCTGACCTTGTGAGATATGCATAGATGAGGTTTATTATCCTGACCTAGTGAGATATACATGGGGGAGGTTTAATATCCTGACCTAGTGAGATATACATGGAGGAGGTTTAATACCCTGACCTAGTGAGCTTTACATGGAGGAGGTTTAATAACCTGAACTAGTGAGATATACATGGAGGAGGTTTAATATCCTGACCTAGTGAGATATACACGGAGGAGGTTTAATATCCTGACCTAATGAGATATACACGGAGGAGGTTTAATATCCTGACCTAGTGAGATATACATGAAGGAGGTTTAATATCCTGACCTAGTGAGATATACATGGAGGAGGTTTAATATCCTGACCTAGTGAGATATACATGGAGGAGGTTTAATATCCTGACCTAGTGAGATATACATGGAGGTTTAATACCCTGACCTAGTGAGATATACATGTAGGTTTAATACCTTGACCTAGTGAGATATACACGGAGGAGGTTTAATATCCTGACCTAGTGAGATATACATGGAGGAGGTTTAATATCCTGACCTAGTGAGATATACATGGAGGTTTAATATCCTGACCTAGTGAGATATACCTGGAGGAGGTATAATATCCTGACCTAGTGAGATATACATGGAGGAAGTTTAATACCCTGACCTAGTGAGATATACATGGAGGAGGTTTAATATCCTGACCTAGGAGATATACTTGGAGGTTTAATATACTGACCTAGTGAGATATACATGGAGGAGGTTTAATATCCTGACCTAGGAGATATACTTGGAGGTTTAATATCCTGACCTAGTGAGATGTACGTGGAGGAGGTTTAATATCCTGACCAAGTGTGATATACATGGGGGAGCTTTAATACCCTGACCTAGTGAGATATACATGGAGGAGGTTTAATATCCTGACCTAGTGAGATATACATTGAGGAGGTTTAATACCCTGACCTAGTGAGATGTACATGGAGGAGGTTTAATACCCTGACCTAGTGAGATGTACATGGAGGAGGTTTAATATCCTGACCTAGTGAGATATACATGGAGGAGGTTTAATACCCTGACCTAGTGAGCTTTACATGGAGGAGGTTTAATAACCTGAACTAGTGAGATATACATGGAGGAGGTTTAATATCCTGACCTAGTGAGATATACACGGAGGAGGTTTAATATCCTGACCTAATGAGATATACACGGAGGAGGTTTAATATCATGACCTAGTGAGATATACATGAAGGAGGTTTAATATCCTGACCTAGTGAGATATACATGGAGGAGGTTTAATATCCTGACCTAGTGAGATATACATGGAGGAGGTTTAATATCCTGACCTAGTGAGATATACATGGAGGTTTAATACCCTGACCTAGTGAGATATACATGTAGGTTTAATACCTTGACCTAGTGAGATATACACGGAGGAGGTTTAATATCCTGACCTAGTGAGATATACATGGAGGAGGTTTAATATCCTGACCTAGTGAGATATACATGGAGGTTTAATATCCTGACCTAGTGAGATATACCTGGAGGAGGTATAATATCCTGACCTAGTGAGATATACATGGAGGAAGTTTAATACCCTGACCTAGTGAGATATACATGGAGGAGGTTTAATATCCTGACCTAGGAGATATACTTGGAGGTTTACTATACTGACCTAGTGAGATATACATGGAGGAGGTTTAATATCCTGACCTAGGAGATATACTTGGAGGTTTAATATCCTGACCTAGTGAGATGTACGTGGAGGAGGTTTAATATCCTGACCAAGTGTGATATACATGGGGGAGCTTTAATACCCTGACCTAGTGAGATATACATGGAGGAGGTTTAATATCCTGACCTAGTGAGATATACATTGAGGAGGTTTAATACCCTGACCTAGTGAGATGTACATGGAGGAGGTTTAATACCCTGACCTAGTGAGATGTACATGGAGGAGGTTTAACATCCTGACCTAGTGAGATATACATGGAGGAGGTTTAATACCCCGACCTAGTGAGATGTACATGGAGGAGGTTTAATACCCTGACCTAGTGAGATGTACATGGAGGAGGTTTAATACCCTGACCTAGTGAGATATACATGGAGGAGGTTTAATACCCTGACCTAGTGAGATGTACATGGAGGAGATTTAATATCCTGACCTAGTGAGATATACATGGAGGAGGTTTAATACCCTGACCTAGTGAGATACACATGGAGGAGAATTAATATCCTGACCTAGTGAGATATACATGGAGGTTTAATATCCTGACCTAGTGAGATATACATGGAGATTTAATATCCTGACCTAGTGAGATATACATGGGGGTTTAATATCCTGACCTAGTGAGATATACATGGAGGAGGTTTAACATCCTGACCTAGTGAGATATACATGGAGGAGGTTTAACATCCTGACCTAGTGAGATATACATGGAGGAGGTTTAATATACTGACCTAGTGAGATATACATGGAGGAGGTTTAATATCCTGACCTAGTGAGATATACATGGGGGAGGTTTAATATCCTGACCTAGTGAGATATACATGGAGGAGGTTTAGTATCCTGACCTAGTGAGATATACATGGAGGTTTAATACCCTGACCTAGTGAGATATACATGGAGGAGGTTTAATATCCTGACCTTGTGAGATATGCATAGATGAGGTTTATTATCCTGACCTAGTGAGATATACATGGGGGAGGTTTAATATCCTGACCTAGTGAGATATACATGGAGGAGGTTTAATACCCTGACCTAGTGAGATATACATGGAGGAGGTTTAATATCCTGACCTAGGAGATATACTTGGAGGTTTAATATACTGACCTAGTGAGATATACTTGGAGGAGGTTTAATATCCTGACCTAGTGAGATGTACGTGGAGGAGGTTTAATATCCTGACCTAGTGAGATATACATGGAGGAGGTTTAATACCCTGACCTAGTGAGATATACATGGAGGAGGTTTAATAACCTGAACTAGTGAGATATACATGGAGGAGGTTTAATATCCTGACCTAGTGAGATATACACGGAGGAGGTTTAATATCCTGACCTAATGAGATATACACGGAGGAGGTTTAATATCCTGACCTAGTGAGATATACATGAAGGAGGTTTAATATCCTGACCTAGTGAGATATACATGGAGGAGGTTTAATATCCTGACCTAGTGAGATATACATGGAGGAGGTTTAATATCCTGACCTAGTGAGATATACATGGAGGTTTAATACCCTGACCTAGTGAGATATACATGTAGGATTAATACCTTGACCTAGTGAGATATACACGGAGGAGGTTTAATATCCTGACCTAGTGAGATATACATGGAGGAGGTTTAATATCCTGACCTAGTGAGATATACATGGAGGTTTAATATCCTGACCTAGTGAGATATACCTGGAGGAGGTATAATATCCTGACCTAGGAGATATACTTGGAGGTTTAATATACTGACCTAGTGAGATATACATGGAGGAGGTTTAATATCCTGACCTAGGAGATATACTTGGAGGTTTAATATCCTGACCTAGTGAGATGTACGTGGAGGAGGTTTAATATCCTGACCAAGTGTGATATACATGGGGGAGCTTTAATACCCTGACCTAGTGAGATATACATGGAGGAGGTTTAATATCCTGACCTAGTGAGATATACATTGAGGAGGTTTAATACCCTGACCTAGTGAGATGTACATGGAGGAGGTTTAATACCCTGACCTAGTGAGATGTACATGGAGGAGGTTTAACATCCTGACCTAGTGAGATATACATGGAGGAGGTTTAATACCCCGACCTAGTGAGATGTACATGGAGGAGGTTTAATACCCTGACCTAGTGAGATGTACATGGAGGAGGTTTAATACCCTGACCTAGTGAGATATACATGGAGGAGGTTTAATACCCTGACCTAGTGAGATGTACATGGAGGAGGTTTAATATCCTGACCTAGTGAGATATACATGGAGGAGGTTTAATACCCTGACCTAGTGAGATACACATGGAGGAGAATTAATATCCTGACCTAGTGAGATATACATGGAGGTTTAATATCCTGACCTAGTGAGATATACATGGAGGTTTAATATCCTGACCTACTGAGATATACATGGGGGTTTAATATCCTGACCTAGTGAGATATACATGGAGGAGGTTTAACATCCTGACCTAGTGAGATATACATGGAGGAGGTTTAATATACTGACCTAGTGAGATATACATGGAGGAGGTTTAATATCCTGACCTAGTGAGATATACATGGGGGAGGTTTAATATCCTGACCTAGTGAGATATACATGGAGGTTTAATATCCTGACCTAGGAGATATACATGGAGGTTTAATACCCTGACCTAGTGAGATATACATGGAGGAGGTTTAATACCCTGACCTCGTGAGATATACATGGAGGAGGTTTAATATCCTGACCTAGGAGATATACATGGAGGAGGTTTAATATCCTGACCTAGTGAGATATACATGGAGGAGGTTTAATATCATGACCTAGTGAGATATACATGGAGGAGGTTTAATATCCTGACCTAGGAGATATACATGGAGGTTTAATACCCTGACCTAGGAGATATACATGGAGGAAGTTTAATATCCTGACCTAGTGAGATATACATGGAGGAGGTTTAATACCCTGACCTAGGAGATATACATAGAGGAGGTTTAATACCCTGACCTAGTGAGATATACATGGAGGAGGTTTAATATACTGACCTCGTGAGATATACATGGAGGAGGTTTAATACCCTGACCTAGTGAGATATACATGGAGGAGGTTTAATATCCTGACCTAATTAGATATACATAGAGGAGGTTTAATACCCTGACCTAGTGAGATATACATAGAGGAGGTTTAATACCCTGACCTAGTGAGATATACACGGAGGAGGTTTAATATCCTGACCTAGTGAGATATACCTGGAGGAGGTTTAATATCCTGACCTAGTGAGATATACATGGAGGAGGTTTAATATCCTGACCTAGTGAGATATACATGGGGGAGGTTTAATATACTGACCTAGTGAGATATACATGGAGGAGGTTTAATATCCTGACCTAGGAGATATACATGGAGGTTTAATACCCTGACCTAGGAGATATACATGGAGGTTTAATACCCTGACCTAGTGAGATATACATGGAGGAGGTTTAATATCCTGACCTAGTGAGATATACATGGAGGAGGTTTAATATCCTGACCTAGTGAGATATACATGGAGGAGGTTTAATATCCTGACCTCGGGAGATATACATGGAGGTTTAATACCCTGACCTAGGAGATATACATGGAGGTTTAATACCCTGACCTAGTGAGATATACATAGAGGAGGTTTAATATCCTGACCTCGTGAGATATACATGGAGGAGGTTTAATATACTGACCTCGTGAGATATACATGGAGGAGGTTTAATACCCTGACCTAGTGAGATATACATGAAGGAGGTTTAATATCCTGACCTAATTAGATATACATAGAGGAGGTGTAATACCCTGACCTAGTGAGATATACATAGGGGAGGTTTAATACCCTGACCTAGTGAGATATACACGGAGGAGGTTTAATATCCTGACCTAGTGAGATATACCTGGAGGAGGTATAATATCCTGACCTAGTGAGATATACATGGAGGAGGTTTAATACCCTGACCTAGTGAGATGTACATGGAGGAGGTTTAACATCCTGACCTAGTGAGATATACATGGAGGAGGTTTAATATCCTGACCTGGTGAGATATACATGGAGGAGGTTTAATATCCTGACCTAGTGAGAGATACATGGAGGAGGTTTATTATCCTGACATAGTGAGATATACATGGAGGTTTAATATCCTGACCTAGTGAGATGAACATGGAGGAAGTTTAATATCCTGACCTAGTGAGATATACATGGAGGATGTTTAATAACCTGACCTAGTGAGATATACATTGAGGAGGTTTAACATCCTGACCTAGTGAGATATACATGGAGGTTTAATATCCTGACCTAGTGAGATATACATGGAGGAGGTTTAATATCCTGACCTAGTGAGGTATACATGGAGAAGGTTTATTATTCTGACCTAGTCAAATATACATGGAGGAGGTTTATTATCCTGACCTAGTGAGATATACATGGAGGTTTAATACCCTGACCTAGTGAGATATACATGGAGGAGGTTTAATATCCTGACCTTGTGAGATATACATAGATGAGGTTTATTATCCTGACCTAGTGAGATATACATGGGGGAGGTTTAATATCCTGACCTAGTGAGATATACATGGAGGAGGTTTAATACCCTGACCTAGTGAGATATACATGGAGGAGGTTTAATATCCTGACCTAGGAGATATACTTGGAGGTTTAATATACTGACCTAGTGAGATATACTTGGAGGAGGTTTAATATCCTGACCTAGTGAGATGTACGTGGAGGAGGTTTAATATCCTGACCTAGTGAGATATACATGGAGGAGGTTTAATATCCTGACCTAGGAGATATACTTGGAGGTTTAATATACTGACCTAGTGAGATATACTTGGAGGAGGTTTAATATCCTGACCTAGTGAGATGTACGTGGAGGAGGTTTAATATCCTGACCTAGTGAGATATACATGGAGGAGGTTTAATACCCTGACCTAGTGAGATATACATGGAGGAGGTTTAATAACCTGAACTAGTGAGATATACATGGAGGAGGTTTAATATCCTGACCTAGTGAGATATACACGGAGGAGGTTTAATATCCTGACTTAATGAGATATACATGGAGGAGGTTTAATATCCTGACCTAGTGAGATATACATGAAGGAGGTTTAATATCCTGACCTAGTGAGATATACATGGAGGAGGTTTAATATCCTGACCTAGTGAGATATACATGGAGGAGGTTTAATATCCTGACCTAGGAGATATACTTGGAGGTTTAATATACTGACCTAGTGAGATATACTTGGAGGAGGTTTAATATCCTGACCTAGTGAGATGTACGTGGAGGAGGTTTAATATCCTGACCTAGTGAGATATACATGGAGGAGGTTTAATATCCTGACCAAGTGTGATATACATGGGGGAGCTTTAATACCCTGACCTAGTGAGATATACATGGAGGAGGTTTAATATCCTGACCTAGTGAGATATACATTGAGGAGGTTTAATACCCTGACCTAGTGAGATGTACATGGAGGAGGTTTAATACCCTGACCTAGTGAGATGTACATGGAGGAGGTTTAACATCCTGACCTAGTGAGATATACATGGAGGAGGTTTAATACCCTGACCTAGTGAGATGTACATGGAGGAGGTTTAATACCCTGACCTAGTGAGATGTACATGGAGGAGGTTTAACATCCTGACCTAGTGAGATATACATGGAGGAGGTTTAATATCCTGACCTAGTGAGATATACATGGAGGAGGTTTAATATCCTGACCTAGTGAGATATACATGGAGGAGGTTTAATATCCTGACCTAGTGAGATATACATGGAGGAGGTTTAATATCCTGACCTAGTGAGATATACATGGAGGAGGTTTAATACCCTGACCTAGTGAGATACACATGGAGGAGGTTTAATATCCTGACCTAGTGAGATATACATGGAGGAGAATTAATATCCTGACCGAGTGAGATATACATGGAGGTTTAATATCCTGACCTAGTGAGATATACATGGAGGTTTAATATCCTGACCTAGTGAGATATACATGAGGGTTTAATATCCTGACCTAGTGAGATATACATGGAGGAGGTTTAACATCCTGACCTAGTGAGATATACATGGAGGAGGTTTAACATCCTGACCTAGTGAGATATACATGGAGGAGGTTTAATATACTGACCTAGTGAGATATACATGGAGGAGGTTTAATATCCTGACCTAGTGAGATATACATGGGGGAGGTTTAATATCCTGACCTAGTGAGATATACATGGAGGAGGTTTAGTATCCTGACCTAGTGAGATATACATGGAGGTTTAATACCCTGACCTAGTGAGATATACATGGAGGAGGTTTAATATCCTGACCTTGTGAGATATGCATAGATGAGGTTTATTATCCTGACCTAGTGAGATATACATGGGGGAGGTTTAATATCCTGACCTAGTGAGATATACATGGAGGAGGTTTAATACCCTGACCTAGTGAGATATACATGGAGGAGGTTTAATATCCTGACCTAGGAGATATACTTGGAGGTTTAATATACTGACCTAGTGAGATATACTTGGAGGAGGTTTAATATCCTGACCTAGTGAGATGTACGTGGAGGAGGTTTAATATCCTGACCTAGTGAGATATACATGGAGGAGGTTTAATACCCTGACCTAGTGAGATATACATGGAGGAGGTTTAATAACCTGAACTAGTGAGATATACATGGAGGAGGTTTAATATCCTGACCTAGTGAGATATACACGGAGGAGGTTTAATATCCTGACCTAATGAGATATACACGGAGGAGGTTTAATATCCTGACCTAGTGAGATATACATGAAGGAGGTTTAATATCCTGACCTAGTGAGATATACATGGAGGAGGTTTAATATCCTGACCTAGTGAGATATACATGGAGGAGGTTTAATATCCTGACCTAGTGAGATATACATGGAGGTTTAATACCCTGACCTAGTGAGATATACATGTAGGATTAATACCTTGACCTAGTGAGATATACACGGAGGAGGTTTAATATCCTGACCTAGTGAGATATACATGGAGGAGGTTTAATATCCTGACCTAGTGAGATATACATGGAGGTTTAATATCCTGACCTAGTGAGATATACCTGGAGGAGGTATAATATCCTGACCTAGGAGATATACTTGGAGGTTTAATATACTGACCTAGTGAGATATACATGGAGGAGGTTTAATATCCTGACCTAGGAGATATACTTGGAGGTTTAATATCCTGACCTAGTGAGATGTACGTGGAGGAGGTTTAATATCCTGACCAAGTGTGATATACATGGGGGAGCTTTAATACCCTGACCTAGTGAGATATACATGGAGGAGGTTTAATATCCTGACCTAGTGAGATATACATTGAGGAGGTTTAATACCCTGACCTAGTGAGATGTACATGGAGGAGGTTTAATACCCTGACCTAGTGAGATGTACATGGAGGAGGTTTAACATCCTGACCTAGTGAGATATACATGGAGGAGGTTTAATACCCCGACCTAGTGAGATGTACATGGAGGAGGTTTAATACCCTGACCTAGTGAGATGTACATGGAGGAGGTTTAATACCCTGACCTAGTGAGATATACATGGAGGAGGTTTAATACCCTGACCTAGTGAGATGTACATGGAGGAGGTTTAATATCCTGACCTAGTGAGATATACATGGAGGAGGTTTAATACCCTGACCTAGTGAGATACACATGGAGGAGAATTAATATCCTGACCTAGTGAGATATACATGGAGGTTTAATATCCTGACCTAGTGAGATATACATGGAGGTTTAATATCCTGACCTACTGAGATATACATGGGGGTTTAATATCCTGACCTAGTGAGATATACATGGAGGAGGTTTAACATCCTGACCTAGTGAGATATACATGGAGGAGGTTTAATATACTGACCTAGTGAGATATACATGGAGGAGGTTTAATATCCTGACCTAGTGAGATATACATGGGGGAGGTTTAATATCCTGACCTAGTGAGATATACATGGAGGTTTAATATCCTGACCTAGGAGATATACATGGAGGTTTAATACCCTGACCTAGTGAGATATACATGGAGGAGGTTTAATACCCTGACCTCGTGAGATATACATGGAGGAGGTTTAATATCCTGACCTAGGAGATATACATGGAGGAGGTTTAATATCCTGACCTAGTGAGATATACATGGAGGAGGTTTAATATCATGACCTAGTGAGATATACATGGAGGAGGTTTAATATCCTGACCTAGGAGATATACATGGAGGTTTAATACCCTGACCTAGGAGATATACATGGAGGAAGTTTAATATCCTGACCTAGTGAGATATACATGGAGGAGGTTTAATACCCTGACCTAGGAGATATACATAGAGGAGGTTTAATACCCTGACCTAGTGAGATATACATGGAGGAGGTTTAATATACTGACCTCGTGAGATATACATGGAGGAGGTTTAATACCCTGACCTAGTGAGATATACATGGAGGAGGTTTAATATCCTGACCTAATTAGATATACATAGAGGAGGTTTAATACCCTGACCTAGTGAGATATACATAGAGGAGGTTTAATACCCTGACCTAGTGAGATATACACGGAGGAGGTTTAATATCCTGACCTAGTGAGATATACCTGGAGGAGGTTTAATATCCTGACCTAGTGAGATATACATGGAGGAGGTTTAATATCCTGACCTAGTGAGATATACATGGGGGAGGTTTAATATACTGACCTAGTGAGATATACATGGAGGAGGTTTAATATCCTGACCTAGGAGATATACATGGAGGTTTAATACCCTGACCTAGGAGATATACATGGAGGTTTAATACCCTGACCTAGTGAGATATACATGGAGGAGGTTTAATATCCTGACCTAGTGAGATATACATGGAGGAGGTTTAATATCCTGACCTAGTGAGATATACATGGAGGAGGTTTAATATCCTGACCTCGGGAGATATACATGGAGGTTTAATACCCTGACCTAGGAGATATACATGGAGGTTTAATACCCTGACCTAGTGAGATATACATAGAGGAGGTTTAATATCCTGACCTCGTGAGATATACATGGAGGAGGTTTAATATACTGACCTCGTGAGATATACATGGAGGAGGTTTAATACCCTGACCTAGTGAGATATACATGAAGGAGGTTTAATATCCTGACCTAATTAGATATACATAGAGGAGGTGTAATACCCTGACCTAGTGAGATATACATAGAGGAGGTTTAATACCCTGACCTAGTGAGATATACACGGAGGAGGTTTAATATCCTGACCTAGTGAGATATACCTGGAGGAGGTATAATATCCTGACCTAGTGAGATATACATGGAGGAGGTTTAATACCCTGACCTAGTGAGATGTACATGGAGGAGGTTTAACATCCTGACCTAGTGAGATATACATGGAGGAGGTTTAATATCCTGACCTGGTGAGATATACATGGAGGAGGTTTAATATCCTGACCTAGTGAGAGATACATGGAGGAGGTTTATTATCCTGACATAGTGAGATATACATGGAGGTTTAATATCCTGACCTAGTGAGATGAACATGGAGGAAGTTTAATATCCTGACCTAGTGAGATATACATGGAGGATGTTTAATAACCTGACCTAGTGAGATATACATTGAGGAGGTTTAACATCCTGACCTAGTGAGATATACATGGAGGTTTAATATCCTGACCTAGTGAGATATACATGGAGGAGGTTTAATATCCTGACCTAGTGAGGTATACATGGAGAAGGTTTATTATTCTGACCTAGTCAAATATACATGGAGGAGGTTTATTATCCTGACCTAGTGAGATATACATGGAGGTTTAATACCCTGACCTAGTGAGATATACATGGAGGAGGTTTAATATCCTGACCTTGTGAGATATACATAGATGAGGTTTATTATCCTGACCTAGTGAGATATACATGGGGGAGGTTTAATATCCTGACCTAGTGAGATATACATGGAGGAGGTTTAATACCCTGACCTAGTGAGATATACATGGAGGAGGTTTAATATCCTGACCTAGGAGATATACTTGGAGGTTTAATATACTGACCTAGTGAGATATACTTGGAGGAGGTTTAATATCCTGACCTAGTGAGATGTACGTGGAGGAGGTTTAATATCCTGACCTAGTGAGATATACATGGAGGAGGTTTAATATCCTGACCTAGGAGATATACTTGGAGGTTTAATATACTGACCTAGTGAGATATACTTGGAGGAGGTTTAATATCCTGACCTAGTGAGATGTACGTGGAGGAGGTTTAATATCCTGACCTAGTGAGATATACATGGAGGAGGTTTAATACCCTGACCTAGTGAGATATACATGGAGGAGGTTTAATAACCTGAACTAGTGAGATATACATGGAGGAGGTTTAATATCCTGACCTAGTGAGATATACACGGAGGAGGTTTAATATCCTGACTTAATGAGATATACATGGAGGAGGTTTAATATCCTGACCTAGTGAGATATACATGAAGGAGGTTTAATATCCTGACCTAGTGAGATATACATGGAGGAGGTTTAATATCCTGACCTAGTGAGATATACATGGAGGAGGTTTAATATCCTGACCTAGGAGATATACTTGGAGGTTTAATATACTGACCTAGTGAGATATACTTGGAGGAGGTTTAATATCCTGACCTAGTGAGATGTACGTGGAGGAGGTTTAATATCCTGACCTAGTGAGATATACATGGAGGAGGTTTAATATCCTGACCAAGTGTGATATACATGGGGGAGCTTTAATACCCTGACCTAGTGAGATATACATGGAGGAGGTTTAATATCCTGACCTAGTGAGATATACATTGAGGAGGTTTAATACCCTGACCTAGTGAGATGTACATGGAGGAGGTTTAATACCCTGACCTAGTGAGATGTACATGGAGGAGGTTTAACATCCTGACCTAGTGAGATATACATGGAGGAGGTTTAATACCCTGACCTAGTGAGATGTACATGGAGGAGGTTTAATACCCTGACCTAGTGAGATGTACATGGAGGAGGTTTAACATCCTGACCTAGTGAGATATACATGGAGGAGGTTTAATATCCTGACCTAGTGAGATATACATGGAGGAGGTTTAATATCCTGACCTAGTGAGATATACATGGAGGAGGTTTAATACCCTGAACTAGTGAGATATACATGGAGGAGGTTTAATATCCTGACCTAGTGAGATATACATGGAGGAGGTTTAATACCCTGACCTAGTGAGATACACATGGAGGAGGTTTAATATCCTGACCTAGTGAGATATACATGGAGGAGAATTAATATCCTGACCGAGTGAGATATACATGGAGGTTTAATATCCTGACCTAGTGAGATATACATGGAGGTTTAATATCCTGACCTAGTGAGATATACATGAGGGTTTAATATCCTGACCTAGTGAGATATACATGGAGGAGGTTTAACATCCTGACCTAGTGAGATATAAATGGAGGAGGTTTAACATCCTGACCTAGTGAGATATACATGGAGGAGGTTTAATATCCTGACCGAGTGAGATATACATGGAGGAGGTTTAATATCCTGACCTAGGAGATATACATGGAGGTAATACCCTGACCTAGTGAGATATACATAGAGGAGATTTAATACCCTGACCTAGTGAGATATACACGGAGGAGGTTTAATATCCTGACCTAGTGAGATATACCTGGAGGAGGTATAATATCCTGACCTAGTGAGATATACATGGAGGAGGTTTAATACCCTGACCTAGTGAGATATACATGGAGGAGGTTTAATATCCTGACCTAGGAGATATACTTGGAGGTTTAATATACTGACCTAGTGAGATATACTTGGAGGAGGTTTAATATCCTGACCTAGTGAGATGTACGTGGAGGAGGTTTAATATCCTGACCTAGTGAGATATACATGGAGGAGGTTTAATACCCTGACCTAGTGAGATGTACATGGAGGAGGTTTAACATCCTGACCTAGTGAGATATACATGGAGGAGGTTTAATATCCTGACCTAGTGAGATATACATGGAGGAGGTTTAATATCCTGACCTAGTGAGATATACATGGAGGAGGTTTAATACCCTGAACTAGTGAGATATACATGGAGGAGGTTTAATATCCTGACCTAGTGAGATAGACATGGAGGAGGTTTAATATCCTGACCTAGTGAGAGATACATGGAGGAGGTTTATTATCCTGACATAGTGAGATATACATGGAGGTTTAATATCCTGACCTAGTGAGATAAACATGGAGGAAGTTTAATATCCTGACCTAGTGAGATATACATGGAGGATGTTTAATATCCTGACCTAGTGAGATATACATTGAGGAGGTTTAACATCCTGACCTAGTGAGGTATACATGGAGGAGGTTTATTATTCTGACCTAGTAAAATATACATGGAGGAGGTTTATTATCCTGACCTAGTGAGATATACATGGAGGAGGTTTAATACCCTGACCTAGTGAGATATACATGGAGGAGGTTTATTATCCTGACCTTGTGAGATATACATAGATGAGGTTTATTATCCTGACCTAGTGAGATATACATGGGGGAGGTTTACTATCCTGACCTATTGAGATATACATGGAGGAGGTTTAATATCCTGACCTAGTGAGATATACATGGAGGTTTAATATCCTGACCTAGTGAGATATACATGGAGGTTTAATATCCTGACCTAGTGAGATATACATAGAGGAGGTTTAACATTCTGACCTAGTTAGATATACATGGAGGAGGTTTAATACCCTGACCTAGTGAGATATACATGGAGGACGTTTAATACCCTGACCTAGTGAGATATACACGGATGAGGTTTAATACCCTGACCTAGTGAGATATACATGGAGGAGGTTTAATACCCTGACCTAGTGAGATATACATGGAGGAGGTTCAATATCCTGACCTAGTGAGATATACATCGAGGAGGTTTAATACCCTGACCTAGTGAGATATACATGGAGGAGGTTTAATATCCTGACCTAGCGAGATATACATGGAGGAGGTTCAATATCCTGACCTAGTGAGATATACATCGAGGAGGTTTAATACCCTGACCTAGTGAGATATACATGGAGGAGGTTTAATATCCTGACCTAGTGAGAGATACATGGAGGAGGTTTATTATCCTGACCTAGTGAGATGTACATGGAGGAGGTTTAATATCCTGACATAGTGTGATATACATGGAGGAGGTTTAATATCCTGACCTAGTGAGACATACATGGAGGAGGTTTAATACCCTGAACTAGTGAGATATACATGGAGGAGGTTTAATACCCTGACCTAGTGAGATATACATGGAGGAGGTTTAATACCCTGACATAGTGAGAGATACATGGAGGAGGTTTATTATCCTGACCTAGTGAGATGTACATGGAGGAGGTTTAATATCCTGACATAGTGAGATATACATGGAGGAGGTTTAATATCCTGACCTAGTGAGATATACATGGAGGAGGTTTAATATCCTGACCTAGTGAGATATACATGGAGGTTTAATATCCTGACCTAGTGAGAGATACATGGAGGAGGTTTATTATCCTGACCTAGTGAGATGTACATGGAGGAGGTTTAATATCCTGACCTAGTGAGATATACATGGAGGTTTAATATCCTGACCTAGTGAGATATACATGGAGGAGGTTTAATATCCTGACCCAGTGAGATATACATGGAGGTTTAATATCCTGACCTAGTGAGATATACATGGAGGTTTAATATCCTGACCTAGTGAGAGATACATGGAGGAGGTTTATTATCCTGACCTAGTGAGATGTACATGGAGGAGGTTTAATATCCTGACCTAGTGAGATATACATGGAGGAGGTTTATTATCCTGACCTAGTGAGATGTACATGGAGGAGGTTTAATATCCTGACATAGTGAGATATACAAAGGAGGAGGTTTAATATCCTGACCTAGTGAGATATACATGGAGGTTTAATATCCTGACCTAGTGAGATATACATGGAGGAGGTTTAATATCCTGACCTAGTGAGAGATACATGGAGGAGGTTTATTATCCTGACCTAGTGAGATGTACATGGAGGAGGTTTAATATCCTGAAATAGTGAGATATACATGGAGGAGGTTTAATATCCTGACCTAGTGAGATATACATGGAGGTTTAATATCCTGACCTAGTGAGATATACATGGAGGAGGTTTAATATCCTGACCTAGTGAGAGATACATGGAGGAGGTTTATTATCCTGACCTAGTGAGATGTACATGGAGGAGGTTTAATATCCTGACCTAGTGAGATATACATGGAGGAGGTTTAATATCCTGACCTAGTGAGAGATACATGGAGGAGGTTTATTATCCTGACCTAGTGAGATGTACATGGAGGAGGTTTAATATCCTGACCTAGTGAGATATACATGGAGGAGGTTTAATATCCTGACCTAGTGAGAGATACATGGAGGAGGTTTATTATCCTGACCTAGTGAGATGTACATGGAGGAGGTTTAATATCCTGACCTAGTGAGATAAACATGGAGGAGGTTTAATATCCTGACATAGTGTGATATACATGGAGGAGGTTTAATATCCTGTCCTAGTGAGACATACATGGAGGAGGTTTAATACCCTGAACTAGTGAGATATACATGGAGGAGGTTTAATATCCTGACCCAATGAGATATACATGGAGGTTTAATATCCTGACCTAGTGAGATAAACATGGAGGAGGTTTAATATCCTGACATAGTGTGATATACATGGAGGAGGTTTAATATCCTGTCCTAGTGAGACATACATGGAGGAGGTTTAATACCCTGAATTAGTGAGAGATACATGGAGGAGGTTTATTATCCTGACCTAGTGAGATGTACATGGAGGAGGTTTAATATCCTGACATAGTGAGATATACATGGAGGAGGTTTAATATCCTGACCTAGTGAGATATACATGGGGGAGGTTTAATATCCTGACCTAGTGAGATATACATGGAGGTTTAATATCCTGACCTAGTGAGATGTACATGGAGGAGGTTTAATATCCTGACATAGTGTGATATACATGGAGGAGGTTTAATATCCTGACCTAGTGAGATATACATGGAGGAGGTTTAATATCCTGACCTAGTGAGATATACATAGAGGAGGTTTAATATCCTGACCTAGTGAGATATACATGGAGGAGGTTTAATATCCTGACCTAGTGAGACATACATGGAGGGGGTTTAATACCCTGAACTAGTGAGATATACATGGAGGAGGTTTAATACCCTGACCTAGTGAGACATACATGGAGGAGGTTTATTATCCTGACCTAGTGAGATGTACATGGAGGAGGTTTAATATCCTGACATAGTGAGATATACATGGAGGAGGTTTAATATCCTGACCTAGTGAGATATACATGGGGAGGTTTAATATCCTGACCTAGTGAGATATACATGGAGGAGGTTTAATATCCTGACCTAGTGAGATATACATGGAGGAGATTTAATACCCTGACCTAGTGAGATATACATTGAGGAGGTTTAATATCCTGACCTAGTGAGATATACATGGAGAATGTTTAATAACCTGACCTAGTGAGATATACATGGAGGAGGTTTAACATCCTGACCTAGTGAGATATACATGGAGGAGGTTTATTATCCTGACCTAGTAAAATATACATGGAGGAGGTTTATTATCCTGACCTAGTGAGATGTACATGTAGGAGGTTTAATATCCTGACCTAGTGAGATATACATGGAGGAGGTTTAATATCCTGACCTAGTGAGATATACATGGAGGAGGTTTAATACCCTGACCTAGTGAGATACACATGGAGGAGGTTTAATATCCTGACCTAGTGAGATATACATGGAGGAGAATTAATATCCTGACCGAGTGAGATATACATGGAGGTTTAATATCCTGACCTAGTGAGATATACATGGAGGTTTAATATCCTGACCTAGTGAGATATACATGAGGGTTTAATATCCTGACCTAGTGAGATATACATGGAGAAGGTTTAACATCCTGACCTAGTGAGATATACATGGAGGAGGTTTAACATCCTGACCTAGTGAGATATACATGGAGGAGGTTTAATATCCTGACCGAGTGAGATATACATGGAGGAGGTTTAATATCCTGACCTAGTGAGATATACATGGAGGAGGTTTAATATCCTGACCTAGGAGATATACATGGAGGTTTAATACCCTGACCTAGTGAGATATACATAGAGGAGATTTAATACCCTGACCTAGTGAGATATACACGGAGGAGGTTTAATATCCTGACCTAGTGAGATATACCTGGAGGAGGTATAATATCCTGACCTAGTGAGATATACATGGAGGAGGTTTAATACCCTGACCTAGTGAGATATACATGGAGGAGGTTTAATATCCTGACATAGTGTGATATACATGGAGGAGGTTTAATATCCTGTCCTAGTGAGACATACATGGAGGAGGTTTAATACCCTGAATTAGTGAGAGATACATGGAGGAGGTTTATTATCCTGACCTAGTGAGATGTACATGGAGGAGGTTTAATATCCTGACATAGTGAGATATACATGGAGGAGGTTTAATATCCTGACCTAGTGAGATATACATGGGGGAGGTTTAATATCCTGACCTAGTGAGATATACATGGAGGTTTAATATCCTGACCTAGTGAGATGTACATGGAGGAGGTTTAATATCCTGACATAGTGTGATATACATGGAGGAGGTTTAATATCCTGACCTAGTGAGATATACATGGAGGAGGTTTAATATCCTGACCTAGTGAGATATACATAGAGGAGGTTTAATATCCTGACCTAGTGAGATATACATGGAGGAGGTTTAATATCCTGACCTAGTGAGACATACATGGAGGGGGTTTAATACCCTGAACTAGTGAGATATACATGGAGGAGGTTTAATACCCTGACCTAGTGAGACATACATGGAGGAGGTTTATTATCCTGACCTAGTGAGATGTACATGGAGGAGGTTTAATATCCTGACATAGTGAGATATACATGGAGGAGGTTTAATATCCTGACCTAGTGAGATATACATGGGGAGGTTTAATATCCTGACCTAGTGAGATATACATGGGGGAGGTTTAATATCCTGACCTAGTGAGATATACATGGAGGAGATTTAATACCCTGACCTAGTGAGATAAACATTGAGGAGGTTTAATATCCTGACCTAGTGAGATATACATGGAGAATGTTTAATAACCTGACCTAGTGAGATATACATGGAGGAGGTTTAACATCCTGACCTAGTGAGATATACATGGAGGAGGTTTATTATCCTGACCTAGTAAAATATACATGGAGGAGGTTTATTATCCTGACCTAGTGAGATGTACATGTAGGAGGTTTAATATCCTGACCTAGTGAGATATACATGGAGGAGGTTTAATATCCTGACCTAGTGAGATATACATGGAGGAGGTTTAATACCCTGACCTAGTGAGATACACATGGAGGAGGTTTAATATCCTGACCTAGTGAGATATACATGGAGGAGAATTAATATCCTGACCGAGTGAGATATACATGGAGGTTTAATATCCTGACCTAGTGAGATATACATGGAGGATGTTTAATATCCTGACCTAGTGAGATATACATGGAGGTTTAATATCCTGACCTAGTGAGATATACATGGAGGTTTAATATCCTGACCTAGTGAGATATACATAGAGGAGGTTTAACATTCTGACCTAGTTAGATATACATGGAGGAAGTTTAATACCCTGACCTAGTGAGATATACATGGAGGACGTTTAATACCCTGACCTAGTGAGATATACACGGATGAGGTTTAATACCCTGACCTAGTGAGCTATACATGGAGGAGGTTTAATACCCTGACCTAGTGAGATATACATGGAGGAGGTTCAATATCCTGACCTAGTGAGATATACATCGAGGAGGTTTAATACCCTGACCTAGTGAGATATACATGGAGGAGGTTTAATATCCTGACCTAGCGAGATATACATGGAGGAGGTTCAATATCCTGACCTAGTGAGATATACATCGAGGAGGTTTAATACCCTGACCTAGTGAGATATACATGGAGGAGGTTTAATATCCTGACCTAGTGAGAGATACATGGAGGAGGTTTATTATCCTGACCTAGTGAGATGTACATGGAGGAGGTTTAATATCCTGACATAGTGTGATATACATGGAGGAGGTTTAATATCCTGACCTAGTGAGACATACATGGAGGAGGTTTAATACCCTGAACTAGTGAGATATACATGGAGGAGGTTTAATACCCTGACATAGTGAGAGATACATGGAGGAGGTTTATTATCCTGACCTAGTGAGATGTACATGGAGGAGGTTTAATATCCTGACATAGTGAGATATACATGGAGGAGGTTTAATATCCTGACCTAGTGAGATATACATGGAGGAGGTTTAATATCCTGACCTAGTGAGATATACATGGAGGTTTAATATCCTGACCTAGTGAGAGATACATGGAGGAGGTTTATTATCCTGACCTAGTGAGATGTACATGGAGGAGGTTTAATATCCTGACCTAGTGAGATATACATGGAGGTTTAATATCCTGACCTAGTGAGATATACATGGAGGAGGTTTAATATCCTGACCCAGTGAGATATACATGGAGGTTTAATATCCTGACCTAGTGAGATATACATGGAGGTTTAATATCCTGACCTAGTTAGATATACATGGAGGAGGTTTAACATCCTGACCTAGTGAGATATACATGGAGGTTTAATATCCTGACCTAGTGAGATATACATGGAGGAGGTTTAATATCCTGACCTAGTGAGGTATACATGGAGAGGGTTTATTATTCTGACCTAGTAAAATATACATGGAGGAGGTTTATTATCCTGACCTAGTGAGATATACATGGAGGTTTAATACCCTGCCCTAGTGAGATATACATGGAGGAGGTTTAATATCCTGACCTTGTGAGATATACATAGATGAGGTTTATTATCCTGACCTAGTGAGATATACATGGGGGAGGTTTAATATCCTGACCTAGTGAGATATACATGGAGGTTTAATACCCTGCCCTAGTGAGATATACATGGAGGAGGTTTAATATCCTGACCTAGGAGATATACATGGAGGTTTATTATCCTGACCTAGTGAGATATACATGGGGGAGGTTTAATATCCTGACCTAGTGAGATATACATGGAGGAGGTTTAATACCCTGACCTAGTGAGATATACATGGAGGAGGTATAATATCCTGACCTAGTGAGATATACATGGAGGAGGTTTAATACCCTGACCTAGTGAGATATACATGGAGGAGGTTTAATATCCTGACCTAGGAGATATACTTGGAGGTTTAATATACTGACCTAGTGAGATATACTTGGAGGAGGTTTAATATCCTGACCTAGTGAGATGTACGTGGAGGAGGTTTAATATCCTGACCTAGTGAGATATACGTGGAGGAGGTTTAATACCCTGACCTAGTGAGATGTACATGGAGGAGGTTTAACATCCTGACCTAGTGAGATATACATGGAGGAGGTTTAATATCCTGACCTAGTGAGATATACATGGAGGAGGTTTAATATCCTGACCTAGTGAGATATACATGGAGGAGGTTTAATACCCTGAACTAGTGAGATATACATGGAGGAGGTTTAATATCCTGACCTAGTGAGATAGACATGGAGGAGGTTTAATATCCTGACCTAGTGAGAGATACATGGAGGAGGTTTATTATCCTGACATAGTGAGATATACATGGAGGTTTAATATCCTGACCTAGTGAGATAAACATGGAGGAAGTTTAATATCCTGACCTAGTGAGATATACATGGAGGATGTTTAATATCCTGACCTAGTGAGATATACATGAGGGTTTAATATCCTGACCTAGTGAGATATACATGGAGAAGGTTTAACATCCTGACCTAGTGAGATATACATGGAGGAGGTTTAACATCCTGACCTAGTGAGATATACATGGAGGAGGTTTAATACCCTGAACTAGTGAGATATACATGGAGGAGGTTTAATATCCTGACCTAGTGAGATATACACGGAGGAGGTTTAATATCCTGACTTAATGAGATATACATGGAGGAGGTTTAATATCCTGACCTTGTGAGATATACATAGATGAGGTTTATTATCCTGACCTAGTGAGATATACATGGGGGAGGTTTAATATCCTGACCTATTGAGATATACATGGAGGAGGTTTAATATCCTGACCTAGTGAGATATACATGGAGGTTTAATATCCTGACCTAGTGAGATATACATGGAGGTTTAATATCCTGACCTAGTGAGATATACATGGAGGTTTAATATCCTGACCTAGTGAGATATACATGGAGGAGGTTTAATACCCTGACCTAGTGAGATATACATGGAGGAGGTTTAATAACCTGAACTAGTGAGATATACATGGAGGAGGTTTAATATCCTGACCTAGTGAGATATACACGGAGGAGGTTTAATATCCTGACTTAATGAGATATACATGGAGGAGGTTTAATATCCTGACCTAGTGAGATATACATGAAGGAGGTTTAATATCCTGACCTAGTGAGATATACATGGAGGAGGTTTAATATCCTGACCTAGTGAGATATACATGGAGGAGGTTTAATATCCTGACCTAGGAGATATACTTGGAGGTTTAATATACTGACCTAGTGAGATATACTTGGAGGAGGTTTAATATCCTGACCTAGTGAGATGTACGTGGAGGAGGTTTAATATCCTGACCTAGTGAGATATACATGGAGGAAGTTTAATATCCTGACCAAGTGTGATATACATGGGGGAGCTTTAATACCCTGACCTAGTGAGATATACATGGAGGAGGTTTAATATCCTGACCTAGTGAGATATACATTGAGGAGGTTTAATACCCTGACCTAGTGAGATGTACATGGAGGAGGTTTAATACCCTGACCTAGTGAGATGTACATGGAGGAGGTTTAACATCCTGACCTAGTGAGATATACATGGAGGAGGTTTAATACCCTGACCTAGTGAGATGTACATGGAGGAGGATTAATACCCTGACCTAGTGAGATGTACATGGAGGAGGTTTAACATCCTGACCTAGTGAGATATACATGGAGGAGGTTTAATATCCTGACCTAGTGAGATATACATGGAGGAGGTTTAATACCCTGAACTAGTGAGATATACATGGAGGAGGTTTAATATCCTGACCTAGTGAGATATACATGGAGGAGGTTTAATACCCTGACCTAGTGAGATACACATGGAGGAGGTTTAATATCCTGACCTAGTGAGATATACATGGAGGAGAATTAATATCCTGACCGAGTGAGATATACATGGAGGTTTAATATCCTGACCTAGTGAGATATACATGGAGGTTTAATATCCTGACCTAGTGAGATATACATGAGGGTTTAATATCCTGACCTAGTGAGATATACATGGAGGAGGTTTAACATCCTGACCTAGTGAGATATACATGGAGGAGGTTTAACATCCTGACCTAGTGAGATATACATGGAGGAGGTTTAATATCCTGACCGAGTGAGATATACATGGAGGAGGTTTAATATCCTGACCTAGGAGATATACATGGAGGTTTAATACCCTGACCTAGTGAGATATACATAGAGGAGATTTAATACCCTGACCTAGTGAGATATACACGGAGGAGGTTTAATATCCTGACCTAGTGAGATATACCTGGAGGAGGTATAATATCCTGACCTAGTGAGATATACATGGAGGAGGTTTAATACCCTGACCTAGTGAGATATACATGGAGGAGGTTTAATATCCTGACCTAGGAGATATACTTGGAGGTTTAATATACTGACTTAGTGAGATATACTTGGAGGAGGTTTAATATCCTGACCTAGTGAGATGTACGTGGAGGAGGTTTAATATCCTGACCTAGTGAGATATACGTGGAGGAGGTTTAATACCCTGACCTAGTGAGATGTACATGGAGGAGGTTTAACATCCTGACCTAGTGAGATATACATGGAGGAGGTTTAATATCCTGACCTAGTGAGATATACATGGAGGAGGTTTAATATCCTGACCTAGTGAGATATACATGGAGGAGGTTTAATACCCTGAACTAGTGAGATATACATGGAGGAGGTTTAATATCCTGACCTAGTGAGATAGACATGGAGGAGGTTTAATATCCTGACCTAGTGAGAGATACATGGAGGAGGTTTATTATCCTGACATAGTGAGATATACATGGAGGTTTAATATCCTGACCTAGTGAGATAAACATGGAGGAAGTTTAATATCCTGACCTAGTGAGATATACATGGAGGATGTTTAATATCCTGACCTAGTGAGATATACATTGAGGAGGTTTAACATCCTGACCTAGTGAGGTATACATGGAGGAGGTTTATTATTCTGACCTAGTAAAATATACATGGAGGAGGTTTATTATCCTGACCTAGTGAGATATACATGGAGGAGGTTTAATACCCTGACCTAGTGAGATATACATGGAGGAGGTTTATTATCCTGACCTTGTGAGATATACATAGATGAGGTTTATTATCCTGACCTAGTGAGATATACATGGGGGAGGTTTAATATCCTGACCTATTGAGATATACATGGAGGAGGTTTAATATCCTGACCTAGTGAGATATACATGGAGGTTTAATATCCTGACCTAGTGAGATATACATGGAGGTTTAATATCCTGACCTAGTGAGATATACATAGAGGAGGTTTAACATTCTGACCTAGTTAGATATACATGGAGGAGGTTTAATACCCTGACCTAGTGAGATATACATGGAGGACGTTTAATACCCTGACCTAGTGAGATATACACGGATGAGGTTTAATACCCTGACCTAGTGAGATATACATGGAGGAGGTTTAATACCCTGACCTAGTGAGATATACATGGAGGAGGTTCAATATCCTGACCTAGTGAGATATACATCGAGGAGGTTTAATACCCTGACCTAGTGAGATATACATGGAGGAGGTTTAATATCCTGACCTAGCGAGATATACATGGAGGAGGTTCAATATCCTGACCTAGTGAGATATACATCGAGGAGGTTTAATACCCTGACCTAGTGAGATATACATGGAGGAGGTTTAATATCCTGACCTAGTGAGAGATACATGGAGGAGGTTTATTATCCTGACCTAGTGAGATGTACATGGAGGAGGTTTAATATCCTGACATAGTGTGATATACATGGAGGAGGTTTAATATCCTGACCTAGTGAGACATACATGGAGGAGGTTTAATACCCTGAACTAGTGAGATATACATGGAGGAGGTTTAATACCCTGACCTAGTGAGATATACATGGAGGAGGTTTAATACCCTGACATAGTGAGAGATACATGGAGGAGGTTTATTATCCTGACCTAGTGAGATGTACATGGAGGAGGTTTAATATCCTGACATAGTGAGATATACATGGAGGAGGTTTAATATCCTGACCTAGTGAGATATACATGGAGGAGGTTTAATATCCTGACCTAGTGAGATATACATGGAGGTTTAATATCCTGACCTAGTGAGAGATACATGGAGGAGGTTTATTATCCTGACCTAGTGAGATGTACATGGAGGAGGTTTAATATCCTGACCTAGTGAGATATACATGGAGGTTTAATATCCTGACCTAGTGAGATATACATGGAGGAGGTTTAATATCCTGACCCAGTGAGATATACATGGAGGTTTAATATCCTGACCTAGTGAGATATACATGGAGGTTTAATATCCTGACCTAGTGAGAGATACATGGAGGAGGTTTATTATCCTGACCTAGTGAGATGTACATGGAGGAGGTTTAATATCCTGACCTAGTGAGATATACATGGAGGAGGTTTATTATCCTGACCTAGTGAGATGTACATGGAGGAGGTTTAATATCCTGACATAGTGAGATATACAAAGGAGGAGGTTTAATATCCTGACCTAGTGAGATATACATGGAGGTTTAATATCCTGACCTAGTGAGATATACATGGAGGAGGTTTAATACCCTGACCTAGTGAGATATACATGGAGGAGGTTTAATATCCTGACCTAGGAGATATACTTGGAGGTTTAATATACTGACCTAGTGAGATATACTTGGAGGAGGTTTAATATCCTGACCTAGTGAGATGTACGTGGAGGAGGTTTAATATCCTGACCTAGTGAGATATACATGGAGGAGGTTTAATATCCTGACCTAGGAGATATACTTGGAGGTTTAATATACTGACCTAGTGAGATATACTTGGAGGAGGTTTAATATCCTGACCTAGTGAGATGTACGTGGAGGAGGTTTAATATCCTGACCTAGTGAGATATACATGGAGGAGGTTTAATACCCTGACCTAGTGAGATATACATGGAGGAGGTTTAATAACCTGAACTAGTGAGATATACATGGAGGAGGTTTAATATCCTGACCTAGTGAGATATACACGGAGGAGGTTTAATATCCTGACTTAATGAGATATACATGGAGGAGGTTTAATATCCTGACCTAGTGAGATATACATGAAGGAGGTTTAATATCCTGACCTAGTGAGATATACATGGAGGAGGTTTAATATCCTGACCTAGTGAGATATACATGGAGGAGGTTTAATATCCTGACCTAGGAGATATACTTGGAGGTTTAATATACTGACCTAGTGAGATATACTTGGAGGAGGTTTAATATCCTGACCTAGTGAGATGTACGTGGAGGAGGTTTAATATCCTGACCTAGTGAGATATACATGGAGGAGGTTTAATATCCTGACCTAGTGAGATATACATCGAGGAGGTTTAATACCCTGACCTAGTGAGATATACATGGAGGAGGTTTAATATCCTGACCTAGTGAGATATACATTGAGGAGGTTTAATACCCTGACCTAGTGAGATGTACATGGAGGAGGTTTAATACCCTGACCTAGTGAGATGTACATGGAGGAGGTTTAACATCCTGACCTAGTGAGATATACATGGAGGAGGTTTAATACCCTGACCTAGTGAGATGTACATGGAGGAGGTTTAATACCCTGACCTAGTGAGATGTACATGGAGGAGGTTTAACATCCTGACCTAGTGAGATATACATGGAGGAGGTTTAATATCCTGACCTAGTGAGATATACATGGAGGAGGTTTAATATCCTGACCTAGTGAGATATACATGGAGGAGGTTTAATACCCTGAACTAGTGAGATATACATGGAGGAGGTTTAATATCCTGACCTAGTGAGATATACATGGAGGAGGTTTAATACCCTGACCTAGTGAGATACACATGGAGGAGGTTTAATATCCTGACCTAGTGAGATATACATGGAGGAGAATTAATATCCTGACCGAGTGAGATATACATGGAGGTTTAATATCCTGACCTAGTGAGATATACATGGAGGTTTAATATCCTGACCTAGTGAGATATACATGAGGGTTTAATATCCTGACCTAGTGAGATATACATGGAGGAGGTTTAACATCCTGACCTAGTGAGATATACATGGAGGAGGTTTAACATCCTGACCTAGTGAGATATACATGGAGGAGGTTTAATATCCTGACCGAGTGAGATATACATGGAGGAGGTTTAATATCCTGACCTAGGAGATATACATGGAGGTTTAATACCCTGACCTAGTGAGATATACATAGAGGAGATTTAATACCCTGACCTAGTGAGATATACACGGAGGAGGTTTAATATCCTGACCTAGTGAGATATACCTGGAGGAGGTATAATATCCTGACCTAGTGAGATATACATGGAGGAGGTTTAATACCCTGACCTAGTGAGATATACATGGAGGAGGTTTAATATCCTGACCTAGGAGATATACTTGGAGGTTTAATATACTGACCTAGTGAGATATACTTGGAGGAGGTTTAATATCCTGACCTAGTGAGATGTACGTGGAGGAGGTTTAATATCCTGACCTAGTGAGATATACGTGGAGGAGGTTTAATACCCTGACCTAGTGAGATGTACATGGAGGAGGTTTAACATCCTGACCTAGTGAGATATACATGGAGGAGGTTTAATATCCTGACCTAGTGAGATATACATGGAGGAGGTTTAATATCCTGACCTAGTGAGATATACATGGAGGAGGTTTAATACCCTGAACTAGTGAGATATACATGGAGGAGATTTAATATCCTGACCTAGTGAGATAGACATGGAGGAGGTTTAATATCCTGACCTAGTGAGAGATACATGGAGGAGGTTTATTATCCTGACATAGTGAGATATACATGGAGGTTTAATATCCTGACCTAGTGAGATAAACATGGAGGAAGTTTAATATCCTGACCTAGTGAGATATACATGGAGGATGTTTAATATCCTGACCTAGTGAGATATACATTGAGGAGGTTTAACATCCTGACCTAGTGAGGTATACATGGAGGAGGTTTATTATTCTGACCTAGTAAAATATACATGGAGGAGGTTTATTATCCTGACCTAGTGAGATATACATGGAGGAGGTTTAATACCCTGACCTAGTGAGATATACATGGAGGAGGTTTATTATCCTGACCTTGTGAGATATACATAGATGAGGTTTATTATCCTGACCTAGTGAGATATACATGGGGGAGGTTTAATATCCTGACCTATTGAGATATACATGGAGGAGGTTTAATATCCTGACCTAGTGAGATATACATGGAGGTTTAATATCCTGACCTAGTGAGATATACATGGAGGTTTAATATCCTGACCTAGTGAGATATACATAGAGGAGGTTTAACATTCTGACCTAGTTAGATATACATGGAGGAGGTTTAATACCCTGACCTAGTGAGATATACATGGAGGACGTTTAATACCCTGACCTAGTGAGATATACACGGATGAGGTTTAATACCCTGACCTAGTGAGATATACATGGAGGAGGTTTAATACCCTGACCTAGTGAGATATACATGGAGGAGGTTCAATATCCTGACCTAGTGAGATATACATCGAGGAGGTTTAATACCCTGACCTAGTGAGATATACATGGAGGAGGTTTAATATCCTGACCTAGCGAGATATACATGGAGGAGGTTCAATATCCTGACCTAGTGAGATATACATCGAGGAGGTTTAATACCCTGACCTAGTGAGATATACATGGAGGAGGTTTAATATCCTGACCTAGTGAGAGATACATGGAGGAGGTTTATTATCCTGACCTAGTGAGATGTACATGGAGGAGGTTTAATATCCTGACATAGTGTGATATACATGGAGGAGGTTTAATATCCTGACCTAGTGAGACATACATGGAGGAGGTTTAATACCCTGAACTAGTGAGATATACATGGAGGAGGTTTAATACCCTGACCTAGTGAGATATACATGGAGGAGGTTTAATACCCTGACATAGTGAGAGATACATGGAGGAGGTTTATTATCCTGACCTAGTGAGATGTACATGGAGGAGGTTTAATATCCTGACATAGTGAGATATACATGGAGGAGGTTTAATATCCTGACCTAGTGAGATATACATGGAGGAGGTTTAATATCCTGACCTAGTGAGATATACATGGAGGTTTAATATCCTGACCTAGTGAGAGATACATGGAGGAGGTTTATTATCCTGACCTAGTGAGATGTACATGGAGGAGGTTTAATATCCTGACCTAGTGAGATATACATGGAGGTTTAATATCCTGACCTAGTGAGATATACATGGAGGAGGTTTAATATCCTGACCCAGTGAGATATACATGGAGGTTTAATATCCTGACCTAGTGAGATATACATGGAGGTTTAATATCCTGACCTAGTGAGAGATACATGGAGGAGGTTTATTATCCTGACCTAGTGAGATGTACATGGAGGAGGTTTAATATCCTGACCTAGTGAGATATACATGGAGGAGGTTTATTATCCTGACCTAGTGAGATGTACATGGAGGAGGTTTAATATCCTGACATAGTGAGATATACAAAGGAGGAGGTTTAATATCCTGACCTAGTGAGATATACATGGAGGTTTAATATCCTGACCTAGTGAGATATACATGGAGGAGGTTTAATATCCTGACCTAGTGAGAGATACATGGAGGAGGTTTATTATCCTGACCTAGTGAGATGTACATGGAGGAGGTTTAATATCCTGAAATAGTGAGATATACATGGAGGAGGTTTAATATCCTGACCTAGTGAGATATACATGGAGGAGGTTTAATATCCTGACCCAGTGAGATATACATGGAGGTTTAATATCCTGACCTAGTGAGATATACATGGAGGTTTAATATCCTGACCTAGTGAGAGATACATGGAGGAGGTTTATTATCCTGACCTAGTGAGATGTACATGGAGGAGGTTTAATATCCTGACCTAGTGAGATATACATGGAGGAGGTTTATTATCCTGACCTAGTGAGATGTACATGGAGGATGTTTAATATCCTGACATAGTGAGATATACAAAGGAGGAGGTTTAATATCCTGACCTAGTGAGATATACATGGAGGTTTAATATCCTGACCTAGTGAGATATACATGGAGGAGGTTTAATATCCTGACCTAGTGAGAGATACATGGAGGAGGTTTATTATCCTGACCTAGTGAGATGTACATGGAGGAGGTTTAATATCCTGAAATAGTGAGATATACATGGAGGAGGTTTAATATCCTGACCTAGTGAGATATACATGGAGGAGGTTTAATACCCTGACCTAGTGAGATATACATGGAGGAGGTTTATTATCCTGACCTTGTGAGATATACATAGATGAGGTTTATTATCCTGACCTAGTGAGATATACATGGGGGAGGTTTAATATCCTGACCTATTGAGATATACATGGAGGAGGTTTAATATCCTGACCTAGTGAGATATACATGGAGGTTTAATATCCTGACCTAGTGAGATATACATGGAGGTTTAATATCCTGACCTAGTGAGATATACATAGAGGAGGTTTAACATTCTGACCTAGTTAGATATACATGGAGGAGGTTTAATACCCTGACCTAGTGAGATATACATGGAGGACGTTTAATACCCTGACCTAGTGAGATATACACGGATGAGGTTTAATACCCTGACCTAGTGAGATATACATGGAGGAGGTTTAATACCCTGACCTAGTGAGATATACATGGAGGAGGTTCAATATCCTGACCTAGTGAGATATACATCGAGGAGGTTTAATACCCTGACCTAGTGAGATATACATGGAGGAGGTTTAATATCCTGACCTAGCGAGATATACATGGAGGAGGTTCAATATCCTGACCTAGTGAGATATACATCGAGGAGGTTTAATACCCTGACCTAGTGAGATATACATGGAGGAGGTTTAATATCCTGACCTAGTGAGAGATACATGGAGGAGGTTTATTATCCTGACCTAGTGAGATGTACATGGAGGAGGTTTAATATCCTGACATAGTGTGATATACATGGAGGAGGTTTAATATCCTGACCTAGTGAGACATACATGGAGGAGGTTTAATACCCTGAACTAGTGAGATATACATGGAGGAGGTTTAATACCCTGACCTAGTGAGATATACATGGAGGAGGTTTAATACCCTGACATAGTGAGAGATACATGGAGGAGGTTTATTATCCTGACCTAGTGAGATGTACATGGAGGAGGTTTAATATCCTGACATAGTGAGATATACATGGAGGAGGTTTAATATCCTGACCTAGTGAGATATACATGGAGGAGGTTTAATATCCTGACCTAGTGAGATATACATGGAGGTTTAATATCCTGACCTAGTGAGAGATACATGGAGGAGGTTTATTATCCTGACCTAGTGAGATGTACATGGAGGAGGTTTAATATCCTGACCTAGTGAGATATACATGGAGGTTTAATATCCTGACCTAGTGAGATCTACATGGAGGAGGTTTAATATCCTGACCCAGTGAGATATACATGGAGGTTTAATATCCTGACCTAGTGAGATATACATGGAGGTTTAATATCCTGACCTAGTGAGAGATACATGGAGGAGGTTTATTATCCTGACCTAGTGAGATGTACATGGAGGAGGTTTAATATCCTGACCTAGTGAGATATACATGGAGGAGGTTTATTATCCTGACCTAGTGAGATGTACATGGAGGAGGTTTAATATCCTGACATAGTGAGATATACAAAGGAGGAGGTTTAATATCCTGACCTAGTGAGATATACATGGAGGTTTAATATCCTGACCTAGTGAGATATACATGGAGGAGGTTTAATATCCTGACCTAGTGAGAGATACATGGAGGAGGTTTATTATCCTGACCTAGTGAGATGTACATGGAGGAGGTTTAATATCCTGAAATAGTGAGATATACATGGAGGAGGTTTAATATCCTGACCTAGTGAGATATACATGGAGGTTTAATATCCTGACCTAGTGAGATATACATGGAGGAGGTTTAATATCCTGACCTAGTGAGAGATACATGGAGGAGGTTTATTATCCTGACCTAGTGAGATGTACATGGAGGAGGTTTAATATCCTGACCTAGTGAGATATACATGGAGGAGGTTTAATATCCTGACCTAGTTAGATATACATGGAGATTTAATATCCTGACCTAGTGAGATAAACATGGAGGAGGTTTAATATCCTGACATAGTGTGATATACATGGAGGAGGTTTAATATCCTGTCCTAGTGAGACATACATGGAGGAGGTTTAATACCCTGAACTAGTGAGATATACATGGAGGAGGTTTAATATCCTGACCCAGTGAGATATACATGGAGGTTTAATATCCTGACCTAGTGAGATAAACATGGAGGAGGTTTAATATCCTGACATAGTGTGATATACATGGAGGAGGTTTAATATCCTGACCCAGTGAGATATACATGGAGGTTTAATATCCTGTCCTAGTGAGACATACATGGAGGAGGTTTAATACCCTGAATTAGTGAGAGATACATGGAGGAGGTTTATTATCCTGACCTAGTGAGATGTACATGGAGGAGGTTTAATATCCTGACATAGTGAGATATACATGGAGGAGGTTTAATATCCTGACCTAGTAAGTATACATGGGGGAGGTTTAATATCCTGACCTAGTGAGATATACATGGGGGAGGTTTAATATCCTGACCTAGTGAGATGTACATGGAGGAGGTTTAATATCCTGACATAGTGTGATATACATGGAGGAGGTTTAATATCCTGACCTAGTGAGATATACATGGAGGTTTAATATCCTGACCTAGTGAGATATACATGGAGGAGGTTTAATATCCTGACCTAGTGAGATATACATGGAGGAGGTTTAATATCCTGACCTAGTGAGATATACATGGAGGAGGTTTAATATCCTGACCTAGTGAGATATACATGGAGGAGGTTTAATATCCTGACCTAGTGAGATATACATGGAGGAGGTTTAATATCCTGACCTAGTGAGAGATACATGGAGGAGGTTTATTATCCTGACCTAGTGAGATGTACATGGAGGAGGTTTAATATCCTGACCTAGTGAGATATACATGGAGGTTTAATATCCTGACCTAGTGAGATAAACATGGAGGAGGTTTAATATCCTGACCTAGTGAGATATACATGGAGGATGTTTAATAACCTGACCTAGTGAGATATACATGGGGGTTTAGTACCCTGACCTAGTGAGATGTACATGGAGGAGGTTTAATATCCTGACATAGTGTGATATACATGGAGGAGGTTTAATATCCTGACCTAGTGAGACATACATGGAGGGGGTTTAATACCCTGAACTAGTGAGATATACATGGAGGAGGTTTAATACCCTGACCTAGTGAGACATACATGGAGGAGGTTTATTATCCTGACCTAGTGAGATGTACATGGAGGAGGTTTAATATCCTGACATAGTGAGATATACATGGAGGAGGTTTAATATCCTGACCTAGTGAGATATACATGGGGGAGGTTTAATATCCTGACCTAGTGAGATATACATGGGGGAGGTTTAATATCCTGACCTAGTGATATATACAGTGGGGAGAACAAGTATTTGATACACTGCCGATTTTGCAGGTTTTCCTACTTACAAAGCATGTAGAGGTCTGTAATTTTTATCATAGGTACACTTCAACTGTGAGAGACGGAATCTAAAACAAAAATCCAGAAAATCACATTGTGTGATTTTTAAATAATTAATTTGCATTTTATTGCATGACATAAGTATTTGATACATCAGAAAAGCAGAACTTAATATTTGGTACAGAAACCTTTGTTTGCAATTACAGAGCTCATACGTTTCCTGTAGTTCTTGACCATGTTTGCACACACTGCAGCAGGGATTTTGGCCCACTCCTCCATACAGACCTTCCCCAGATCCTTCAGGTTTCGGGGCTGTCGCTGGGCAATACGGACTTTCAGCTCCCTCCAAAGATTTTCTATTGGGTTCAGGTCTGGAGACTGGCTAGACCACTCCAGGACCTTGAGATGCTTCTTACGGAGCCACTCCTTAGTTGCCCTGGCTGTGTGTTTCGTTTCGTTGTCATGCTGGAAGACCCAGCCACGACCCATCTTCAATGCTCTTACTGAGGGAAGGAGGTTGTTGGCCAAGATCTTGCGATACATGGCCCCATCCATCCTCCCCTCAATACGGTGCATTCGTCCTGACCCCTTTGCAGAAAAGCATCCCCAAAGAATGATGTTTCCACCTCCATGCTTCACGGTTGGGATGGGTTCTTGGGGTTGTACTCATCATCCTTCTTCCTCCAAACACGGCGAGTGGAGTTTAGACCAAAAAGCTCTATTTTTGTCTCATCAGACCACACGACCTTCTCCTATTCCTCCTCTGGATCATCCAGATGGTCATTGGCAAACTTCAGACGGGCCTGGACATGCGCTGGCTTGAGCAGGGGGACCTTGCATGCGCTGCAGGATTTTAATCCATGATGGCGTAGTGTGTTACTAATGGTTTTCTTTGAGACTGTGGTCCCAGCTCTCTTCAGGTCATTGACCAGGTCCTGCTGTGTAGTTCTGGGCTGATCCCTCACCTTCCTCATGATCATTGATGCCCCACGAGGTGAGATCTTGCATGGAGCTCCAGACCGAGGGTGATTGACCGTCATCTTGAACTTCTTCCATTTTCTAATAATTGCGCCAACAGTTGTTGCCTTCTCACCAAGCTGCTTGCCTATTGTCCTGTAGCCCATCCCAGCCTTGTGCAGGTCTACAATTTTATCCCTGATGTCCTTACACAGCTCTCTGGTCTTGGCCATTGTGGAGAGGTTGGAGTCTGTTTGATTGAGTGTGTGGACAGGTGTCTTTTATACAGGTAACGAGTTCAAACAGGTGCAGTTAATACAGGTAATGAGTGGAGAACAGGAGGGCTTCTTAAAGAAAAACTAACAGGTCTGTGAGAGCCGGAATTCTTACTGGTTGGTAGGTGATCAAATACTTATGTCATGTAATAAAATGCAAATTAATTACTTAAAAATCATACAATGTGATTTTCTGGATTTTTGTTTTAGATTTCGTCTCTCAAAGTTGAAGTGTACCTATGATAAAAATTACAGACCTCTACATGCTTTGTAAGTAGGAAAACCTGCAAAATCGGCAGTGTATCAAATACTTGTTCTCCCCACTGTACATGGAGGAGATTTAATACCCTGACCTAGTGAGATAAACATGGAGGAGGTTTAATATCCTGACCTAGTGAGATATACATGGAGAATGTTTAATAACCTGACCTAGTGAGATATACATGGAGGAGGTTTAACATCCTGACCTAGTGAGATATACATGGAGGAGGTTTATTATCCTGACCTAGTAAAATATACATGGAGGAGGTTTATTATCCTGACCTAGTGAGATGTACATGTAGGAGGTTTAATATCCTGACCTAGTGAGATATACATGGAGGAGGTTTAATATCCTGACCTAGTGAGATATACATGGAGGAGGTTTAATACCCTGACCTAGTGAGATACACATGGAGGAGGTTTAATATCCTGACCTAGTGAGATATACATGGAGGAGAATTAATATCCTGACCGAGTGAGATATACATGGAGGTTTAATATCCTGACCTAGTGGGATATACATGGAGGTTTAATATCCTGACCTAGTGAGATATACATGAGGGTTTAATATCCTGACCTAGTGAGATATACATGGAGGAGGTTTAACATCCTGACCTAGTGAGATATACATGGAGGAGGTTTAACATCCTGACCTAGTGAGATATACATGGAGGAGGTTTAATATCCTGACCGAGTGAGATATACATGGAGGAGGTTTAATATCCTGACCTAGTGAGATATACATGGAGGAGGTTTAATATCCTGACCTAGGAGATATACATGGAGGTTTAATACCCTGACCTAGTGAGATATACATAGAGGAGATTTAATACCCTGACCTAGTGAGATATACACGGAGGAGGTTTAATATCCTGACCTAGTGAGATATACCTGGAGGAGGTATAATATCCTGACCTAGTGAGATATACATGGAGGAGGTTTAATACCCTGACCTAGTGAGATATACATGGAGGAGGTTTAATATCCTGACCTAGGAGATATACTTGGAGGTTTAATATACTGACCTAGTGAGATATACTTGGAGGAGGTTTAATATCCTGACCTAGTGAGATGTACGTGGAGGAGGTTTAATATCCTGACCTAGTGAGATATACATGGAGGAGGTTTAATACCCTGACCTAGTGAGATGTACATGGAGGAGGTTTAACATCCTGACCTAGTGAGATATACATGGAGGAGGTTTAATATCCTGACCTAGTGAGATATACATGGAGGAGGTTTAATATCCTGACCTAGTGAGATATACATGGAGGAGGTTTAATACCCTGAACTAGTGAGATATACATGGAGGAGGTTTAATATCCTGACCTAGTGAGATAGACATGGAGGAGGTTTAATATCCTGACCTAGTGAGAGATACATGGAGGAGGTTTATTATCCTGACCTAGTGAGATATACATGGAGGAGGTTTAATATCCTGACCGAGTGAGATATACATGGAGGAGGTTTAATATCCTGACCTAGTGAGATATACATGGAGGAGGTTTAATATCCTGACCTAGGAGATATACATGGAGGTTTAATACCCTGACCTAGTGAGATATACATAGAGGAGATTTAATACCCTGACCTAGTGAGATATACACGGAGGAGGTTTAATATCCTGACCTAGTGAGATATACCTGGAGGAGGTATAATATCCTGACCTAGTGAGATATACATGGAGGAGGTTTAATACCCTGACCTAGTGAGATATACATGGAGGAGGTTTAATATCCTGACCTAGGAGATATACTTGGAGGTTTAATATACTGACCTAGTGAGATATACTTGGAGGAGGTTTAATATCCTGACCTAGTGAGATGTACGTGGAGGAGGTTTAATATCCTGACCTAGTGAGATATACATGGAGGAGGTTTAATACCCTGACCTAGTGAGATGTACATGGAGGAGGTTTAACATCCTGACCTAGTGAGATATACATGGAGGAGGTTTAATATCCTGACCTAGTGAGATATACATGGAGGAGGTTTAATATCCTGACCTAGTGAGATATACATGGAGGAGGTTTAATACCCTGAACTAGTGAGATATACATGGAGGAGGTTTAATATCCTGACCTAGTGAGATAGACATGGAGGAGGTTTAATATCCTGACCTAGTGAGAGATACATGGAGGAGGTTTATTATCCTGACATAGTGAGATATACATAGAGGTTTAATATCCTGACCTAGTGAGATATACATGAGGGTTTAATATCCTGACCTAGTGAGATATACATGGAGGAGGTTTAACATCCTGACCTAGTGAGATATACATGGAGGAGGTTTAACATCCTGACCTAGTGAGATATACATGGAGGAGGTTTAATATCCTGACCGAGTGAGATATACATGGAGGAGGTTTAATATCCTGACCTAGTGAGATATACATGGAGGAGGTTTAATATCCTGACCTAGGAGATATACATGGAGGTTTAATACCCTGACCTAGTGAGATATACATAGAGGAGATTTAATACCCTGACCTAGTGAGATATACAAGGAGGAGGTTTAATATCCTGACCTAGTGAGATATACCTGGAGGAGGTATAATATCCTGACCTAGTGAGATATACATGGAGGAGGTTTAATACCCTGACCTAATGAGATATACATGGAGGAGGTTTAATATCCTGACCTAGGAGATATACTTGGAGGTTTAATATACTGACCTAGTGAGATATACTTGGAGGAGGTTTAATATCCTGACCTAGTGAGATGTACGTGGAGGAGGTTTAATATCCTGACCTAGTGAGATATACATGGAGGAGGTTTAATACCCTGACCTAGTGAGATGTACATGGAGGAGGTTTAACATCCTGACCTAGTGAGATATACATGGAGGAGGTTTAATATCCTGACCTAGTGAGATATACATGGAGGAGGTTTAATATCCTGACCTAGTGAGATATACATGGAGGAGGTTTAATATCCTGACCTAGTGAGATATACATGGAGGAGGTTTAATATCCTGACCTAGTGAGATATACATGGAGGAGGTTTAATACCCTGAACTAGTGAGATATACATGGAGGAGGTTTAATATCCTGACCTAGTGAGATATACATGGAGGAGGTTTAACATCCTGACCTAGTGAGATATACATGGAGGAGGTTTAACATCCTGACCTAGTGAGATATACATGGAGGAGGTTTAATATCCTGACCGAGTGAGATATACATGGAGGAGGTTTAATATCCTGACCTAGTGAGATATACATGGAGGAGGTTTAATATCCTGACCTAGGAGATATACATGGAGGTTTAATACCCTGACCTAGTGAGATATACATAGAGGAGATTTAATACCCTGACCTAGTGAGATATACACGGAGGAGGTTTAATATCCTGACCTAGTGAGATATACCTGGAGGAGGTATAATATCCTGACCTAGTGAGATATACATGGAGGAGGTTTAATACCCTGACCTAATGAGATATACATGGAGGAGGTTTAATATCCTGACCTAGGAGATATACTTGGAGGTTTAATATACTGACCTAGTGAGATATACTTGGAGGAGGTTTAATATCCTGACCTAGTGAGATGTACGTGGAGGAGGTTTAATATCCTGACCTAGTGAGATATACATGGAGGAGGTTTAATACCCTGACCTAGTGAGATGTACATGGAGGAGGTTTAACATCCTGACCTAGTGAGATATACATGGAGGAGGTTTAATATCCTGACCTAGTGAGATATACATGGAGGAGGTTTAATATCCTGACCTAGTGAGATATACATGGAGGAGGTTTAATACCCTGAACTAGTGAGATATACATGGAGGAGGTTTAATATCCTGACCTAGTGAGATAGACATGGAGGAGGTTTAATATCCTGACCTAGTGAGAGATACATGGAGGAGGTTTATTATCCTGACATAGTGAGATATACATGGAGGTTTAATATCCTGACCTAGTGAGATAAACATGGAGGAAGTTTAATATCCTGACCTAGTGAGATATACATGGAGGATGTTTAATATCCTGACCTAGTGAGATATACATTGAGGAGGTTTAACATCCTGACCTAGTGAGGTATACATGGAGGAGGTTTATTATTCTGACCTAGTAAAATATACATGGAGGAGGTTTATTATCCTGACCTAGTGAGATATACATGGAGGAGGTTTAATACCCTGACCTAGTGAGATATACATGGAGGAGGTTTATTATCCTGACCTTGTGAGATATACATAGATGAGGTTTATTATCCTGACCTAGTGAGATATACATGGGGGAGGTTTAATATCCTGACCTATTGAGATATACATGGAGGAGGTTTAATATCCTGACCTAGTGAGATATACATGGAGGTTTAATATCCTGACCTAGTGAGATATACATGGAGGTTTAATATCCTGACCTAGTGAGATATACATAGAGGAGGTTTAACATTCTGACCTAGTTAGATATACATGGAGGAGGTTTAATATCCTGACCTAGGAGATATACTTGGAGGTTTAATATACTGACCTAGTGAGATATACTTGGAGGAGGTTTAACATCCTGACCTAGTGAGATATACATGGAGGAGGTTTAATATCCTGACCGAGTGAGATATACATGGAGGAGGTTTAATATCCTGACCTAGTGAGATATACATGGAGGAGGTTTAATATCCTGACCTAGTGAGATATACATGGAGGAGGTTTAATACCCTGAACTAGTGAGATATACATGGAGGAGGTTTAATATCCTGACCTAGTGAGATAGACATGGAGGAGGTTTAATATCCTGACCTAGTGAGAGATACATGGAGGAGGTTTATTATCCTGACCTAGTGAGATATACATGGAGGAGGTTTAATATCCTGACCGAGTGAGATATACATGGAGGAGGTTTAATATCCTGACCTAGTGAGATATACATGGAGGAGGTTTAATATCCTGACCTAGGAGATATACATGGAGGTTTAATACCCTGACCTAGTGAGATATACATAGAGGAGATTTAATACCCTGACCTAGTGAGATATACACGGAGGAGGTTTAATATCCTGACCTAGTGAGATATACCTGGAGGAGGTATAATATCCTGACCTAGTGAGATATACATGGAGGAGGTTTAATACCCTGACCTAGTGAGATATACATGGAGGAGGTTTAATATCCTGACCTAGGAGATATACTTGGAGGTTTAATATACTGACCTAGTGAGATAAACTTGGAGGAGGTTTAATATCCTGACCTAGTGAGATGTACGTGGAGGAGGTTTAATATCCTGACCTAGTGAGATATACATGGAGGAGGTTTAATACCCTGACCTAGTGAGATGTACATGGAGGAGGTTTAACATCCTGACCTAGTGAGATATACATGGAGGAGGTTTAATATCCTGACCTAGTGAGATATACATGGAGGAGGTTTAATATCCTGACCTAGTGAGATATACATGGAGGAGGTTTAATACCCTGAACTAGTGAGATATACATGGAGGAGGTTTAATATCCTGACCTAGTGAGATAGACATGGAGGAGGTTTAATATCCTGACCTAGTGAGAGATACATGGAGGAGGTTTATTATCCTGACATAGTGAGATATACATGGAGGTTTAATATCCTGACCTAGTGAGATATACATGAGGGTTTAATATCCTGACCTAGTGAGATATACATGGAGGAGGTTTAACATCCTGACCTAGTGAGATATACATGGAGGAGGTTTAACATCCTGACCTAGTGAGATATACATGGAGGAGGTTTAATATCCTGACCGAGTGAGATATACATGGAGGAGGTTTAATATCCTGACCTAGTGAGATATACATGGAGGAGGTTTAATATCCTGACCTAGGAGATATACATGGAGGTTTAATACCCTGACCTAGTGAGATATACATAGAGGAGATTTAATACCCTGACCTAGTGAGATATACACGGAGGAGGTTTAATATCCTGACCTAGTGAGATATACCTGGAGGAGGTATAATATCCTGACCTAGTGAGATATACATGGAGGAGGTTTAATACCCTGACCTAATGAGATATACATGGAGGAGGTTTAATATCCTGACCTAGGAGATATACTTGGAGGTTTAATATACTGACCTAGTGAGATATACTTGGAGGAGGTTTAATATCCTGACCTAGTGAGATGTACGTGGAGGAGGTTTAATATCCTGACCTAGTGAGATATACATGGAGGAGGTTTAATACCCTGACCTAGTGAGATGTACATGGAGGAGGTTTAACATCCTGACCTAGTGAGATATACATGGAGGAGGTTTAATATCCTGACCTAGTGAGATATACATGGAGGAGGTTTAATATCCTGACCTAGTGAGATATACATGGAGGAGGTTTAATACCCTGAACTAGTGAGATATACATGGAGGAGGTTTAATATCCTGACCTAGTGAGATAGACATGGAGGAGGTTTAATATCCTGACCTAGTGAGAGATACATGGAGGAGGTTTATTATCCTGACATAGTGAGATATACATGGAGGTTTAATATCCTGACCTAGTGAGATAAACATGGAGGAAGTTTAATATCCTGACCTAGTGAGATATACATGGAGGATGTTTAATATCCTGACCTAGTGAGATATACATTGAGGAGGTTTAACATCCTGACCTAGTGAGGTATACATGGAGGAGGTTTATTATTCTGACCTAGTAAAATATACATGGAGGAGGTTTATTATCCTGACCTAGTGAGATATACATGGAGGAGGTTTAATACCCTGACCTAGTGAGATATACATGGAGGAGGTTTATTATCCTGACCTTGTGAGATATACATAGATGAGGTTTATTATCCTGACCTAGTGAGATATACATGGGGGAGGTTTAATATCCTGACCTATTGAGATATACATGGAGGAGGTTTAATATCCTGACCTAGTGAGATATACATGGAGGTTTAATATCCTGACCTAGTGAGATATACATGGAGGTTTAATATCCTGACCTAGTGAGATATACATAGAGGAGGTTTAACATTCTGACCTAGTTAGATATACATGGAGGAGGTTTAATATCCTGACCTAGGAGATATACTTGGAGGTTTAATATACTGACCTAGTGAGATATACTTGGAGGAGGTTTAACATCCTGACCTAGTGAGATATACATGGAGGAGGTTTAATATCCTGACCGAGTGAGATATACATGGAGGAGGTTTAATATCCTGACCTAGTGAGATATACATGGAGGAGGTTTAATATCCTGACCTAGGAGATATACATGGAGGTTTAATACCCTGACCTAGTGAGATATACATAGAGGAGATTTAATACCCTGACCTAGTGAGATATACACGGAGGAGGTTTAATATCCTGACCTAGTGAGATAGACCTGGAGGAGGTATAATATCCTGACCTAGTGAGATATACATGGAGGAGGTTTAATACCCTGACCTAGTGAGATATACATGGAGGAGGTTTAATATCCTGACCTAGGAGATATACTTGGAGGTTTAATATACTGACCTAGTGAGATATACTTGGAGGAGGTTTAATATCCTGACCTAGTGAGATGTACGTGGAGGAGGTTTAATATCCTGACCTAGTGAGATATACATGGAGGAGGTTTAATACCCTGACCTAGTGAGATGTACATGGAGGAGGTTTAACATCCTGACCTAGTGAGATATACATGGAGGAGGTTTAATATCCTGACCTAGTGAGATATACATGGAGGAGGTTTAATATCCTGACCTAGTGAGATATACATGGAGGAGGTTTAATACCCTGAACTAGTGAGATATACATGGAGGAGGTTTAATATCCTGACCTAGTGAGATAGACATGGAGGAGGTTTAATATCCTGACCTAGTGAGAGATACATGGAGGAGGTTTATTATCCTGACATAGTGAGATATACATGGAGGTTTAATATCCTGACCTAGTGAGATATACATGAGGGTTTAATATCCTGACCTAGTGAGATATACATGGAGGAGGTTTAACATCCTGACCTAGTGAGATATACATGGAGGAGGTTTAACATCCTGACCTAGTGAGATATACATGGAGGAGGTTTAATATCCTGACCGAGTGAGATATACATGGAGGAGGTTTAATATCCTGACCTAGTGAGATATACATGGAGGAGGTTTAATATCCTGACCTAGGAGATATACATGGAGGTTTAATACCCTGACCTAGTGAGATATACATAGAGGAGATTTAATACCCTGACCTAGTGAGATATACACGGAGGAGGTTTAATATCCTGACCTAGTGAGATATACCTGGAGGAGGTATAATATCCTGACCTAGTGAGATATACATGGAGGAGGTTTAATACCCTGACCTAGTGAGATATACATGGAGGAGGTTTAATATCCTGACCTAGGAGATATACTTGGAGGTTTAATATACTGACCTAGTGAGATATACTTGGAGGAGGTTTAATATCCTGACCTAGTGAGATGTACGTGGAGGAGGTTTAATATCCTGACCTAGTGAGATATACATGGAGGAGGTTTAATACCCTGACCTAGTGAGATGTACATGGAGGAGGTTTAACTTCCTGACCTAGTGAGATATACATGGAGGAGGTTTAATATCCTGACCTAGTGAGATATACATGGAGGAGGTTTAATATCCTGACCTAGTGAGATATACATGGAGGAGGTTTAATACCCTGAACTAGTGAGATATACATGGAGGAGGTTTAATATCCTGACCTAGTGAGATAGACATGGAGGAGGTTTAATATCCTGACCTAGTGAGAGATACATGGAGGAGGTTTATTATCCTGACATAGTGAGATATACATGGAGGTTTAATATCCTGACCTAGTGAGATAAACATGGAGGAAGTTTAATATCCTGACCTAGTGAGATATACATGGAGGATGTTTAATATCCTGACCTAGTGAGATATACATTGAGGAGGTTTAACATCCTGACCTAGTGAGGTATACATGGAGGAGGTTTATTATTCTGACCTAGTAAAATATACATGGAGGAGGTTTATTATCCTGACCTAGTGAGATATACATGGAGGAGGTTTAATACCCTGACCTAGTGAGATATACATGGAGGAGGTTTATTATCCTGACCTTGTGAGATATACATAGATGAGGTGTATTATCCTGACCTAGTGAGATATACATGGGGGAGGTTTAATATCCTGACCTATTGAGATATACATGGAGGAGGTTTAATATCCTGACCTAGTGAGATATACATGGAGGTTTAATATCCTGACCTAGTGAGATATACATGGAGGTTTAATATCCTGACCTAGTGAGATATACATAGAGGAGGTTTAACATTCTGACCTAGTTAGATATACATGGAGGAGGTTTAATACCCTGACCTAGTGAGATATACATGGAGGACGTTTAATACCCTGACCTAGTGAGATATACACGGATGAGGTTTAATACCCTGACCTAGTGAGATATACATGGAGGAGGTTTAATACCCTGACCTAGTGAGATATACATGGAGGAGGTTCAATATCCTGACCTAGTGAGATATACATCGAGGAGGTTTAATACCCTGACCTAGTGAGATATACATGGAGGAGGTTTAATATCCTGACCTAGCGAGATATACATGGAGGAGGTTCAATATCCTGACCTAGTGAGATATACATCGAGGAGGTTTAATACCCTGACCTAGTGAGATATACATGGAGGAGGTTTAATATCCTGACCTAGTGAGAGATACATGGAGGAGGTTTATTATCCTGACCTAGTGAGATGTACATGGAGGAGGTTTAATATCCTGACATAGTGTGATATACATGGAGGAGGTTTAATATCCTGACCTAGTGAGACATACATGGAGGAGGTTTAATACCCTGAACTAGTGAGATATACATGGAGGAGGTTTAATACCCTGACCTAGTGAGATATACATGGAGGAGGTTTAATACCCTGACCTAGTGAGATGTACATGGAGGAGGTTTAACATCCTGACCTAGTGAGATATACATGGAGGAGGTTTAATATCCTGACCTAGTGAGATATACATGGAGGAGGTTTAATATCCTGACCTAGTGAGATATACATGGAGGAGGTTTAATACCCTGAACTAGTGAGATATACATGGAGGAGGTTTAATATCCTGACCTAGTGAGATAGACATGGAGGAGGTTTAATATCCTGACCTAGTGAGAGATACATGGAGGAGGTTTATTATCCTGACATAGTGAGATATACATGGAGGAGGTTTATTATCCTGACCTAGTGAGATGTACATGGAGGAGGTTTAATATCCTGACATAGTGAGATATACATGGAGGAGGTTTAATATCCTGACCTAGTGAGATATACATGGAGGAGGTTTAATATCCTGACCTAGTGAGATATACATGGAGGTTTAATATCCTGACCTAGTGAGAGATACATGGAGGAGGTTTATTATCCTGACCTAGTGAGATGTACATGGAGGAGGTTTAATATCCTGACCTAGTGAGATATACATGGAGGTTTAATATCCTGACCTAGTGAGATATACATGGAGGAGGTTTAATATCCTGACCCAGTGAGATATACATGGAGGTTTAATATCCTGACCTAGTGAGATATACTTGGAGGTTTAATATACTGACCTAGTGAGATATACTTGGAGGAGGTTTAATATCCTGACCTAGTGAGATGTACGTGGAGGAGGTTTAATATCCTGACCTAGTGAGATATACATGGAGGAGGTTTAATATCCTGACCTAGTGAGATATACATGGAGGAGGTTTATTATCCTGACCTAGTGAGATGTACATGGAGGAGGTTTAATATCCTGACATAGTGAGATATACAAAGGAGGAGGTTTAATATCCTGACCTAGTGAGATATACATGGAAGTTTAATATCCTGACCTAGTGAGATATACATGGAGGAGGTTTAATATCCTGACCTAGTGAGAGATACATGGAGGAGGTTTATTATCCTGACCTAGTGAGATGTACATGGAGGAGGTTTAATATCCTGAAATAGTGAGATATACATGGAGGAGGTTTAATATCCTGACCTAGTGAGATATACATGGAGGTTTATTATCCTGACCTAGTGAGATATACATGGAGGAGGTTTAATATCCTGACCTAGTGAGAGATACATGGAGGAGGTTTATTATCCTGACCTAGTGAGATGTACATGGAGGAGGTTTAATATCCTGACCTAGTGAGATATACATGGAGGAGGTTTAATATCCTGACCTAGTTAGATATACATGGAGATTTAATATCCTGACCTAGTGAGATAAACATGGAGGAGGTTTAATATCCTGACATAGTGTGATATACATGGAGGAGGTTTAATATCCTGTCCTAGTGAGACATACATGGAGGAGGTTTAATACCCTGAACTAGTGAGATATACATGGAGGAGGTTTAATATCCTGACCCAGTGAGATATACATGGAGGTTTAATATCCTGACCTAGTGAGATAAACATGGAGGAGGTTTAATATCCTGACATAGTGTGATATACATGGAGGAGGTTTAATATCCTGTCCTAGTGAGACATACATGGAGGAGGTTTAATACCCTGAATTAGTGAGAGATACATGGAGGAGGTTTATTATCCTGACCTAGTGAGATGTACATGGAGGAGGTTTAATATCCTGACATAGTGTGATATACATGGAGGAGGTTTAATATCCTGACCTAGTGAGATATACATGGAGGTTTAATATCCTGACCTAGTGAGATATACATGGAGGAGGTTTAATATCCTGACCTAGTGAGATATACATGGAGGAGGTTTAATATCCTGACCTAGTGAGATATACATGGAGGAGGTTTAATATCCTGACCTAGTGAGATATACATGGAGGAGGTTTAATATCCTGACCTAGTGAGATATACATGGAGGAGGTTTAATATCCTGACCTAGTGAGAGATACATGGAGGAGGTTTATTATCCTGACCTAGTGAGATGTACATGGAGGAGGTTTAATATCCTGACCTAGTGAGATATACATGGAGGTTTAATATCCTGACCTAGTGAGATAAACATGGAGGAGGTTTAATATCCTGACCTAGTGAGATATACATGGAGGATGTTTAATAACCTGACCTAGTGAGATATACATGGGGGTTTAGTACCCTGACCTAGTGAGATATACATGGAGGAGGTTTAATACCCTGACCTAGTGAGACATACATGGAGGAGGTTTATTATCCTGACCTAGTGAGATGTACATGGAGGAGGTTTAATATCCTGACATAGTGAGATATACATGGAGGAGGTTTAATATCCTGACCTAGTGAGATATACATGGGGGAGGTTTAATATCCTGACCTAGTGAGATATACATGGGGGAGGTTTAATATCCTGACCTAGTGAGATATACATGGAGGAGATTTAATACCCTGACCTAGTGAGATAAACATGGAGGAGGTTTAATATCCTGACCTAGTGAGATATACATGGAGAATGTTTAATAACCTGACCTAGTGAGATATACATGGAGGAGGTTTAACATCCGGACCTAGTGAGATATACATGGAGGAGGTTTATTATCCTGACCTAGTAAAATATACATGGAGGAGGTTTATTATCCTGACCTAGTGAGATGTACATGTAGGAGGTTTAATATCCTGACCTAGTGAGATATACATGGAGGATGTTTAATATCCTGACCTAGTGAGATATACATGGAGGAGGTTTATTATCCTGACCTATTGAGATATACACGGAAGAGGTTTATTATCCTGACCTAGTGAGATGTACATGGAGGAGGTTTAATATCCTGAAATAGTGAGATATACATGGAGGAGGTTTAATATCCTGACCTAGTGAGATATACATGGAGGTTTAATATCCTGACCTAGTGAGATATACATGGAGGAGGTTTAATATCCTGACCTAGTGAGAGATACATGGAGGAGGTTTATTATCCTGACCTAGTGAGATGTACATGGAGGAGGTTTAATATCCTGACCTAGTGAGATATACATGGAGGAGGTTTAATATCCTGACCTAGTGAGATATACATGGAGATTTAATATCCTGACCTAGTGAGATAAACATGGAGGAGGTTTAATATCCTGACATAGTGTGATATACATGGAGGAGGTTTAATATCCTGTCCTAGTGAGATATACATGGAGGAGGTTTAATATCCTGACCTAGTGAGACATACATGGAGGAGGTTTAATACCCTGAACTAGTGAGATATACATGGAGGAGGTTTAATATCCTGACCCAGTGAGATATACATGGAGGTTTAATATCCTGACCTAGTGAGATAAACATGGAGGAGGTTTAATATCCTGACATAGTGTGATATACATGGAGGAGGTTTAATATCCTGTCCTAGTGAGACATACATGGAGGAGGTTTAATACCCTGAACTAGTGAGAGATACATGGAGGAGGTTTATTATCCTGACCTAGTGAGATGTACATGGAGGAGGTTTAATATCCTGACATAGTGAGATATACATGGAGGAGGTTTAATATCCTGACCTAGTGAGATATACATGGGGGAGGTTTAATATCCTGTCCTAGTGAGACATACATGGAGGAGGTTTAATACCCTGAATTAGTGAGAGATACATGGAGGAGGTTTATTATCCTGACCTAGTGAGATGTACATGGAGGAGGTTTAATATCCTGACATAGTGTGATATACATGGAGGAGGTTTAATATCCTGACCTAGTGAGATATACATGGAGGTTTAATATCCTGACCTAGTGAGATATACATGGAGGAGGTTTAATATCCTGACCTAGTGAGATATACATGGAGGAGGTTTAATATCCTGACCTAGTGAGATATACATGGAGGAGGTTTAATATCCTGACCTAGTGAGATATACATGGAGGAGGTTTAATATCCTGACCTAGTGAGATATACATGGAGGAGGTTTAATATCCTGACCTAGTGAGAGATACATGGAGGAGGTTTATTATCCTGACCTAGTGAGATGTACATGGAGGAGGTTTAATATCCTGACCTAGTGAGATATACATGGAGGTTTAATATCCTGACCTAGTGAGATAAACATGGAGGAGGTTTAATATCCTGACCTAGTGAGATATACATGGAGGATGTTTAATAACCTGACCTAGTGAGATATACATGGGGGTTTAGTACCCTGACCTAGTGAGATATACATGGAGGAGGTTTAATACCCTGACCTAGTGAGACATACATGGAGGAGGTTTATTATCCTGACCTAGTGAGATGTACATGGAGGAGGTTTAATATCCTGACATAGTGAGATATACATGGAGGAGGTTTAATATCCTGACCTAGTGAGATATACATGGGGGAGGTTTAATATCCTGACCTAGTGAGATATACATGGGGGAGGTTTAATATCCTGACCTAGTGAGATATACATGGAGGAGATTTAATACCCTGACCTAGTGAGATAAACATGGAGGAGGTTTAATATCCTGACCTAGTGAGATATACATGGAGAATGTTTAATAACCTGACCTAGTGAGATATACATGGAGGAGGTTTAACATCCGGACCTAGTGAGATATACATGGAGGAGGTTTATTATCCTGACCTAGTAAAATATACATGGAGGAGGTTTATTATCCTGACCTAGTGAGATGTACATGTAGGAGGTTTAATATCCTGACCTAGTGAGATATACATGGAGGATGTTTAATATCCTGACCTAGTGAGATATACATGGAGGAGGTTTATTATCCTGACCTATTGAGATATACACGGAAGAGGTTTATTATCCTGACCTAGTGAGATGTACATGGAGGAGGTTTAATATCCTGAAATAGTGAGATATACATGGAGGAGGTTTAATATCCTGACCTAGTGAGATATACATGGAGGTTTAATATCCTGACCTAGTGAGATATACATGGAGGAGGTTTAATATCCTGACCTAGTGAGAGATACATGGAGGAGGTTTATTATCCTGACCTAGTGAGATGTACATGGAGGAGGTTTAATATCCTGACCTAGTGAGATATACATGGAGGAGGTTTAATATCCTGACCTAGTGAGATATACATGGAGATTTAATATCCTGACCTAGTGAGATAAACATGGAGGAGGTGTAATATCCTGACATAGTGTGATATACATGGAGGAGGTTTAATATCCTGTCCTAGTGAGATATACATGGAGGAGGTTTAATATCCTGACCTAGTGAGACATACATGGAGGAGGTTTAATACCCTGAACTAGTGAGATATACATGGAGGAGGTTTAATATCCTGACCCAGTGAGATATACATGGAGGTTTAATATCCTGACCTAGTGAGATAAACATGGAGGAGGTTTAATATCCTGACATAGTGTGATATACATGGAGGAGGTTTAATATCCTGTCCTAGTGAGACATACATGGAGGAGGTTTAATACCCTGAACTAGTGAGAGATACATGGAGGAGGTTTATTATCCTGACCTAGTGAGATGTACATGGAGGAGGTTTAATATCCTGACATAGTGAGATATACATGGAGGAGGTTTAATATCCTGACCTAGTGAGATATACATGGGGGAGGTTTAATATCCTGACCTAGTGAGATATACATGGAGGTTTAATATCCTGACCTAGTGAGATATACATGGAGGAGGTTTAATATCCTGACATAGTGTGATATACATGGAGGAGGTTTAATATCCTGACCTAGTGAGATATACATGGAGGTTTAATATCCTGACCTAGTGAGATATACATGGAGGAGGTTTAATATCCTGACCTAGTGAGATATACATGGAGGAGGTTTAATATCCTGACGTAGTGAGATATACATGGAGGAGGTTTAATATCCTGACCTAGTGAGATATACATGGAGGAGGTTTAATATCCTGACCTAGTGAGATATACATGGAGGAGGTTTAATATCCTGACCTAGTGAGAGATACATGGAGGAGGTTTATTATCCTGACCTAGTGAGATGTACATGGAGGAGGTTTAATATCCTGACCTAGTGAGATATACATGGAGGTTTAATATCCTGACCTAGTGAGATAAACATGGAGGAGGTTTAATATCCTGACCTAGTGAGATATACATGGAGGATGTTTAATAACCTGACCTAGTGAGATATACATGGGGGTTTAGTACCCTGACCTAGTGAGATGTACATGGAGGAGGTTTAATATCCTGACATAGTGAGATATACATGGGGGAGGTTTAATATCCTGACCTAGTGAGATATACATGGGGGAGGTTTAATATCCTGACCTAGTGAGATATACATGGAGGAGATTTAATACCCTGACCTAGTGAGATAAACATGGAGGAGGTTTAATATCCTGACCTAGTGAGATATACATGGAGAATGTTTAATAACCTGACCTAGTGAGATATACATGGAGGAGGTTTAACATCCTGGCCTAGTGAGATATACATGGAGGAGGTTTATTATCCTGACCTAGTAAAATATACATGGAGGAGGTTTATTATCCTGACCTAGTGAGATGTACATGTAGGAGGTTTAATATCCTGACCTAGTGAGATATACATGGAGGATGTTTAATATCCTGACCTAGTGAGATAAACATGGAGGAGGTTTAATATCCTGACCTAGTGAGATATACATGGAGAATGTTTAATAACCTGACCTAGTGAGATATACATGGAGGAGGTTTAACATCCTGACCTAGTGAGATATACATGGAGGAGGTTTATTATCCTGACCTAGTAAAATATACATGGAGGAGGTTTATTATCCTGACCTAGTGAGATGTACATGTAGGAGGTTTAATATCCTGACCTAGTGAGATATACATGGAGGATGTTTAATATCCTGACCTAGTGAGATATACATGGAGGAGGTTTATTATCCTGACCTATTGAGATATACACGGAAGAGGTTTATTATCCTGACCTAGTGAGATGTACATGGAGCAGGTTTAATATCCTGACCTAGTGAGACATACACGCAGGAGGTTTAATACCCTTACCTAGTGAGATATACATGGAGGAGGTTTATTATCCTGACCTAGTGAGATATACATGGGGGAGGTTTAATATCCTGACCTAGTGAGATATACATGGAAGTTTAATATCCTGACCTAGTGAGATATACATGGAGGAGGTTTATTATCCTGACCTAGTGAGATGTACATAGAGGAGGTTTAACATCCTGACCTAGTTAGATATACATGGAGGAGGTTTAATACCCTGACTAGTGAGATATACATGTAGGAGGTTTAATATCCTGACCTAGTGAGATATACATGGAGGAGGTTTAACATCCTGACCTAGTGAGATATACATGGAGGAGGTTTAATACCCTGACCTAGTGACATATACATGGAGGAGGTTTAATATCCTGACCTAGTGAGATATACATGGAGGAGGTTTAATATCCTGACCTAGTGAGATATAAATGGAGGAGGTTTATTATCCTGACCTAGTGAGATAAACATGGAGGAGGTTTAATATCCTGACCTAGTGAGATATACATGGAGGAGGTTTAATAACCTGACCTAGTGAGATATACATGGGGGTTTAATATCCTGACCTAGTGAGATATACATGGAGGAGGTTTATTATCCTGACCTAGTGAGATATACATAGATGAGATTTATTATCCTGACCTAGTGAGATATACATGGGGGAGGTTTAATATCCTGACCTAGTGAGATATACATGGGGGAGTTTAATATCCTGACCTAGTGAGATATACATGGAGGAGGTTTATTATCCTGACCTAGTGAGATATACATAGAGGAGGTTTAACATCATGACCTAGTGAGATATACATGTAGGAGGTTTAATACCCTGAAATAGTGAGATATACATGGAGGAGGTTTAATACCCTGACCTAGTGAGATATACATGGAGGAGGTTTAATATCCTGACCTAGTGAGATATAAATGGAGGAGGTTTAATACCCTGAACTAGTGAGATATACATGGAGGTTTAATATCCTGACCTAGTGAGATATACATGGAGGTTTAATATCCTGACCTAGTGAGATATACATGGAGGAGGTTTAACATCCTGACCTAGTGAGATATACATGGAGGAGGTTTAATATCCTGACCTAGTGAGATATACATGGAGGAGGTTTAATATCCTGACCTAGTGAGATATACATGGAGGAGGTTTAATATCCTGACCTAGTGAGAGATACATGGAGGAGGTTTATTATCCTGACCTAGTGAGATGTACATGGAGGAGGTTTAATATCCTGACCTAGTGAGATATACATGGAGGTTTAATATCCTGACCTAGTGAGATATACATGGAGGAGGTTTAACATCCTGACCTAGTGAGATATAAATGGAGGAGGTTTATTATCCTGACCTAGTGAGATAAACATGGAGGAGGTTTAATATCCTGACCTAGTGAGATATACATGGAGGAGGTTTAATAACCTGACCTAGTGAGATATACATGGGGGTTTAATATCCTGACCTAGTGAGATATACATGGAGGAGGTTTATTATCCTGACCTAGTGAGATATACATAGATGAGATTTATTATCCTGACCTAGTGAGATATACATGGGGGAGGTTTAATACCCTGAACTAGTGAGATATACATGGAGGAGGTTTAATATCCTGACCCAGTGAGATATACATGGAGGTTTAATATCCTGACCTAGTGAGATAAACATGGAGGAGGTTTAATATCCTGACATAGTGTGATATACATGGAGGAGGTTTAATATCCTGTCCTAGTGAGACATACATGGAGGAGGTTTAATACCCTGAACTAGTGAGAGATACATGGAGGAGGTTTATTATCCTGACCTAGTGAGATGTACATGGAGGAGGTTTAATATCCTGACATAGTGAGATATACATGGAGGAGGTTTAATATCCTGACCTAGTGAGATATACATGGGGGAGGTTTAATATCCTGACCTAGTGAGATATACATGGAGGTTTAATATCCTGACCTAGTGAGATGTACATGGAGGAGGTTTAATATCCTGACATAGTGTGATATACATGGAGGAGGTTTAATATCCTGACCTAGTGAGATATACATGGAGTTTTAATATCCTGACCTAGTGAGATATACATGGAGGAGGTTTAATATCCTGACCTAGTGAGATATACATGGAGGAGGTTTAATATCCTGACCTAGTGAGATATACATGGAGGAGGTTTAATATCCTGACCTAGTGAGATAAACATGGAGGAGGTTTAATATCCTGACCTAGTGAGATATACATGGAGGAGGTTTAACATCCTAACCTAGTGAGATATAAATGGAGGAGGTTTATTATCCTGACCTAGTGAGATAAACATGGAGGAGGTTTAATATCCTGACCTAGTGAGATATACATGGAGGAGGTTTAATAACCTGACCTAGTGAGATATACATGGGGGTTTAATATCCTGACCTAGTGAGATATACATGGAGGAGGTTTATTATCCTGACCTAGTGAGATATACATAGATGAGATTTATTATCCTGACCTAGTGAGATATACATGGAGGAGGTTTAATATCCTGACCTAGTGAGATATACATGGAGGAGGTTTAATATCCTGACCTAGTGAGATATACATGGAGGAGGTTTAATATCCTGACCTAGTGAGATATACATGGAGGAGGTTTAATATCCTGACCTAGTGAGAGATACATGGAGGAGGTTTATTATCCTGACCTAGTGAGATGTACATGGAGGAGGTTTAATATCCTGACCTAGTGAGATATACATGGAGGTTTAATATCCTGACCTAGTGAGATAAACATGGAGGAGGTTTAATATCCTGACCTAGTGAGATATACATGGAGGATGTTTAATAACCTGACCTAGTGAGATATACATGGGGGTTTAGTACCCTGACCTAGTGAGATGTACATGGAGGAGGTTTAATATCCTGACATAGTGTGATATACATGGAGGAGATTTAATATCCTGACCTAGTGAGACATACATGGAGGTTTAATATCCTGACCTAGTGAGATGTACATGGAGGAGGTTTAATATCCTGACATAGTGTGATATACATGGAGGAGGTTTAATATCCTGACCTAGTGAGATATACATGGAGGTTTAATATCCTGACCTAGTGAGATATACATGGAGGAGGTTTAATATCCTGACCTAGTGAGATATACATGGAGGAGGTTTAATATCCTGACCTAGTGAGATGTACATAGAGGAGGTTTAATATCCTGACCTAGTGAGATATAAATGGAGGAGGTTTAATACCCTGAACTAGTGAGATATACATGGAGGTTTAATATCCTGACCTAGTGAGATATACATGGGGGAGGTTTAATATCCTGACCTAGTGAGATATACATGGGGGAGTTTAATATCCTGACCTAGTGAGATATACATGGAGGAGGTTTATTATCCTGACCTAGTGAGATATACATAGAGGAGGTTTAACATCATGACCTAGTGAGATATACATGTAGGAGGTTTAATACCCTGAAATAGTGAGATATACATGGAGGAGGTTTAATACCCTGACCTAGTGAGATATACATGGAGGAGGTTTAATATCCTGACCTAGTGAGATATAAATGGAGGAGGTTTAATACCCTGAACTAGTGAGATATACATGGAGGTTTAATATCCTGACCTAGTGAGATATACATGGAGGTTTAATATCCTGACCTAGTGAGATATACATGGAGGAGGTTTAACATCCTGACCTAGTGAGATATACATGGAGGAGGTTTAATATCCTGACCTAGTGAGATATACATGGAGGAGGTTTAATATCCTGACCTAGTGAGATATACATGGAGGAGGTTTAATATCCTGACCTAGTGAGAGATACATGGAGGAGGTTTATTATCCTGACCTAGTGAGATGTACATGGAGGAGGTTTAATATCCTGACCTAGTGAGATATACATGGAGGTTTAATATCCTGACCTAGTGAGATATACATGGAGGAGGTTTAACATCCTGACCTAGTGAGATATAAATGGAGGAGGTTTATTATCCTGACCTAGTGAGATAAACATGGAGGAGGTTTAATATCCTGACCTAGTGAGATATACATGGGGGAGGTTTAATAACCTGACCTAGTGAGATATACATGGGGGTTTAATATCCTGACCTAGTGAGATATACATGGAGGAGGTTTATTATCCTGACCTAGTGAGATATACATAGATGAGATTTATTATCCTGACCTAGTGAGATATACATGGGGGAGGTTTAATACCCTGAACTAGTGAGATATACATGGAGGAGGTTTAATATCCTGACCCAGTGAGATATACATGGAGGTTTAATATCCTGACCTAGTGAGATAAACATGGAGGAGGTTTAATATCCTGACATAGTGTGATATACATGGAGGAGGTTTAATATCCTGTCCTAGTGAGACATACATGGAGGAGGTTTAATACCCTGAACTAGTGAGAGATACATGGAGGAGGTTTATTATCCTGACCTAGTGAGATGTACATGGAGGAGGTTTAATATCCTGACATAGTGAGATATACATGGAGGAGGTTTAATATCCTGACCTAGTGAGATATACATGGGGGAGGTTTAATATCCTGACCTAGTGAGATATACATGGAGGTTTAATATCCTGACCTAGTGAGATGTACATGGAGGAGGTTTAATATCCTGACATAGTGTGATATACATGGAGGAGGTTTAATATCCTGACCTAGTGAGATATACATGGAGTTTTAATATCCTGACCTAGTGAGATATACATGGAGGAGGTTTAATATCCTGACCTAGTGAGATATACATGGAGGAGGTTTAATATCCTGACCTAGTGAGATATACATGGAGGAGGTTTAATATCCTGACCTAGTGAGATAAACATGGAGGAGGTTTAATATCCTGACCTAGTGAGATATACATGGAGGAGGTTTAACATCCTAACCTAGTGAGATATAAATGGAGGAGGTTTATTATCCTGACCTAGTGAGATAAACATGGAGGAGGTTTAATATCCTGACCTAGTGAGATATACATGGAGGAGGTTTAATAACCTGACCTAGTGAGATATACATGGGGGTTTAATATCCTGACCTAGTGAGATATACATGGAGGAGGTTTATTATCCTGACCTAGTGAGATATACATAGATGAGATTTATTATCCTGACCTAGTGAGATATACATGGAGGAGGTTTAATATCCTGACCTAGTGAGATATACATGGAGGAGGTTTAATATCCTGACCTAGTGAGATATACATGGAGGAGGTTTAATATCCTGACCTAGTGAGATATACATGGAGGAGGTTTAATATCCTGACCTAGTGAGAGATACATGGAGGAGGTTTATTATCCTGACCTAGTGAGATGTACATGGAGGAGGTTTAATATCCTGACCTAGTGAGATATACATGGAGGTTTAATATCCTGACCTAGTGAGATAAACATGGAGGAGGTTTAATATCCTGACCTAGTGAGATATACATGGAGGATGTTTAATAACCTGACCTAGTGAGATATACATGGGGGTTTAGTACCCTGACCTAGTGAGATGTACATGGAGGAGGTTTAATATCCTGACATAGTGTGATATACATGGAGGAGGTTTAATATCCTGACCTAGTGAGACATACATGGAGGTTTAATATCCTGACCTAGTGAGATGTACATGGAGGAGGTTTAATATCCTGACATAGTGTGATATACATGGAGGAGGTTTAATATCCTGACCTAGTGAGATATACATGGAGGTTTAATATCCTGACCTAGTGAGATATACATGGAGGAGGTTTAATATCCTGACCTAGTGAGATATACATGGAGGAGGTTTAATATCCTGATCTAGTGAGATGTACATAGAGGAGGTTTAACATCCTGACCTAGTTAGATATACATGGAGGAGGTTTAATACCCTGACTAGTGAGATATACATGTAGGAGGTTTAATATCCTGACCTAGTGAGATATACATGGAGGAGGTTTATTATCCTGACCTAGTAGAATATACATGGAGGAGGTTTATTATCCTGACCTAGTGAGATGTACATGTAGGAGGTTTAATATCCTGACCTAGTGAGATAAACATGGAGGAGGTTTAACATCCTGACCTAGTTAGATATACATGGAGGAGGTTTAATACCCTGACTAGTGAGATATACATGTAGGAGGTTTAATACCCTGAAATAGTGAGATATACATGGAGGAGGTTTAATACCCTGACCTAGTGAGATATACATGGAGGAGGTTTAATATCCTGACCTAGTGAGATATACATGGAGGAGGTTTAACATCCTGACCTAGTGAGATATACATGGAGGAGGTTTAATACCCTGACCTAGTGACATATACATGGAGGAGGTTTAATATCCTGACCTAGTGAGATATACATGGAGGAGGTTTAATATCCTGACCTAGTGAGATATAAATGGAGGAGGTTTATTATCCTGACCTAGTGAGATAAACATGGAGGAGGTTTAATATCCTGACCTAGTGAGATATACATAGATGAGATTTATTATCCTGACCTAGTGAGATATACATGGGGGAGGTTTAATATCCTGACCTAGTGAGATATACATGGGGGAGTTTAATATCCTGACCTAGTGAGATATACATGGAGGAGGTTTATTATCCTGACCTAGTGAGATATACATGGAGGAGGTTTAATATCCTGACCTAGTGAGATATACATGGAGGAGGTTTAATAACCTGACCTAGTGAGATATACATGGAGGAGGTTTAATATCCTGACCTAGTGAGATGTACATTGAGGAGGTTTAACATTCTGACCTAGTGAGATATACATGGAGGAGGTTTATTATCCTGACCTAGTAGAATATACATGGAGGAGGTTTATTATCCTGACCTAGTGAGATTTACATGTAGGAGGTTTAATATCCTGACCTAGTGAGATATACATGGAGGATGTTTAATATCCTGACCTAGTGAGATATACATGGAGGAGGTTTATTATCATGACCTATTGAGATATACACGGAAGAGGTTTATTATCCTGACCTAGTGAGATGTACATGGAGCAGGTTTAATATCCTGACCTAGTGAGACATACATGGAGGTTTAATATCCTGACCTAGTGAGATATACATGGAGGAGGTTTATTATCCTAACCTAGTGAGATATACATAGAGGAGATTTATTATCCTGACCTAGTGAGATATACATGGGGGAGGTTTAATACCCTGAACTAGTGAGATATACATGGAGGAGGTTTAATATCCTGACCCAGTGAGATATACATGGAGGTTTAATATCCTGACCTAGTGAGATAAACATGGAGGAGGTTTAATATCCTGACATAGTGTGATATACATGGAGGAGGTTTAATATCCTGTCCTAGTGAGACATACATGGAGGAGGTTTAATACCCTGAACTAGTGAGAGATACATGGAGGAGGTTTATTATCCTGACCTAGTGAGACATACATGGAGGTTTAATATCCTGACCTAGTGAGATGTACATGGAGGAGGTTTAATATCCTGACATAGTGTGATATACATGGAGGAGGTTTAATATCCTGACCTAGTGAGATATACATGGAGGTTTAATATCCTGACCTAGTGAGATATACATGGAGGAGGTTTAATATCCTGACCTAGTGAGATATACATGGAGGAGGTTTAATATCCTGATCTAGTGAGATGTACATAGAGGAGGTTTAACATCCTGACCTAGTTAGATATACATGGAGGAGGTTTAATACCCTGACTAGTGAGATATACATGTAGGAGGTTTAATATCCTGACCTAGTGAGATATACATGGAGGAGGTTTATTATCCTGACCTAGTAGAATATACATGGAGGAGGTTTATTATCCTGACCTAGTGAGATGTACATGTAGGAGGTTTAATATCCTGACCTAGTGAGATAAACATGGAGGAGGTTTAACATCCTGACCTAGTTAGATATACATGGAGGAGGTTTAATACCCTGACTAGTGAGATATACATGTAGGAGGTTTAATACCCTGAAATAGTGAGATATACATGGAGGAGGTTTAATACCCTGACCTAGTGAGATATACATGGAGGAGGTTTAATATCCTGACCTAGTGAGATATACATGGAGGAGGTTTAACATCCTGACCTAGTGAGATATACATGGAGGAGGTTTAATACCCTGACCTAGTGACATATACATGGAGGAGGTTTAATATCCTGACCTAGTGAGATATACATGGAGGAGGTTTAATATCCTGACCTAGTGAGATATAAATGGAGGAGGTTTATTATCCTGACCTAGTGAGATAAACATGGAGGAGGTTTAATATCCTGACCTAGTGAGATATACATAGATGAGATTTATTATCCTGACCTAGTGAGATATACATGGGGGAGGTTTAATATCCTGACCTAGTGAGATATACATGGGGGAGTTTAATATCCTGACCTAGTGAGATATACATGGAGGAGGTTTATTATCCTGACCTAGTGAGATATACATGGAGGAGGTTTAATATCCTGACCTAGTGAGATATACATGGAGGAGGTTTAATAACCTGACCTAGTGAGATATACATGGAGGAGGTTTAATATCCTGACCTAGTGAGATGTACATTGAGGAGGTTTAACATTCTGACCTAGTGAGATATACATGGAGGAGGTTTATTATCCTGACCTAGTAGAATATACATGGAGGAGGTTTATTATCCTGACCTAGTGAGATTTACATGTAGGAGGTTTAATATCCTGACCTAGTGAGATATACATGGAGGATGTTTAATATCCTGACCTAGTGAGATATACATGGAGGAGGTTTATTATCCTGACCTATTGAGATATACACGGAAGAGGTTTATTATCCTGACCTAGTGAGATGTACATGGAGCAGGTTTAATATCCTGACCTAGTGAGACATACATGGAGGTTTAATATCCTGACCTAGTGAGATATACATGGAGGAGGTTTATTATCCTAACCTAGTGAGATATACATAGAGGAGATTTATTATCCTGACCTAGTGAGATATACATGGGGGAGATTTAATACCCTGAACTAGTGAGATATACATGGAGGAGGTTTAATATCCTGACCCAGTGAGATATACATGGAGGTTTAATATCCTGACCTAGTGAGATAAACATGGAGGAGGTTTAATATCCTGACATAGTGTGATATACATGGAGGAGGTTTAATATCCTGTCCTAGTGAGACATACATGGAGGAGGTTTAATACCCTGAACTAGTGAGAGATACATGGAGGAGGTTTATTATCCTGACCTAGTGAGATGTACATGGAGGAGGTTTAATATCCTGACATAGTGAGATATACATGGAGGAGGTTTAATATCCTGACCTAGTGAGATATACATGGGGGAGGTTTAATATCCTGACCTAGTGAGATATACATGGAGGTTTAATATCCTGACCTAGTGAGATGTACATGGAGGAGGTTTAATATCCTGACATAGTGTGATATACATGGAGGAGGTTTAATATCCTGACCTAGTGAGATATACATGGAGGTTTAATATCCTGACCTAGTGAGATATACATGGAGGAGGTTTAATATCCTGACCTAGTGAGATATACATGGAGGAGGTTTAATATCCTGACCTAGTGAGATATACATGGAGGAGGTTTAATATCCTGACCTAGTGAGATAAACATGGAGGAGGTTTAATATCCTGACCTAGTGAGATATACATGGAGGAGGTTTAACATCCTAACCTAGTGAGATATAAATGGAGGAGGTTTATTATCCTGACCTAGTGAGATAAACATGGAGGAGGTTTAATATCCTGACCTAGTGAGATATACATGGAGGAGGTTTAATAACCTGACCTAGTGAGATATACATGGGGGTTTAATATCCTGACCTAGTGAGATATACATGGAGGAGGTTTATTATCCTGACCTAGTGAGATATACATAGATGAGATTTATTATCCTGACCTAGTGAGATATACATGGAGGAGGTTTAATATCCTGACCTAGTGAGATATACATGGAGGAGGTTTAATATCCTGACCTAGTGAGATATACATGGAGGAGGTTTAATATCCTGACCTAGTGAGATATACATGGAGGAGGTTTAATATCCTGACCTAGTGAGAGATACATGGAGGAGGTTTATTATCCTGACCTAGTGAGATGTACATGGAGGAGGTTTAATATCCTGACCTAGTGAGATATACATGGAGGTTTAATATCCTGACCTAGTGAGATAAACATGGAGGAGGTTTAATATCCTGACCTAGTGAGATATAAATGGAGGATGTTTAATAACCTGACCTAGTGAGATATACATGGGGGTTTAGTACCCTGACCTAGTGAGATGTACATGGAGGAGGTTTAATATCCTGACATAGTGTGATATACATGGAGGAGGTTTAATATCCTGACCTAGTGAGACATACATGGAGGTTTAATATCCTGACCTAGTGAGATGTACATGGAGGAGGTTTAATATCCTGACATAGTGTGATATACATGGAGGAGGTTTAATATCCTGACCTAGTGAGATATACATGGAGGTTTAATATCCTGACCTAGTGAGATATACATGGAGGAGGTTTAATATCCTGACCTAGTGAGATATACATGGAGGAGGTTTAATATCCTGACCTAGTGAGATGTACATAGAGGAGGTTTAACATCCTGACCTAGTTAGATATACATGGAGGAGGTTTAATACCCTGACTAGTGAGATATACATGTAGGAGGTTTAATATCCTGACCTAGTGAGATATACATGGAGGAGGTTTATTATCCTGACCTAGTAGAATATACATGGAGGAGGTTTATTATCCTGACCTAGTGAGATGTACATGTAGGAGGTTTAATATCCTGACCTAGTGAGATAAACATGGAGGAGGTTTAACATCCTGACCTAGTTAGATATACATGGAGGAGGTTTAATACCCTGACTAGTGAGATATACATGTAGGAGGTTTAATACCCTGAAATAGTGAGATATACATGGAGGAGGTTTAATACCCTGACCTAGTGAGATATACATGGAGGAGGTTTAATATCCTGACCTAGTGAGATATACATGGAGGAGGTTTAACATCCTGACCTAGTGAGATATACATGGAGGAGGTTTAATACCCTGACCTAGTGACATATACATGGAGGAGGTTTAATATCCTGACCTAGTGAGATATACATGGAGGAGGTTTAATATCCTGACCTAGTGAGATATAAATGGAGGAGGTTTATTATCCTGACCTAGTGAGATAAACATGGAGGAGGTTTAATATCCTGACCTAGTGAGATATACATAGATGAGATTTATTATCCTGACCTAGTGAGATATACATGGGGGAGGTTTAATATCCTGACCTAGTGAGATATACATGGGGGAGTTTAATATCCTGACCTAGTGAGATATACATGGAGGAGGTTTATTATCCTGACCTAGTGAGATATACATGGAGGAGGTTTAATATCCTGACCTAGTGAGATATACATGGAGGAGGTTTAATAACCTGACCTAGTGAGATATACATGGAGGAGGTTTAATATCCTGACCTAGTGAGATGTACATTGAGGAGGTTTAACATTCTGACCTAGTGAGATATACATGGAGGAGGTTTATTATCCTGACCTAGTAGAATATACATGGAGGAGGTTTATTATCCTGACCTAGTGAGATTTACATGTAGGAGGTTTAATATCCTGACCTAGTGAGATATACATGGAGGATGTTTAATATCCTGACCTAGTGAGATATACATGGAGGAGGTTTATTATCCTGACCTATTGAGATATACACGGAAGAGGTTTATTATCCTGACCTAGTGAGATGTACATGGAGCAGGTTTAATATCCTGACCTAGTGAGACATACATGGAGGTTTAATATCCTGACCTAGTGAGATATACATGGAGGAGGTTTATTATCCTAACCTAGTGAGATATACATAGAGGAGGTTTAACATCCTGACCTAGTGAGATATACATGTAGGAGGTTTAATACCCTGAAATAGTGAGATATACATGGAGGAGGTTTAATACCCTGACCTAGTGAGATATACATGGAGGAGGTTTAATATCCTGACCTAGTGAGATATACATGGAGGAGGTTTAACATCCTGACCTAGTGAGATATACATGGAGGAGGTTTAATACACTGACATAGTGAGATATACATGGAGGAGGTTTAATATCCTGACCTAGTGAGATATAAATGGAGGAGGTTTAATATCCTGACCTATTGAGATATACATGGAGGTTTAATATCCTGACCTAGTGAGATAAACATGGAGGAGGTTTAATATCCTGACCTAGTGAGATATACATGGAGGAGGTTTAACATCCTGACCTAGTGAGATATACATGGAGGAGGTTTATTATCCTGACCTAGTAGAATATACATGGAGGAGGTTTATTATCCTGACCTAGTGAGATGTACATGTAGGAGGTTTAATATCCTGACCTAGTGAGATAAACATGGAGGAGGTTTAACATCCTGACATAGTGAGATATACATGGAGGAGGTTTATTACCCTGACCTAGTGAGATATACATGGAGGAGGTTTAATACCCTGAACTAGTGAGATATACATGGAGGAGGTTTAACATCCTGACCTAGTGAGATATACATGGAGGAGGTTTAATACACTGACCTAGTGAGATATACATGGAGGAGGTTTAACATCCTGACCTAGTGAGATATACATGGAGGTTTAATACCCTGACCTAGTGAGATATACAGTGAGGAGGTTTAATATCCTGACCTAGTGAGATATACATGGAGGTTTAATATCCTGACCTAGTGAGATATACATGGAGGAGGTTTAATATCCTGACCTAGTGAGATATAAATGGAGGAGGTTTAATATCCTGACCTATTGAGATATACATGGAGGTTTAATATCCTGACCTAGTGAGATAAACATGGAGGAGGTTTAATATCCTGACCTAGTGAGATATACATGGAGGATGTTTAATAACCTGACCTAGTGAGATATACATGGGGGTTTAATATCCTGACCTAGTGAGATATACATGGAGGAGGTTTAATATCCTGACCTAGTGAGATGTACATTGAGAAGGTTTAACATCCTGACCTAGTGAGATATACATGGAGGAGGTTTATTATCCTGACCTAGTAGAATATACATGGAGGAGGTTTATTATCCTGACCTAGTGAGATGTACATGTAGGAGGTTTAATATCCTGACCTAGTGAGATAAACATGGAGGAGGTTTAACATCCTGACCTAGTGAGATATACATGGAGGAGGTTTAACATCCTGACCTAGTGAGATATACATGGAGGAGGTTTAATACCCTGACCTAGTGACATATACATGGAGGAGGTTTAATATCCTGACCTAGTGAGATATACATGGAGGAGGTTTAATATCCTGACCTAGTGAGATATAAATGGAGGAGGTTTATTATCCTGACCTAGTGAGATAAACATGGAGGAGGTTTAATATCCTGACCTAGTGAGATATACATAGATGAGATTTATTATCCTGACCTAGTGAGATATACATGGGGGAGGTTTAATATCCTGACCTAGTGAGATATACATGGGGGAGTTTAATATCCTGACCTAGTGAGATATACATGGAGGAGGTTTATTATCCTGACCTAGTGAGATATACATGGAGGAGGTTTAATATCCTGACCTAGTGAGATATACATGGAGGAGGTTTAATAACCTGACCTAGTGAGATATACATGGAGGAGGTTTAATATCCTGACCTAGTGAGATGTACATTGAGGAGGTTTAACATTCTGACCTAGTGAGATATACATGGAGGAGGTTTATTATCCTGACCTAGTAGAATATACATGGAGGAGGTTTATTATCCTGACCTAGTGAGATTTACATGTAGGAGGTTTAATATCCTGACCTAGTGAGATATACATGGAGGATGTTTAATATCCTGACCTAGTGAGATATACATGGAGGAGGTTTATTATCATGACCTATTGAGATATACACGGAAGAGGTTTATTATCCTGACCTAGTGAGATGTACATGGAGCAGGTTTAATATCCTGACCTAGTGAGACATACATGGAGGTTTAATATCCTGACCTAGTGAGATATACATGGAGGAGGTTTATTATCCTAACCTAGTGAGATATACATAGAGGAGATTTATTATCCTGACCTAGTGAGATATACATGGGGGAGGTTTAATACCCTGAACTAGTGAGATATACATGGAGGAGGTTTAATATCCTGACCCAGTGAGATATACATGGAGGTTTAATATCCTGACCTAGTGAGATAAACATGGAGGAGGTTTAATATCCTGACATAGTGTGATATACATGGAGGAGGTTTAATATCCTGTCCTAGTGAGACATACATGGAGGAGGTTTAATACCCTGAACTAGTGAGAGATACATGGAGGAGGTTTATTATCCTGACCTAGTGAGACATACATGGAGGTTTAATATCCTGACCTAGTGAGATGTACATGGAGGAGGTTTAATATCCTGACATAGTGTGATATACATGGAGGAGGTTTAATATCCTGACCTAGTGAGATATACATGGAGGTTTAATATCCTGACCTAGTGAGATATACATGGAGGAGGTTTAATATCCTGACCTAGTGAGATATACATGGAGGAGGTTTAATATCCTGATCTAGTGAGATGTACATAGAGGAGGTTTAACATCCTGACCTAGTTAGATATACATGGAGGAGGTTTAATACCCTGACTAGTGAGATATACATGTAGGAGGTTTAATATCCTGACCTAGTGAGATATACATGGAGGAGGTTTATTATCCTGACCTAGTAGAATATACATGGAGGAGGTTTATTATCCTGACCTAGTGAGATGTACATGTAGGAGGTTTAATATCCTGACCTAGTGAGATAAACATGGAGGAGGTTTAACATCCTGACCTAGTTAGATATACATGGAGGAGGTTTAATACCCTGACTAGTGAGATATACATGTAGGAGGTTTAATACCCTGAAATAGTGAGATATACATGGAGGAGGTTTAATACCCTGACCTAGTGAGATATACATGGAGGAGGTTTAATATCCTGACCTAGTGAGATATACATGGAGGAGGTTTAACATCCTGACCTAGTGAGATATACATGGAGGAGGTTTAATACCCTGACCTAGTGACATATACATGGAGGAGGTTTAATATCCTGACCTAGTGAGATATACATGGAGGAGGTTTAATATCCTGACCTAGTGAGATATAAATGGAGGAGGTTTATTATCCTGACCTAGTGAGATAAACATGGAGGAGGTTTAATATCCTGACCTAGTGAGATATACATAGATGAGATTTATTATCCTGACCTAGTGAGATATACATGGGGGAGGTTTAATATCCTGACCTAGTGAGATATACATGGGGGAGTTTAATATCCTGACCTAGTGAGATATACATGGAGGAGGTTTATTATCCTGACCTAGTGAGATATACATGGAGGAGGTTTAATATCCTGACCTAGTGAGATATACATGGAGGAGGTTTAATAACCTGACCTAGTGAGATATACATGGAGGAGGTTTAATATCCTGACCTAGTGAGATGTACATTGAGGAGGTTTAACATTCTGACCTAGTGAGATATACATGGAGGAGGTTTATTATCCTGACCTAGTAGAATATACATGGAGGAGGTTTATTATCCTGACCTAGTGAGATTTACATGTAGGAGGTTTAATATCCTGACCTAGTGAGATATACATGGAGGATGTTTAATATCCTGACCTAGTGAGATATACATGGAGGAGGTTTATTATCCTGACCTATTGAGATATACACGGAAGAGGTTTATTATCCTGACCTAGTGAGATGTACATGGAGCAGGTTTAATATCCTGACCTAGTGAGACATACATGGAGGTTTAATATCCTGACCTAGTGAGATATACATGGAGGAGGTTTATTATCCTAACCTAGTGAGATATACATAGAGGAGATTTATTATCCTGACCTAGTGAGATATACATGGGGGAGATTTAATACCCTGAACTAGTGAGATATACATGGAGGAGGTTTAATATCCTGACCCAGTGAGATATACATGGAGGTTTAATATCCTGACCTAGTGAGATAAACATGGAGGAGGTTTAATATCCTGACATAGTGTGATATACATGGAGGAGGTTTAATATCCTGTCCTAGTGAGACATACATGGAGGAGGTTTAATACCCTGAACTAGTGAGAGATACATGGAGGAGGTTTATTATCCTGACCTAGTGAGATGTACATGGAGGAGGTTTAATATCCTGACATAGTGAGGTATACATGGAGGAGGTTTAATATCCTGACCTAGTGAGATATACATGGGGGAGGTTTAATATCCTGACCTAGTGAGATATACATGGAGGTTTAATATCCTGACCTAGTGAGATGTACATGGAGGAGGTTTAATATCCTGACATAGTGTGATATACATGGAGGAGGTTTAATATCCTGACCTAGTGAGATATACATGGAGGTTTAATATCCTGACCTAGTGAGATATACATGGAGGAGGTTTAATATCCTGACCTAGTGAGATATACATGGAGGAGGTTTAATATCCTGACCTAGTGAGATATACATGGAGGAGGTTTAATATCCTGACCTAGTGAGATAAACATGGAGGAGGTTTAATATCCTGACCTAGTGAGATATACATGGAGGAGGTTTAACATCCTAACCTAGTGAGATATAAATGGAGGAGGTTTATTATCCTGACCTAGTGAGATAAACATGGAGGAGGTTTAATATCCTGACCTAGTGAGATATACATGGAGGAGGTTTAATAACCTGACCTAGTGAGATATACATGGGGGTTTAATATCCTGACCTAGTGAGATATACATGGAGGAGGTTTATTATCCTGACCTAGTGAGATATACATAGATGAGATTTATTATCCTGACCTAGTGAGATATACATGGAGGAGGTTTAATATCCTGACCTAGTGAGATATACATGGAGGAGGTTTAATATCCTGACCTAGTGAGATATACATGGAGGAGGTTTAATATCCTGACCTAGTGAGATATACATGGAGGAGGTTTAATATCCTGACCTAGTGAGAGATACATGGAGGAGGTTTATTATCCTGACCTAGTGAGATGTACATGGAGGAGGTTTAATATCCTGACCTAGTGAGATATACATGGAGGTTTAATATCCTGACCTAGTGAGATAAACATGGAGGAGGTTTAATATCCTGACCTAGTGAGATATAAATGGAGGATGTTTAATAACCTGACCTAGTGAGATATACATGGGGGTTTAGTACCCTGACCTAGTGAGATGTACATGGAGGAGGTTTAATATCCTGACATAGTGTGATATACATGGAGGAGGTTTAATATCCTGACCTAGTGAGACATACATGGAGGTTTAATATCCTGACCTAGTGAGATGTACATGGAGGAGGTTTAATATCCTGACATAGTGTGATATACATGGAGGAGGTTTAATATCCTGACCTAGTGAGATATACATGGAGGTTTAATATCCTGACCTAGTGAGATATACATGGAGGAGGTTTAATATCCTGACCTAGTGAGATATACATGGAGGAGGTTTAATATCCTGACCTAGTGAGATGTACATAGAGGAGGTTTAACATCCTGACCTAGTTAGATATACATGGAGGAGGTTTAATACCCTGACTAGTGAGATATACATGTAGGAGGTTTAATATCCTGACCTAGTGAGATATACATGGAGGAGGTTTATTATCCTGACCTAGTAGAATATACATGGAGGAGGTTTATTATCCTGACCTAGTGAGATGTACATGTAGGAGGTTTAATATCCTGACCTAGTGAGATAAACATGGAGGAGGTTTAACATCCTGACCTAGTTAGATATACATGGAGGAGGTTTAATACCCTGACTAGTGAGATATACATGTAGGAGGTTTAATACCCTGAAATAGTGAGATATACATGGAGGAGGTTTAATACCCTGACCTAGTGAGATATACATGGAGGAGGTTTAATATCCTGACCTAGTGAGATATACATGGAGGAGGTTTAACATCCTGACCTAGTGAGATATACATGGAGGAGGTTTAATACCCTGACCTAGTGACATATACATGGAGGAGGTTTAATATCCTGACCTAGTGAGATATACATGGAGGAGGTTTAATATCCTGACCTAGTGAGATATAAATGGAGGAGGTTTATTATCCTGACCTAGTGAGATAAACATGGAGGAGGTTTAATATCCTGACCTAGTGAGATATACATAGATGAGATTTATTATCCTGACCTAGTGAGATATACATGGGGGAGGTTTAATATCCTGACCTAGTGAGATATACATGGGGGAGTTTAATATCCTGACCTAGTGAGATATACATGGAGGAGGTTTATTATCCTGACCTAGTGAGATATACATGGAGGAGGTTTAATATCCTGACCTAGTGAGATATACATGGAGGAGGTTTAATAACCTGACCTAGTGAGATATACATGGAGGAGGTTTAATATCCTGACCTAGTGAGATGTACATTGAGGAGGTTTAACATTCTGACCTAGTGAGATATACATGGAGGAGGTTTATTATCCTGACCTAGTAGAATATACATGGAGGAGGTTTATTATCCTGACCTAGTGAGATTTACATGTAGGAGGTTTAATATCCTGACCTAGTGAGATATACATGGAGGATGTTTAATATCCTGACCTAGTGAGATATACATGGAGGAGGTTTATTATCCTGACCTATTGAGATATACACGGAAGAGGTTTATTATCCTGACCTAGTGAGATGTACATGGAGCAGGTTTAATATCCTGACCTAGTGAGACATACATGGAGGTTTAATATCCTGACCTAGTGAGATATACATGGAGGAGGTTTATTATCCTAACCTAGTGAGATATACATAGAGGAGGTTTAACATCCTGACCTAGTGAGATATACATGTAGGAGGTTTAATACCCTGAAATAGTGAGATATACATGGAGGAGGTTTAATACCCTGACCTAGTGAGATATACATGGAGGAGGTTTAATATCCTGACCTAGTGAGATATACATGGAGGAGGTTTAACATCCTGACCTAGTGAGATATACATGGAGGAGGTTTAATACACTGACATAGTGAGATATACATGGAGGAGGTTTAATATCCTGACCTAGTGAGATATAAATGGAGGAGGTTTAATATCCTGACCTATTGAGATATACATGGAGGTTTAATATCCTGACCTAGTGAGATAAACATGGAGGAGGTTTAATATCCTGACCTAGTGAGATATACATGGAGGAGGTTTAACATCCTGACCTAGTGAGATATACATGGAGGAGGTTTATTATCCTGACCTAGTAGAATATACATGGAGGAGGTTTATTATCCTGACCTAGTGAGATGTACATGTAGGAGGTTTAATATCCTGACCTAGTGAGATAAACATGGAGGAGGTTTAACATCCTGACATAGTGAGATATACATGGAGGAGGTTTATTACCCTGACCTAGTGAGATATACATGGAGGAGGTTTAATACCCTGAACTAGTGAGATATACATGGAGGAGGTTTAACATCCTGACCTAGTGAGATATACATGGAGGAGGTTTAATACACTGACCTAGTGAGATATACATGGAGGAGGTTTAACATCCTGACCTAGTGAGATATACATGGAGGTTTAATACCCTGACCTAGTGAGATATACAGTGAGGAGGTTTAATATCCTGACCTAGTGAGATATACATGGAGGTTTAATATCCTGACCTAGTGAGATATACATGGAGGAGGTTTAATATCCTGACCTAGTGAGATATAAATGGAGGAGGTTTAATATCCTGACCTATTGAGATATACATGGAGGTTTAATATCCTGACCTAGTGAGATAAACATGGAGGAGGTTTAATATCCTGACCTAGTGAGATATACATGGAGGATGTTTAATAACCTGACCTAGTGAGATATACATGGGGGTTTAATATCCTGACCTAGTGAGATATACATGGAGGAGGTTTAATATCCTGACCTAGTGAGATGTACATTGAGAAGGTTTAACATCCTGACCTAGTGAGATATACATGGAGGAGGTTTATTATCCTGACCTAGTAGAATATACATGGAGGAGGTTTATTATCCTGACCTAGTGAGATGTACATGTAGGAGGTTTAATATCCTGACCTAGTGAGATAAACATGGAGGAGGTTTAACATCCTGACCTAGTGAGATATACATGGAGGAGGTTTAACATCCTGACCTAGTGAGATATACATGGAGGAGGTTTAATACCCTGACCTAGTGACATATACATGGAGGAGGTTTAATATCCTGACCTAGTGAGATATACATGGAGGAGGTTTAATATCCTGACCTAGTGAGATATAAATGGAGGAGGTTTATTATCCTGACCTAGTGAGATAAACATGGAGGAGGTTTAATATCCTGACCTAGTGAGATATACATAGATGAGATTTATTATCCTGACCTAGTGAGATATACATGGGGGAGGTTTAATATCCTGACCTAGTGAGATATACATGGGGGAGTTTAATATCCTGACCTAGTGAGATATACATGGAGGAGGTTTATTATCCTGACCTAGTGAGATATACATGGAGGAGGTTTAATATCCTGACCTAGTGAGATATACATGGAGGAGGTTTAATAACCTGACCTAGTGAGATATACATGGAGGAGGTTTAATATCCTGACCTAGTGAGATGTACATTGAGGAGGTTTAACATTCTGACCTAGTGAGATATACATGGAGGAGGTTTATTATCCTGACCTAGTAGAATATACATGGAGGAGGTTTATTATCCTGACCTAGTGAGATTTACATGTAGGAGGTTTAATATCCTGACCTAGTGAGATATACATGGAGGATGTTTAATATCCTGACCTAGTGAGATATACATGGAGGAGGTTTATTATCCTGACCTATTGAGATATACACGGAAGAGGTTTATTATCCTGACCTAGTGAGATGTACATGGAGCAGGTTTAATATCCTGACCTAGTGAGACATACATGGAGGTTTAATATCCTGACCTAGTGAGATATACATGGAGGAGGTTTATTATCCTAACCTAGTGAGATATACATAGAGGAGGTTTAACATCCTGACCTAGTGAGATATACATGTAGGAGGTTTAATACCCTGAAATAGTGAGATATACATGGAGGAGGTTTAATACCCTGACCTAGTGAGATATACATGGAGGAGGTTTAATATCCTGACCTAGTGAGATATACATGGAGGAGGTTTAACATCCTGACCTAGTGAGATATACATGGAGGAGGTTTAATACACTGACATAGTGAGATATACATGGAGGAGGTTTAATATCCTGACCTAGTGAGATATAAATGGAGGAGGTTTAATATCCTGACCTATTGAGATATACATGGAGGTTTAATATCCTGACCTAGTGAGATAAACATGGAGGAGGTTTAATATCCTGACCTAGTGAGATATACATGGAGGAGGTTTAACATCCTGACCTAGTGAGATATACATGGAGGAGGTTTATTATCCTGACCTAGTAGAATATACATGGAGGAGGTTTATTATCCTGACCTAGTGAGATGTACATGTAGGAGGTTTAATATCCTGACCTAGTGAGATAAACATGGAGGAGGTTTAACATCCTGACATAGTGAGATATACATGGAGGAGGTTTATTACCCTGACCTAGTGAGATATACATGGAGGAGGTTTAATACCCTGAACTAGTGAGATATACATGGAGGAGGTTTAACATCCTGACCTAGTGAGATATACATGGAGGAGGTTTAATACACTGACCTAGTGAGATATACATGGAGGAGGTTTAACATCCTGACCTAGTGAGATATACATGGAGGTTTAATACCCTGACCTAGTGAGATATACAGTGAGGAGGTTTAATATCCTGACCTAGTGAGATATACATGGAGGTTTAATATCCTGACCTAGTGAGATATACATGGAGGAGGTTTAATATCCTGACCTAGTGAGATATAAATGGAGGAGGTTTAATATCCTGACCTATTGAGATATACATGGAGGTTTAATATCCTGACCTAGTGAGATAAACATGGAGGAGGTTTAATATCCTGACCTAGTGAGATATACATGGAGGATGTTTAATAACCTGACCTAGTGAGATATACATGGGGGTTTAATATCCTGACCTAGTGAGATATACATGGAGGAGGTTTAATATCCTGACCTAGTGAGATGTACATTGAGAAGGTTTAACATCCTGACCTAGTGAGATATACATGGAGGAGGTTTATTATCCTGACCTAGTAGAATATACATGGAGGAGGTTTATTATCCTGACCTAGTGAGATGTACATGTAGGAGGTTTAATATCCTGACCTAGTGAGATAAACATGGAGGAGGTTTAACATCCTGACCTAGTGAGATATACATGGAGGAGGTTTAATACCCTGACCTAGTGCGATATACATGGAGGAGGTTTAATATCCTGACCTAGTGAGATATACATGGAGGAGGTTTAATATCCTGACCTAGTGAGATATACATGGAGGAGGTTTAACATCCTGACCTAGTGAGATATACATGGAGGAGGTTTAATACACTGACCTAGTGAGATATACATGGAGGAGGTTTAATATCCTGACCTAGTGAGATATACATGGAGGAGGTTTAATATTCTGACCTAGTGAGATATACAGTGAGGAGGTTTAATATCCTGACCTAGTGAGATATACATGGAGGTTTAATATCCTGACCTAGTGAGATATACATGGAGGAGGTTTAATATCCTGACCTAGTGAGATATACATGGAGGAGGTTTAATACCCTGAACTAGTGAGATATACATGGAGGAGATTTAATACCCTGACCTAGTGAGATATACACGGATGAAGTTTAATACCCTGACCTAGTGAGATATACATGGAGGTTTAATATGCTGACCTAGTGAGATATACATGGAGGAGGTTTAATATCCTGACCTAGTGAGATATACATGGAGGAGGTTTAATATCCTGACCTAGTGAGATATACATGGAGGTTTAATATCCTGACCTAGTGAGATAAACATGGAGGAGGTTTAATATCCTGACCTAGTGAGATATACATGGAGGATGTTTAATAACCTGACCTAGTGAGATATACATGGAGGAGGTTTAATATCCTGACCTAGTGAGATATAAATGGAGGAGGTTTAATACCCTGACCTAGTGAGATAAACATGAAGGAGGTTTATTAACCTGACCTAGTAGAATATACATGGAGGAGGTTTATTATCCTGACCTAGTGAGATATACATGGAGGTTTAATACCCTGACCTACTGAGATGTACATTGAGGAGGTTTAACATCCTGACCTAGTGAGATATACATGGAGGAGGTTTATTATCCTGACCTAGTAGAATATACATGGAGGAGGTTTATTATCCTGACCTAGTGAGATATACATGGAGGTTTAATACCCTGACCTAGTGAGATATACAGGGAGGAGGTTTAATATCCTGACCTAGTGAGATATACATGGAGGAGGTTTAACATCCTGACCTAGTGAGATATACATGGAGGAGGTTTAATACACTGACCTAGTGAGATATACATGGAGGAGGTTTAACATCCTGACCTAGTGAGATATACATGGAGGTTTAATACCCTGACCTAGTGAGATATACAGTGAGGAGGTTTAATATCCTGACCTAGTGAGATATACATGGAGGTTTAATATCCTGACCTAGTGAGATATACATGGAGGAGGTTTAATATCCTGACCTAGTGAGATATAAATGGAGGAGGTTTAATATCCTGACCTATTGAGATATACATGGAGGTTTAATATCCTGACCTAGTGAGATAAACATGGAGGAGGTTTAATATCCTGACCTAGTGAGATATACATGGAGGATGTTTAATAACCTGACCTAGTGAGATATACATGGGGGTTTAATATCCTGACCTAGTGAGATATACATGGAGGAGGTTTAATATCCTGACCTAGTGAGATGTACATTGAGAAGGTTTAACATCCTGACCTAGTGAGATATACATGGAGGAGGTTTATTATCCTGACCTAGTAGAATATACATGGAGGAGGTTTATTATCCTGACCTAGTGAGATGTACATGTAGGAGGTTTAATATCCTGACCTAGTGAGATAAACATGGAGGAGGTTTAACATCCTGACCTAGTGAGATATACATGGAGGAGGTTTAATACCCTGACCTAGTGCGATATACATGGAGGAGGTTTAATATCCTGACCTAGTGAGATATACATGGAGGAGGTTTAATATCCTGACCTAGTGAGATATACATGGAGGAGGTTTAACATCCTGACCTAGTGAGATATACATGGAGGAGGTTTAATACACTGACCTAGTGAGATATACATGGAGGAGGTTTAATATCCTGACCTAGTGAGATATACATGGAGGAGGTTTAATATTCTGACCTAGTGAGATATACAGTGAGGGGGTTTAATATCCTGACCTAGTGAGATATACATGGAGGTTTAATATCCTGACCTAGTGAGATATACATGGAGGAGGTTTAATATCCTGACCTAGTGAGATATACATGGAGGAGGTTTAATACCCTGAACTAGTGAGATATACATGGAGGAGATTTAATACCCTGACCTAGTGAGATATACACGGATGAAGTTTAATACCCTGACCTAGTGAGATATACATGGAGGTTTAATATGCTGACCTAGTGAGATATACATGGAGGAGGTTTAATATCCTGACCTAGCGAGATATACATGGAGGAGGTTTAATATCCTGACCTAGTGAGATATACATGGAGGTTTAATATCCTGACCTAGTGAGATAAACATGGAGGAGGTTTAATATCCTGACCTAGTGAGATATACATGGAGGAGGTTTAATAACCTGACCTAGTGAGATATACATGGAGGAGGTTTAATATCCTGACCTAGTGAGATATAAATGGAGGAGGTTTAATACCCTGACCTAGTGAGATAAACATGAAGGAGGTTTATTAACCTGACCTAGTAGAATATACATGGAGGAGGTTTATTATCCTGACCTAGTGAGATATACATGGAGGTTTAATACCCTGACCTACTGAGATGTACATTGAGGAGGTTTAACATCCTGACCTAGTGAGATATACATGGAGGAGGTTTATTATCCTGACCTAGTAGAATATACATGGAGGAGGTTTATTATCCTGACCTAGTGAGATATACATGGAGGTTTAATACCCTGACCTAGTGAGATATACAGGGAGGAGGTTTAATATCCTGACCTAGTGAGATATACATGGAGGAGGTTTAACATCCTGACCTAGTGAGATATACAGGGAGGAGGTTTAATATCCTGACCTAGTGAGATATACATGGAGGAGGTTTAACATCCTGACCTAGTGAGATATACAGGGAGGAGGTTTAATACCCTGACCTAGTGAGATATACATGGAGGAGGTTTAATACCCTGAACTAGTGAGATATACATGGAGGAGGTATAATACCCTGAACTAGTGAGATATACATGGAGGAGGTTTAATACCCTGACCTAGGGAGATATACATGGAGGAGGTTTAATATCCTGACCTAGTGAGATATACATGGAGGAGGTTTAACATCCTGACCTAGTGAGATATACATGGAGGAGGTTTAATACACTGACCTAGTGAGATATACATGGAGGAGGTTTAACATCCTGACCTAGTGAGATATACATGGAGGTTTAATACCCTGACCTAGTGAGATATACAGTGAGGAGGTTTAATATCCTGACCTAGTGAGATATACATGGAGGTTTAATATCCTGACCTAGTGAGATATACATGGAGGAGGTTTAATATCCTGACCTAGTGAGATATAAATGGAGGAGGTTTAATATCCTGACCTATTGAGATATACATGGAGGTTTAATATCCTGACCTAGTGAGATAAACATGGAGGAGGTTTAATATCCTGACCTAGTGAGATATACATGGAGGAGGTTTAATACCCTGAACTAGTGAGATATACATGGAGGAGATTTAATACCCTGACCTAGTGAGATATACACGGATGAAGTTTAATACCCTGACCTAGTGAGATATACATGGAGGAGGTTTAATACCCTGACCTAGTGAGATATACATGGAGCAGGTTTAATATCCTGACCTAGTGAGATATACATGGAGGTTTAATATCCTGACCTAGTGAGATAAACATGGAGGAGGTTTAATATCCTGACCTAGTGAGATATACATGGAGGATGTTTAATAACCTGACCTAGTGAGATATACATGGAGGAGGTTTAATATCCTGACCTAGTGAGATATAAATGGAGGAGGTTTATTATCCTGACCTAGTGAGATAAACATGAAGGAGGTTTATTAACCTGACCTAGTAGAATATACATGGAGGAGGTTTATTATCCTGACCTAGTGAGATATACATGGAGGTTTAATACCCTGACCTACTGAGATGTACATTGAGGAGGTTTAACATCCTGACCTAGTGAGATATACATGGAGGAGGTTTATTATCCTGACCTAGTGAGATATATATGGAGGTTTAATACACTGACCTAGTGAGATATACATGGAGGAGGTTTAATATCCTGACCTAGTGAGATATAAATGGAGGAGGTTTATTATCCTGACCTAGTGAGATAAACATGGAGGAGGTTTAATACCCTGACCTAGTGAGATATACAGGGAGGAGGTTTAATATCCTGACCTAGTGAGATATACATGGAGGAGGTTTAATATCCTGACCTAGTGAGATATACATGGAGGAGGTTTAATACACTGACCTAGTGAGATATACATGGAGGAGGTTTAATATCCTGACCTAGTGAGATATACATGGAGGAGGTTTAATATCCTGACCTAGTGAGATATAAATGGAGGAGGTTTATTATCCTGACCTAGTGAGATATACATGGAGGATGTTTAATAACCTGACCTAGTGAGATATACATGGGGGTTTAATATCCTGACCTAGTGAGATATACATTGAGGAGGTTTAACATCCTGACCTAGTGAGATATACATGGAGGAGGTTTATTATCCTGACCTAGTAGAATATACATGGAGGAGGTTTATTATCCTGACCTAGTGAGATGTACATGTAGGAGGTTTAATATCCTGACCTAGTGAGATATACATGGAGGATGTTTAATATCCTGACCTAGTGAGATATACATAGATGAGGTTTATTATCCTGACCTAGTGAGATATACATGGAGGAGGTTTAATATCCTGACCTAGTGAGATATACAGTGAGGAGGTTTAATATCCTGACCTAGTGAGATATACATGGAGGAGGTTTATTATCCTGACCTAGTGAGATATACATAGAGGAGGTTTAACATCCTGACCTAGTGAGATATACATGTAGGAGGTTTAATACCCTGAAATAGTGAGATATACATGGAGGAGGTTTAATACCCTGACCTAGTGAGATATACATGGAGGAGGTTTAATATCCTGACCTAGTGAGATATACATGGAGGAGGTTTAACATCCTGACCTAGTGAGATATACATGGAGGAGGTTTAATACACTGACCTAGTGAGATATACATGGAGGAAGTTTAATATCCTGACCTAGTGAGATATAAATGGAGGAGGTTTAATATCCTGACCTATTGAGATATACATGGAGGTTTAATATCCTGACCTAGTGAGATAAACATGGAGGAGGTTTAATATCCTGACCTAGTGAGATATACATGGAGGATGTTTAATAACCTGACCTAGTGAGATATACATGGGGGTTTAATATCCTGACCTAGTGAGATATACATTGAGGAGGTTTAACATCCTGACCTAGTGAGAAATACATGGAGGAGGTTTATTATCCTGACCTAGTAGAATATACATGGAGGAGGTTTATTATCCTGACCTAGTGAGATATACATGAAGGAGGTTTAATATCCTGACCTAGTGAGATATACATGGAGGAGGTTTAATACCCTGAACTAGTGAGATATACATGGAGGAGGTTTAATATCCTGACCTAGTGAGATAGACATGGAGGAGGTTTAATATACTGACCTAGTGAGAGATACATGGAGGAGGTTTATTATCCTGACATAGTGAGATATACATGGAGGTTTATTATTCTGACCTAGTAAAATATACATGGAGGAGGTTTATTATCCTGACCTAGTGAGATATACATGGAGGTTTAATACCCTGACCTAGTGAGATATACATGGAGGAGGTTTAATATCCTGACCTTGTGAGATATACATAGATGAGGTTTATTATCCTGACCTAGTGAGATATACATGGGGGAGGTTTAATATCCTGACCTAGTGAGATATACATGGAGGAGGTTTAATACCCTGACCTAGTGAGATATACATGGAGGAGGTTTAATATCCTGACCTAGGAGATATACTTGGAGGTTTAATATACTGACCTAGTGAGATATACTTGGAGGAGGTTTAATATCCTGACCTAGTGAGATGTACGTGGAGGAGGTTTAATATCCTGACCTAGTGAGATATACATGGAGGAGGTTTAATATCCTGACCTAGGAGATATACTTGGAGGTTTAATATACTGACCTAGTGAGATATACTTGGAGGAGGTTTAATATCCTGACCTAGTGAGATGTACGTGGAGGAGGTTTAATATCCTGACCTAGTGAGATATACATGGAGGAGGTTTAATACCCTGACCTAGTGAGATATACATGGAGGAGGTTTAATAACCTGAACTAGTGAGCTATACATGGAGGAGGTTTAATATCCTGACCTAGTGAGATATACACGGAGGAGGTTTAATATCCTGACCTAATGAGATATACATGGAGGAGGTTTAATATCCTGACCTAGTGAGATATACATGAAGGAGGTTTAATATCCTGACCTAGTGAGATATACATGGAGGAGGTTTAATATCCTGACCTAGTGAGATATACATGGAGGAGGTTTAATATCCTGACCTAGTGAGATATACATGGGGGAGCTTTAATACCCTGACCTAGTGAGATATACATGGAGGAGGTTTAATATCCTGACCTAGGAGATATACTTGGAGGTTTAATATACTGACCTAGTGAGATATACTTGGAGGAGGTTTAATATCCTGACCTAGTGAGATGTACGTGGAGGAGGTTTAATATCCTGACCTAGTGAGATATACATGGAGGAGGTTTAATATCCTGACCAAGTGTGATATACATGGGTGGAGCTTTAATACCCTGACCTAGTGAGATATACATGGAGGAGGTTTAATATCCTGACCTAGTGAGATATACATTGAGGAGGTTTAATACCCTGACCTAGTGAGATGTACATGGAGGAGGTTTAATACCCTGACCTAGTGAGATGTACATGGAGGAGGTTTAACATCCTGACCTAGTGAGATATACATGGAGGAGGTTTAATACCCTGACCTAGTGAGATGTACATGGAGGAGGTTTAATACCCTGACCTAGTGAGATGTACATGGAGGAGGTTTAACATCCTGACCTAGTGAGATATACATGGAGGAGGTTTAATATCCTGACCTAGTGAGATATACATAGAGGAGGTTTAATATCATGACCTAGTGAGATATACATGGAGGAGGTTTAATACCCTGAACTAGTGAGATATACATGGAGGAGGTTTAATATCCTGACCTAGTGAGATATACATGGAGGAGGTTTAATACCCTGACCTAGTGAGATACACATGGATGAGGTTTAATATCCTGACCTAGTGAGATATACATGGAGGAGGTTTAACATCCTGACCTAGTGAGATATACATGGAGGAGGTTCAATATCCTGACCGAGTGAGATATACATGGAGGAGGTTTAATATCCTGACCTAGTGAGATATACATAGAGGAGATTTAATACCCTGACCTAGTGAGATATACACGGAGGAGGTTTAATACCCTGACCTAGTGAGATATACATAGAGGAGATTTAATACCCTGACCTAGTGAGATATACACGGAGGAGGTTTAATATCCTGACCTAGTGAGATATACATGGAGGAGGTTTAATACCCTGACCTAGTGAGATATACATGGAGGAGGTTTAATATCCTGACCTAGGAGATATACTTGGAGGTTTAATATACTGACCTAGTGAGATATACTTGGAGGAGGTTTAATATCCTGACCTAGTGAGATGTACGTGGAGGAGGTTTAATATCCTGACCTAGTGAGATATACATGGAGGAGGTTTAATACCCTGACCTAGTGAGATGTACATGGAGGAGGTTTAACATCCTGACCTAGTGAGATATACATGGAGGAGGTTTAATATCCTGACCTAGTGAGATATACATGGAGGAGGTTTAATATCCTGACCTAGTGAGATATACATGGAGGAGGTTTAATACCCTGAACTAGTGAGATATACATGGAGGAGGTTTAATATCCTGACCTAGTGAGATAGACATGGAGGAGGTTTAATATCCTGACCTAGTGAGAGATACATGGAGGAGGTTTATTATCCTGACATAGTGAGATATACATGGAGGTTTAATATCCTGACCTAGTGAGATAAACATGGAGGAAGTTTAATATCCTGACCTAGTGAGATATACATGGAGGATGTTTAATATCCTGACCTAGTGAGATATACATTGAGGAGGTTTAACATCCTGACCTAGTGAGATATACATGGAGGACGTTTAATACCCTGACCTAGTGAGATATACACGGGTGAGGTTTAATACCCTGACCTAGTGAGATATACATGGAGGAGGTTTAATACCCTGACCTAGTGAGATATACATGGAGGAGGTTCAATATCCTGACCTAGTGAGATATACATTGAGGAGGTTTAATACCCTGACCTAGTGAGATATACATGGAGGAGGTTTAATATCCTGACCTAGCGAGATATACATGGAGGAGGTTCAATATCCTGACCTAGTGAGATATACATCGAGGCGGTTTAATACCCTGACCTAGTGAGATATACATGGAGGAGGTTTAATATCCTGACCTAGTGAGAGATACATGGAGGAGGTTTATTATCCTGACCTAGTGAGATGTACATGGAGGAGGTTTAATACCCTGAACTAGTGAGATATACATGGAGGAGGTTTAATACCCTGACCTAGTGAGATATACATGGAGGAGGTTTAATACCCTGACATAGTGAGATATACATTGAGGAGGTTTAACATCCTGACCTAGTGAGGTATACATGGAGGAGGTTTATTATTCTGACCTAGTAAAATATACATGGAGGAGGTTTATTATCCTGACCTAGTGAGATATACATGGAGGAGGTTTAATACCCTGACCTAGTGAGATATACATGGAGGAGGTTTATTATCCTGACCTTGTGAGATATACATAGATGAGGTTTATTATCCTGACCTAGTGAGATATACATGGGGGAGGTTTAATATCCTGACCTATTGAGATATACATGGAGGAGGTTTAATATCCTGACCTAGTGAGATATACATGGAGGTTTAATATCCTGACCTAGTGAGATATACATGGAGGTTTAATATCCTGACCTAGTGAGATATACATAGAGGAGGTTTAACATTCTGACCTAGTTAGATATACATGGAGGAGGTTTAATACCCTGACCTAGTGAGATATACATGGAGGACGTTTAATACCCTGACCTAGTGAGATATACACGGATGAGGTTTAATACCCTGACCTAGTGAGATATACATGGAGGAGGTTTAATACCCTGACCTAGTGAGATATACATGGAGGAGGTTCAATATCCTGACCTAGTGAGATATACATCGAGGAGGTTTAATACCCTGACCTAGTGAGATATACATGGAGGAGGTTTAATATCCTGACCTAGCGAGATATACATGGAGGAGGTTCAATATCCTGACCTAGTGAGATATACATCGAGGAGGTTTAATACCCTGACCTAGTGAGATATACATGGAGGAGGTTTAATATCCTGACCTAGTGAGAGATACATGGAGGAGGTTTATTATCCTCACCTAGTGAGATGTACATGGAGGAGGTTTAATATCCTGACATAGTGTGATATACATGGAGGAGGTTTAATATCCTGACCTAGTGAGACATACATGGAGGAGGTTTAATACCCTGAACTAGTGAGATATACATGGAGGAGGTTTAATACCCTGACCTAGTGAGATATACATGGAGGAGGTTTAATACCCTGACATAGTGAGAGATACATGGAGGAGATTTATTATCCTGACCTAGTGAGATGTACATGGAGGAGGTTTAATATCCTGACATAGTGAGATATACATGGAGGAGGTTTAATATCCTGACCTAGTGAGATATACATGGAGGAGGTTTAATATCCTGACCTAGTGAGATATACATGGAGGTTTAATATCCTGACCTAGTGAGAGATACATGGAGGAGGTTTAATATCCTGACCCAGTGAGATATACATGGAGGTTTAATATCCTGACCTAGTGAGATATACATGGAGGTTTAATATCCTGACCTAGTGAGAGATACATGGAGGAGGTTTATTATCCTGACCTAGTGAGATGTACATGGAGGAGGTTTAATATCCTGACCTAGTGAGATATACATGGAGGAGGTTTATTATCCTGACCTAGTGAGATGTACATGGAGGAGGTTTAATATCCTGACATAGTGAGATATACAAAGGAGGAGGTTTAATATCCTGACCTAGGGAGATATACATGGAGGTTTAATATCCTGACCTAGTGAGATATACATGGAGGAGGTTTAATATCCTGACCTAGTGAGAGATACATGGAGGAGGTTTATTATCCTGACCTAGTGAGATGTACATGGAGGAGGTTTAATATCCTGAAATAGTGAGATATACATGGAGGAGGTTTAATATCCTGACCTAGTGAGATATACATGGAGGTTTAATATCCTGACCTAGTGAGATATACATGGAGGAGGTTTAATATCCTGACCTAGTGAGAGATACATGGAGGAGGTTTATTATCCTGACCTAGTGAGATGTACATGGAGGAGGTTTAATATCCTGACCTAGTGAGATATACATGGAGGAGGTTTAATATCCTGACCTAGTGAGATATACATGGAGATTTAATATCCTGACCTAGTGAGATAAACATGGAGGAGGTTTAATATCCTGACATAGTGTGATATACATGGAGGAGGTTTAATATCCTGACCTAGTGAGACATACATGGAGGAGGTTTAATACCCTGAACTAGTGAGATATACATGGAGGAGGTTTAATATCCTGACCCAGTGAGATATACATGGAGGTTTAATATCCTGACCTAGTGAGATAAACATGGAGGAGGTTTAATATCCTGACATAGTGTGATATACATGGAGGAGGTTTAATATCCTGACCCAGTGAGATATACATGGAGGTTTAATATCCTGACCTAGTGAGATATACATGGAGGTTTAATATCCTGACCTAGTGAGAGATACATGGAGGAGGTTTATTATCCTGACCTAGTGAGATGTACATGGAGGAGGTTTAATATCCTGACCTAGTGAGATATACATGGAGGAGGTTTAATATCCTGACCTAGTGAGATATACATGGAGATTTAATATCCTGACCTAGTGAGATAAACATGGAGGAGGTTTAATATCCTGACATAGTGTGATATACATGGAGGAGGTTTAATATCCTGACATAGTGAGATATACATGGAGATTTAATATCCTGACCTAGTGAGATAAACATGGAGGAGGTTTAATATCCTGACCTAGTGAGATATACATGGAGGAGGTTTATTATCCTGACCTAGTGAGATGTACATGGAGGAGGTTTAATATCCTGACATAGTGAGATATACATGGAGATTTAATATCCTGACCTAGTGAGATAAACATGGAGGAGGTTTAATATCCTGACATAGTGTGATATACATGGAGGAGGTTTAATATCCTGACCTAGTGAGACATACATGGAGGAGGTTTAATACCCTGAACTAGTGAGATATACATGGAGGAGGTTTAATATCCTGACCCAGTGAGATATACATGGAGGTTTAATATCCTGACCTAGTGAGATAAACATGGAGGAGGTTTAATATCCTGACATAGTGTGATATACATGGAGGAGGTTTAATATCCTGACATAGTGAGATATACATGGAGGAGGTTTAATATCCTGACCTAGTGAGATATACATGGGGGAGGTTTAATATCCTGACATAGTGAGATATACATGGAGGAGGTTTAATATCCTGACCTAGTGAGATATACATGGGGGAGGTTTAATATCCTGACCTAGTGAGATATACATGGAGGTTTAATATCCTGACCTAGTGAGATGTACATGGAGGAGGTTTAATATCCTGACATAGTGTGATATACATGGGGGAGGTTTAATATCCTGACCTAGTGAGATATACATGGGGGAGGTTTAATATCCTGACCTAGTGAGATATACATGGAGGTTTAATATCCTGACCTAGTGAGATGTACATGGAGGAGGTTTAATATCCTGACATAGTGTGATATACATGGAGGAGGTTTAATATCCTGACCTAGTGAGATATACATGGAGGTTTAATATCCTGACCTAGTGAGATATACATGGAGGAGGTTTAATATCCTGAACCTAGTGAGATATACATGGAGGAGGTTTAATATCCTGACCTAGTGAGATATACATGGAGGAGGTTTAATATCCTGACCTAGTGAGATATACATGGAGGAGGTTTAATATCCTGACCTAGTGAGATATACATGGAGGAGGTTTAATATCCTGACCTACTGAGAGATACATGGAGGGGGTTTATTATCCTGACCTAGTGAGATGTACATGGAGGAGGTTTAATATCCTGACCTAGTGAGATATACATGGAGGTTTAATATCCTGACCTAGTAAAATAAACATGGAGGAGGTTTAATATCCTGACCTAGTGAGATATACATGGAGGATGTTTAATAACCTGACCTAGTGAGATATACATGGGGGTTTAGTACCCTGACCTAGTGAGATGTACATGGAGGAGGTTTAATATCCTGACATAGTGTGATATACATGGAGGAGGTTTAATATCCTGACCTAGTGAGACATACATGGAGGGGGTTTAATACCCTGAACTAGTGAGATATACATGGAGGAGGTTTAATACCCTGACCTAGTGAGACATACATGGAGGAGGTTTATTATCCTGACCTAGTGAGATGTACATGGAGGAGGTTTAATATCCTGACATAGTGAGATATACATGGAGGAGGTTTAATATCCTGACCTAGTGAGATATACATGGGGGAGGTTTAATATCCTGACCTAGTGAGATATACATGGGGGAGGTTTAATATCCTGACCTAGTGAGATATACATGGAGGAGATTTAATACCCTGACCTAGTGAGATAAACATGGAGGAGGTTTAATATCCTGACCTAGTGAGATATACATGGAGGATGTTTAATAACCTGACCTAGTGAGATATACATGGAGGAGGTTTAACATCCTGACCTAGTGAGATATACATGGAGGAGGTTTATTATCCTGACCTAGTAAAATATACATGGAGGAGGTTTATTATCCTGACCTAGTGAGATGTACATGTAGGAGGTTTAATATCCTGACCTAGTGAGATATACATGGAGGATGTTTAATATCCTGACCTAGTGAGATATACATGGAGGAGGTTTATTATCCTGACCTATTGAGATATACACGGAAGAGGTTTATTATCCTGACCTAGTGAGATGTACATGGAGCAGGTTTAATATCCTGACCTAGTGAGACATACACGCAGGAGGTTTAATACCCTTACCTAGTGAGATATACATGGAGGAGGTTTATTATCCTGACCTAGTGAGATATACATGGGGGAGGTTTAATATCCTGACCTAGTGAGATATACATGGAAGTTTAATATCCTGACCTAGTGAGATATACATGGAGGAGGTTTATTATCCTGACCTAGTGAGATATACATAGAGGAGGTTTAACATCCTGACCTAGTTAGATATACATGGAGGAGGTTTAATACCCTGACTAGTGAGATATACATGTAGGAGGTTTAATACCCTGAAATAGTGAGATATACATGGAGGAGGTTTAATACCCTGACCTAGTGAGATATACATGGAGGAGGTTTAATATCCTGACCTAGTGAGATATACATGGGGGAGGTTTAATATCCTGACCTAGTGAGATATACATGGGGGAGGTTTAATATCCTGACCTAGTGAGATATACATGGAGGAGATTTAATACCCTGACCTAGTGAGATAAACATGGAGGAGGTTTAATATCCTGACCTAGTGAGATATACATGGAGGATGTTTAATAACCTGACCAAGTGAGATATACATGGAGGAGGTTTAATATCCTGACATAGTGAGATATACATGGAGGAGGTTTAATATCCTGACCTAGTGAGATATACATGGGGGAGGTTTAATATCCTGACCTAGTGAGATATACATGGGGGAGGTTTAATATCCTGACCTAGTGAGATATACATGGAGGAGATTTAATACCCTGACCTAGTGAGATAAACATGGAGGAGGTTTATTATCCTGACCTAGTGAGATATACATGGAGGAGGTTTAATATCCTGACCTAGTGAGATATAAATGGAGGAGGTTTATTATCCTGACCTAGTGAGATAAACATGGAGGAGGTTTAATATCCTGACCTAGTGAGATATACATGGAGGAGGTTTAATAACCTGACCTAGTGAGATATACATGGGGGTTTAATATCCTGACCTAGTGAGATATACATGGAGGAGGTTTAATATCCTGACCTAGTGAGATATACATGGAGGATGTTTAATATCCTGACCTAGTGAGATATACATGGAGGAGGTTTAATATCCTGACCTAGTGAGATATACATGGAGGAGGTTTATTATCCTGACCTAGTGAGATGTACATGTAGGAGGTTTAATATCCTGACCTAGTGAGATATACATGGAGGATGTTTAATATCCTGACCTAGTGAGATATACATGGGGGAGGTTTAATATCCTGACCTAGTGAGATATACATGGGGGAGGTTTAATATCCTGACCTAGTGAGATATACATGGAGGAGGTTTATTATCCTGACCTAGTGAGATGTACATGTAGGAGGTTTAATATCCTGACCTAGTGAGATATACATGGAGGATGTTTAATATCCTGACCTAGTGAGATATACATGGGGGAGGTTTAATATCCTGACCTAGTGAGATATACATGGGGGAGGTTTAATATCCTGACCTAGTGAGATATACATGGAGGAGGTTTATTATCCTGACCTAGTGAGATATACATAGAGGAGGTTTAACATCATGACCCAGTGAGATGACCTAAAGTTGTTCAGGGGATGTAACGCATACAAAAGCCCAGGCCCAGACAAAATAAGTGGGCATGTGTTAAAACACTGTGCTGAACAACTGGCTGGTGTTTTTACAGACATTTTCCAATCCTCACTCAACCAGCAACACGTTCCAGTATTGTGGAAAAAATCTATAATTATACCAATTCCTAAAGTATCGAATCCCTCTGTGCTGAATGACTATCGCCCTGTCGCTTTGACATCCTTAGTTATGAAATGCCTTGAGAAAATTGTGAAAAGTCATATTCTCAGTGTCACCCAGAAGCTCCTCGACCCATTTCAGTTTGCCTATCAGACCAGCAGAGGAGTTGATGATGCCATTCTTACCCTCCTTAACATGGTCTATAGACATCTAGAAGGTACCAAATCCCATGTCAGGGTTCTGTTTGTTGACTTTTCTTCTGCCTTCAACACAATCCAGCCCTACATTCTGGCACAGAGACTCATTCGGGACTTTTCCTTAGATGGGGGGCTGGTTTTGTGGCTGTTGGACTTCCTGAGCCAATGCTCACAGCGAGTCAAAATAGGTCCCCATGTGTCGGATATACGCAACACCAATACAGGCTCTCCTCAGGGATGTGTTTTGTCCCCACTTCTGTACATCTTGTACACTAATAGTTGTACTAGTTCCCATACTGACAGACACCTCGTTAAGTTCGCTGATGACACTGCCTTGATCAGCCTGTTGCATGATGACGAGGAACATCATGGCCCGGTCCTAGATGACTTTGTAGAGTGGTGTGAAGAATCACACTTGGTCCTCAATACCAACAAGACCAAAGAGATGTGCATAGACTTCAGGAAGCGTACAACACCTACCTCTGCAACATCTATCAGAGGTCAGAATATAGAAATTGTAGAGGAATATAAATATCTGGGTGTCTTTTTGGACAGTAAGCTTCAGTGGAGTAAATGTACAGACCAGATCTACAAAAAGAGCCAACAGAGACTGTACTTTCTAAAAAAGTTGGGTTCTTTTAATATAGACTGTACTATATTGACTCTGTTTTACAAATCCTTTATTGAGAGTATTTTAACTTTTTGTATTGTTTGTTGGTTTGGAAATGCCACTGTCAGTCAGAGAAACATGCTGAGAAGGATTATTACCACCGCAAGCAAGGTACTTGGAGTCAAACAGACAGGCCTGGATGAGATTTTTAAGGTCAGGGCCCTCCGTAAGGCTCACAAAATCATTTTAGACCCAAGTCACCCCCTGTACCTGGACTTTGAATTACTCCCCTCTGGGCGCAGGTATAGGGCACCCCTCAGCAGGAAAAATAGAACGAGACAATCATTTGTGCCAGGTGTGATATCCCTCTTAAATAGCTCGGGCAAATGTTCCCATTGACCCCGTATGGCCAGCAGGCTAGTCTTTGTTTTAAATGTTTTAAATGTTTTATTTCTTATTTCTTACTATTATTATTTTTTTTATTGGTGCGTGACTGTTATTGAAAGTTGTATTGTCAATCTTGTTTTGTATTTAACGCCACTTTAAATGTGTACATAACACTGCAACAAAATTTCCCCATGGGGACAATAAAGTAAGTAAGTAAGTAAGTAAGATATACATGTAGGAGGTTTAATACCCTGAAATAGTGAGATATACATGGAGGAGGTTTAATACCCTGACCTAGTGAGATATACATGGAGGAGGTTTAATATCCTGACCTAGTGAGATATACATGGAGGATGTTTAATAACCTGACCTAGTGAGATATACATGGGGGTTTAATATCCTGACCTAGTGAGATATACATGGAGGAGGTTTAATATCCTGACCTAGTGAGATGTACATTGAGGAGGTTTAACATTCTGACCTAGTGAGATATACATGGAGGAGGTTTATTATCCTGACCTAGTGAGATGTACATGGAGCAGGTTAAATATCCTGACCTAGTGAGACATACACGCAGGAGGTTTAATACCCTTACCTAGTGAGATATACATGGAGGAGGTTTATTATCCTGACCTAGTGAGATATACATAGATGAGGTTTATTATCCTGACCTAGTGAGATATACATGGGGGAGGTTTAATATCCTGACCTAGTGAGATATACATGGAGGTTTAATATCCTGACCTAGTGAGATATACATGGAGGAGGTTTATTATCCTAACCTAGTGAGATATACATAGAGGAGGTTTAACATCCTGACCTAGTGAGATATACATGTAGGAGGTTTAATACCCTGAAATAGTGAGATATACATGGAGGAGGTTTAATACCCTGACCTAGTGAGAGATACATGGAGGAGGTTTATTATCCTGACCTAGTGAGATGTACATGGAGGAGGTTTAATATCCTGACATAGTGAGATATACATGGAGGAGGTTTAATATCCTGACATAGTGAGATATACATGGAGGAGGTTTAATATCCTGACCTAGTGAGATATAAATGGAGGAGGTTTAATATCCTGACCTATTGAGATATACATGGAGGTTTAATATCCTGACCTAGTGAGATGTACATTGAGGAGGTTTAACATCCTGACCTAGTGAGATATACATGGAGGAGGTTTATTATCCTGACCTAGTAGAATATACATGGAGGAGGTTTATTATCCTGACCTAGTGAGCTGTACATGTAGGAGGTTTAATATCCTGACCTAGTGAGATATACATGGAGGAGGTTTAACATCCTGACCTAGTGAGATATACATGGAGGATGTTTATTATCCTGACCTAGTGAGATATAAATGGAAGAGGTTTATTATCCTGACCTAGTGAGATGTACATGGAGCAGGTTTAATATCCTGACCTAGTGAGACATACATGGAGGAGGTTTAATATCCTGACCTAGTGAGATATACATGGAGGAGGTTTAATATCCTGACCTAGTGAGATATACATGGAGGAGGTTTAATATCCTGACCTAGTGAGATATACATGGAGGAGGTTTAATATCCTAACCTAGTGAGATATACATGGAGGAGGTTTAATATCCTGACCTAGTGAGATATACATGGAGGAGGTTTAATACCCTGACCTAATGAGATATACATGGAGGAGGTTTAATATCCTGACCTAGTGAGATATACATGGAGGAGGTTTAATATCCTGACCTAGTGAGATATACATGGAGGAGGTTTAATATCCTGACCTAGTGAGATATACATGGAGGTTTAATATCTTGACCTAGTGAGATATACATGGGGGTTTAACATCCTGACCTAGTGAGATATACATGGAGGAGGTTTAATATCCTGACCTAGTGAGATATACATGGAGGAGGTTTAATACCCTGACCTAGTGAGATATACATGGAGGAGGTTTAATATCCTTACCTAGTGAGATATACATGGAGGAGGTTTGTTATCCTGACCTAGTGAGATATACATGGAGGAGATTTAATATCCTGACCTAGTGAGATAAACATGGAGGATGTTTAATAACCTGACCTAGTGAGATATACATGGAGATTTAATATCCTGACCTAGTGAGATATACATGGAGGAGGTTTAATATCCTGACCTAGTGAGATATACATGGAGGAGGTTTAACATCCTGACCTAGTGAGATATACATGGAGGAGGTTTAATACCCTGACATAGAGAGTAATACATAGAGGAGGTTTAATATCCTGACCTAGTGAGATATACATGGAGGAGGTTTAATATCTTGACCTAGTGAGATATACATGGAGGAGGTTTAATACCCTGACCTAGAGAGATATACATGGAGGAGGTTTAATATCCTGACCTAGTTAGATATACATAGGAGGTTTACTATCCTGACCTAGTGAGATATACATGGAGGAGGTTTAACATCCTGACCTAGTGAGATATACATGGAGGGGGTTTAATATCCTGACCTAGTGAGATATACATTTAGGAGGTTTATTATCCTGACCTACTGAGATGTTGAAGGAGGTTTAATACCCTGACCTAGTGAGATATACATGGAGGAGGTTTAATACCCTGAACTAGTGAGATATACATGGAGGAGGTTTAATATCCTTACCTAGTGAGATATACATGGAGGAGGTTTATTATCCTGACCTAGTGAGATATACATGGAGGAGGTTTATTATCCTGACCTAGTGAGATATACATGGAGAAGGTTTAATACCCTGAACTAGTGAGATATACATGGAGGAGGTTTAATACCCTGACCTAGTGAGATATACACGGATGAGGTTTAACACCCTGACCTAGTGAGATATACATGGAGGAGGTTTAATACCCTGACCTAGTGAGATATACATGGAGGAGGTTTAATATGCTGACCTAGTGAGATATACATGGAGGAGGTTTAATATCCTGACCTAGTGAGATATACATGGAGGAGGTTTAATAACCTGACCTAGTGAGATATACATGGAGGAGGTTTAATATCCTGACCTAGTGAGATATAAATGGAGGAGGTTTAATATCCTGACCTAGTGAGATATACATGGGGGAGGTTTAATATCCTGACCTAGCGAGATATACATGGAGGAGGTTTAATATCCTGACCTAGTGAGATATACATGGGGGAGGTTTAATACCCTGACATAGTGAGATATACATGGAGGAGGTTTATTATCCTGATCTAGTGAGATATACATGGAGGTTTAATATCCTGACCTATTGAGATATACATGGGGGTTTAGTACCCTGACCTAGTGAGATATACATGGAGGAGGTTTAATATCCAGACCTAGTGAGAGATACATGGAGGAGGTTTATTATCCTGACCTAGTGAGATGTACATGGAGGAGGTTTAATATCCTGACATAGTGAGCTATACATGGAGGAGGTTTAATATCCTGACCTAGTGAGATATACATGGAGGAGGTTTAATATCCTGACCTATTGAGATATACATGGAGGAGGTTTAATAACCTGACCTAGTGAGATATACAATGAGGAGGTTTAACATCCTGACCTAGTGAGATATACATGGAGGAGGTTTATTATCCTGACCTAGTGAGATGTACATGTAGGAGGTTTAATATCCTGACCTAGTGAGATATACATGGAGGAGGTTTAATATCCTGACCTAGTGAGATATACATGGAGGATGTTTAATAACCTGACCTAGTGAGATATACATGGAGGAGGTTTAACATCCTAACCTCGTGAGATATACATGGAGGAGGTTTAATAACCTGACCTAGTGAGATATACATGGAGGAGGTTTAACATCCTAACCTCGTGAGATATACATGGAGGAGGTTTAATATCCTGACCTAGTGAGATATACATGGAGGAGGTTTTTTTATTATCCTGACCTAGTGAGATATACATGGAATAGGTTTATTATCCTGACCTAGTGAGATGTACATGGAGGAGGTTTAATATCCTGACATAGTGAGATATACATGGAGGAAGTTTAATATCCTGACCTAGTGAGATATACATGGAGGAGGTTTAATATCCTGACCTAGTGAGATATACATGGAGGAGGTTTAATACCCTGACCTAGAGAGATATACATAGAGGAGGTTTAATATCCTGACCTCTTCCTCCCGGGGAAGGACTGCCCGTTCCATGATCTTGCCATCACGGTTGACAACTCCATTGTGTCCTCCTCCCAGAGCGCTAAGAACCTTGGCGTGATCCTGGACAACACCCTGTCGTTCTCAACCAACATCAAGGCGGTGACCCGTTCCTGTAGGTTCATTCTCTACAACATTCGCAGAGTACGACCCTGCCTCACACAGGAAGCGGCGCAGGTCCTAATCCAGGCACTTGTCATCTCCCGTCTGGATTACTGCAACTCGCTGTTGGCTGGGCTCCCTGCCTGTGCGATTAAACCCCTACAACTCATCCAGAACGCCGCAGCCCGTCTGGTGTTCAACCTTCCCAAGTTCTCTCACGTCACCCCGCTCCTCCGCTCTCTCCACTGGCTTCCAGTTGAAGCTCGCATCCGCTACAAGACCATGGTGCTTGCCTACAGAGCTGTGAGGGGAACGGCACCTCCGTACCTTCAGGCTCTGATCAGGCCCTACACCCAAACAAGGGCACTGCGTTCATCCACCTCTGGCCTGCTCGCCTCCCTACCTCTGAGGAAGTACAGCTCCCGCTCAGCCCAGTCAAAACTGTTCGCTGCTCTGGCACCCCAATGGTGGAACAAACTCCCTCACGACGCCAGGTCAGCGGAGTCAATCACCACCTTCCGGAGACACCTGAAACCCCACCTCTTTAAGGAATACCTAGGATAGGATAAAGTAATCCTTCTAACCCCCCCCCTTAGAGTTAGATGCACTATTGTAAAGTGGTTGTTCCACTGGACATCATAAGGTGAATGCACAAACTTGTAAGTCGCTCTGGATAAGAGCGTCTGCTAAATGACTTAAATGTAAATGTAAATGTAGTGAGATATACATGGAGGAGGTTTAACATCCTGACCTAGTGAGATATACATGGAGGAGGTTTAATACCCTGACATAGAGAGTAATACATAGAGGAGGTTTAATATCCTGACCTAGTGAGATATACATGGAGGAGGTTTAATATCTTGACCTAGTGAGATATACATGGAGGAGGTTTAATACCCTGACCTAGAGAGATATACATGGAGGAGGTTTAATATCCTGACCTAGTTAGATATACATAGGAGGTTTAATATCCTGACCTAGTGAGATATACATGGAGGAGGTTTAATATCCTGACCTAGTGAGAGATACATGGAGGAGGTTTATTATCCTGACCTAGTGAGATGTACATGGAGGAGGTTTAACATCCTGACCTAGTGAGATATACATGGAGGGGGTATATTAATATCCTGACCTAGTGAGATATACATTTAGGATGTTTATTATCCTGACCTACTGAGATGTTGAAGGAGGTTTAATACCCTGACCTAGTGAGATATACATGGAGGAGGTTTAATACCCTGAACTAGTGAGATATACATGGAGGAGGTTTAATACCCTGACCTAGTGAGATATACATGGAGGAGGTTTAGTACCCTGACCTAGTGAGATATACATGGAGGAGGTGTAAAATCCTGACCTAGTGAGATGTTGAAGGAGGTTTAATACCCTGACCTAGTGAGATATACATGGAGGAGGTTTAATATCCTGACCTAGTGAGATATACATGGAGGAGGTTTAATATCCTGACCTAGTGAGATATACATGGAGGAGGTTTAATATCCTGACCTAGTGAGAGATACATGGAGGAGGTTTATTATCCTGACCTAGTGAGATGTACATGGAGGAGGTTTAATATCCTGACATAGTGAGATATACACGGAGGAGGTTTAATATCCTGACCTAGTGAGATATACATGGAGGAGGTTTAATACCCTGAACTAGTGAGATATACATGGAGGAGGTTTAATACCCTGACCTAGTGAGATATACATGGAGGAGGTTTAATATGCTGACCTAGTGAGATATACATGGAGGAGGTTTAATATCCTGACCTAGCGAGATATACATGGATGAGGTTTAATATCCTGACCTAGTGAGATATACATGGGGGAGGTTTAATACCCTGACATAGAGAGTAATACATAGAGGAGGTTTAATATCCTGACCTAGTGAGATATACATGGAGGAGGTTTAATATCCTGACCTAGTGAGATATACATGGAGGAGGTTTAATATCCTGACCTAGTGAGATATACATGGAGGAGGTTTAATATCCTGACATAGTGTGATATACATGGAGGAGGTTTAATATCCTGACCTAGTGAGATATACATGGAGGTTTAATATCCTGACCTAGTGAGATATACATGGAGGAGGTTTAATATCCTGAACCTAGTGAGATATACATGGAGGAGGTTTAATATCCTGACCTAGTGAGATATACATGGAGGAGGTTTAATATCCTGACCTAGTGAGATATACATGGAGGAGGTTTAATATCCTGACCTAGTGAGATATACATGGAGGAGGTTTAATATCCTGACCTACTGAGAGATACATGGAGGGGGTTTATTATCCTGACCTAGTGAGATGTACATGGAGGAGGTTTAATATCCTGACCTAGTGAGATATACATGGAGGTTTAATATCCTGACCTAGTAAAATAAACATGGAGGAGGTTTAATATCCTGACCTAGTGAGATATACATGGAGGATGTTTAATAACCTGACCTAGTGAGATATACATGGGGGTTTAGTACCCTGACCTAGTGAGATGTACATGGAGGAGGTTTAATATCCTGACATAGTGTGATATACATGGAGGAGGTTTAATATCCTGACCTAGTGAGACATACATGGAGGGGGTTTAATACCCTGAACTAGTGAGATATACATGGAGGAGGTTTAATACCCTGACCTAGTGAGACATACATGGAGGAGGTTTATTATCCTGACCTAGTGAGATGTACATGGAGGAGGTTTAATATCCTGACATAGTGAGATATACATGGAGGAGGTTTAATATCCTGACCTAGTGAGATATACATGGGGGAGGTTTAATATCCTGACCTAGTGAGATATACATGGGGGAGGTTTAATATCCTGACCTAGTGAGATATACATGGAGGAGATTTAATACCCTGACCTAGTGAGATAAACATGGAGGAGGTTTAATATCCTGACCTAGTGAGATATACATGGAGGATGTTTAATAACCTGACCTAGTGAGATATACATGGAGGAGGTTTAACATCCTGACCTAGTGAGATATACATGGAGGAGGTTTATTATCCTGACCTAGTAAAATATACATGGAGGAGGTTTATTATCCTGACCTAGTGAGATGTACATGTAGGAGGTTTAATATCCTGACCTAGTGAGATATACATGGAGGATGTTTAATATCCTGACCTAGTGAGATATACATGGAGGAGGTTTATTATCCTGACCTATTGAGATATACACGGAAGAGGTTTATTATCCTGACCTAGTGAGATGTACATGGAGCAGGTTTAATATCCTGACCTAGTGAGACATACACGCAGGAGGTTTAATACCCTTACCTAGTGAGATATACATGGAGGAGGTTTATTATCCTGACCTAGTGAGATATACATGGGGGAGGTTTAATATCCTGACCTAGTGAGATATACATGGAAGTTTAATATCCTGACCTAGTGAGATATACATGGAGGAGGTTTATTATCCTGACCTAGTGAGATATACATAGAGGAGGTTTAACATCCTGACCTAGTTAGATATACATGGAGGAGGTTTAATACCCTGACTAGTGAGATATACATGTAGGAGGTTTAATACCCTGAAATAGTGAGATATACATGGAGGAGGTTTAATACCCTGACCTAGTGAGATATACATGGAGGAGGTTTAATATCCTGACCTAGTGAGATATACATGGGGGAGGTTTAATATCCTGACCTAGTGAGATATACATGGGGGAGGTTTAATATCCTGACCTAGTGAGATATACATGGAGGAGATTTAATACCCTGACCTAGTGAGATAAACATGGAGGAGGTTTAATATCCTGACCTAGTGAGATATACATGGAGGATGTTTAATAACCTGACCAAGTGAGATATACATGGAGGAGGTTTAATATCCTGACATAGTGAGATATACATGGAGGAGGTTTAATATCCTGACCTAGTGAGATATACATGGGGGAGGTTTAATATCCTGACCTAGTGAGATATACATGGGGGAGGTTTAATATCCTGACCTAGTGAGATATACATGGAGGAGATTTAATACCCTGACCTAGTGAGATAAACATGGAGGAGGTTTATTATCCTGACCTAGTGAGATATACATGGAGGAGGTTTAATATCCTGACCTAGTGAGATATAAATGGAGGAGGTTTATTATCCTGACCTAGTGAGATAAACATGGAGGAGGTTTAATATCCTGACCTAGTGAGATATACATGGAGGAGGTTTAATAACCTGACCTAGTGAGATATACATGGGGGTTTAATATCCTGACCTAGTGAGATATACATGGAGGAGGTTTAATATCCTGACCTAGTGAGATATACATGGAGGATGTTTAATATCCTGACCTAGTGAGATATACATGGAGGAGGTTTAATATCCTGACCTAGTGAGATATACATGGAGGAGGTTTATTATCCTGACCTAGTGAGATGTACATGTAGGAGGTTTAATATCCTGACCTAGTGAGATATACATGGAGGATGTTTAATATCCTGACCTAGTGAGATATACATGGGGGAGGTTTAATATCCTGACCTAGTGAGATATACATGGGGGAGGTTTAATATCCTGACCTAGTGAGATATACATGGAGGAGGTTTATTATCCTGACCTAGTGAGATGTACATGTAGGAGGTTTAATATCCTGACCTAGTGAGATATACATGGAGGATGTTTAATATCCTGACCTAGTGAGATATACATGGGGGAGGTTTAATATCCTGACCTAGTGAGATATACATGGGGGAGGTTTAATATCCTGACCTAGTGAGATATACATGGAGGAGGTTTATTATCCTGACCTAGTGAGATATACATAGAGGAGGTTTAACATCATGACCCAGTGAGATGACCTAAAGTTGTTCAGGGGATGTAACGCATACAAAAGCCCAGGCCCAGACAAAATAAGTGGGCATGTGTTAAAACACTGTGCTGAACAACTGGCTGGTGTTTTTACAGACATTTTCCAATCCTCACTCAACCAGCAACACGTTCCAGTATTGTGGAAAAAATCTATAATTATACCAATTCCTAAAGTATCGAATCCCTCTGTGCTGAATGACTATCGCCCTGTCGCTTTGACATCCTTAGTTATGAAATGCCTTGAGAAAATTGTGAAAAGTCATATTCTCAGTGTCACCCAGAAGCTCCTCGACCCATTTCAGTTTGCCTATCAGACCAGCAGAGGAGTTGATGATGCCATTCTTACCCTCCTTAACATGGTCTATAGACATCTAGAAGGTACCAAATCCCATGTCAGGGTTCTGTTTGTTGACTTTTCTTCTGCCTTCAACACAATCCAGCCCTACATTCTGGCACAGAGACTCATTCGGGACTTTTCCTTAGATGGGGGGCTGGTTTTGTGGCTGTTGGACTTCCTGAGCCAATGCTCACAGCGAGTCAAAATAGGTCCCCATGTGTCGGATATACGCAACACCAATACAGGCTCTCCTCAGGGATGTGTTTTGTCCCCACTTCTGTACATCTTGTACACTAATAGTTGTACTAGTTCCCATACTGACAGACACCTCGTTAAGTTCGCTGATGACACTGCCTTGATCAGCCTGTTGCATGATGACGAGGAACATCATGGCCCGGTCCTAGATGACTTTGTAGAGTGGTGTGAAGAATCACACTTGGTCCTCAATACCAACAAGACCAAAGAGATGTGCATAGACTTCAGGAAGCGTACAACACCTACCTCTGCAACATCTATCAGAGGTCAGAATATAGAAATTGTAGAGGAATATAAATATCTGGGTGTCTTTTTGGACAGTAAGCTTCAGTGGAGTAAATGTACAGACCAGATCTACAAAAAGAGCCAACAGAGACTGTACTTTCTAAAAAAGTTGGGTTCTTTTAATATAGACTGTACTATATTGACTCTGTTTTACAAATCCTTTATTGAGAGTATTTTAACTTTTTGTATTGTTTGTTGGTTTGGAAATGCCACTGTCAGTCAGAGAAACATGCTGAGAAGGATTATTACCACCGCAAGCAAGGTACTTGGAGTCAAACAGACAGGCCTGGATGAGATTTTTAAGGTCAGGGCCCTCCGTAAGGCTCACAAAATCATTTTAGACCCAAGTCACCCCCTGTACCTGGACTTTGAATTACTCCCCTCTGGGCGCAGGTATAGGGCACCCCTCAGCAGGAAAAATAGAACGAGACAATCATTTGTGCCAGGTGTGATATCCCTCTTAAATAGCTCGGGCAAATGTTCCCATTGACCCCGTAAGGCCAGCAGGCTAGTCTTTGTTTTAAATGTTTTAAATGTTTTATTTCTTATTTCTTACTATTATTATTTTTTTTATTGGTGCGTGACTGTTATTGAAAGTTGTATTGTCAATCTTGTTTTGTATTTAACGCCACTTTAAATGTGTACATAACACTGCAACAAAATTTCCCCATGGGGACAATAAAGTAAGTAAGTAAGTAAGTAAGATATACATGTAGGAGGTTTAATACCCTGAAATAGTGAGATATACATGGAGGAGGTTTAATACCCTGACCTAGTGAGATATACATGGAGGAGGTTTAATATCCTGACCTAGTGAGATATACATGGAGGATGTTTAATAACCTGACCTAGTGAGATATACATGGGGGTTTAATATCCTGACCTAGTGAGATATACATGGAGGAGGTTTAATATCCTGACCTAGTGAGATGTACATTGAGGAGGTTTAACATTCTGACCTAGTGAGATATACATGGAGGAGGTTTATTATCCTGACCTAGTGAGATGTACATGGAGCAGGTTAAATATCCTGACCTAGTGAGACATACACGCAGGAGGTTTAATACCCTTACCTAGTGAGATATACATGGAGGAGGTTTATTATCCTGACCTAGTGAGATATACATAGATGAGGTTTATTATCCTGACCTAGTGAGATATACATGGGGGAGGTTTAATATCCTGACCTAGTGAGATATACATGGAGGTTTAATATCCTGACCTAGTGAGATATACATGGAGGAGGTTTATTATCCTAACCTAGTGAGATATACATAGAGGAGGTTTAACATCCTGACCTAGTGAGATATACATGTAGGAGGTTTAATACCCTGAAATAGTGAGATATACATGGAGGAGGTTTAATACCCTGACCTAGTGAGAGATACATGGAGGAGGTTTATTATCCTGACCTAGTGAGATGTACATGGAGGAGGTTTAATATCCTGACATAGTGAGATATACATGGAGGAGGTTTAATATCCTGACATAGTGAGATATACATGGAGGAGGTTTAATATCCTGACCTAGTGAGATATAAATGGAGGAGGTTTAATATCCTGACCTATTGAGATATACATGGAGGTTTAATATCCTGACCTAGTGAGATGTACATTGAGGAGGTTTAACATCCTGACCTAGTGAGATATACATGGAGGAGGTTTATTATCCTGACCTAGTAGAATATACATGGAGGAGGTTTATTATCCTGACCTAGTGAGATGTACATGTAGGAGGTTTAATATCCTGACCTAGTGAGATATACATGGAGGAGGTTTAACATCCTGACCTAGTGAGATATACATGGAGGATGTTTATTATCCTGACCTAGTGAGATATAAATGGAAGAGGTTTATTATCCTGACCTAGTGAGATGTACATGGAGCAGGTTTAATATCCTGACCTAGTGAGACATACATGGAGGAGGTTTAATATCCTGACCTAGTGAGATATACATGGAGGAGGTTTAATATCCTGACCTAGTGAGATATACATGGAGGAGGTTTAATATCCTGACCTAGTGAGATATACATGGAGGAGGTTTAATATCCTAACCTAGTGAGATATACATGGAGGAGGTTTAATATCCTGACCTAGTGAGATATACATGGAGGAGGTTTAATACCCTGACCTAATGAGATATACATGGAGGAGGTTTAATATCCTGACCTAGTGAGATATACATGGAGGAGGTTTAATATCCTGACCTAGTGAGATATACATGGAGGAGGTTTAATATCCTGACCTAGTGAGATATACATGGAGGTTTAATATCTTGACCTAGTGAGATATACATGGGGGTTTAACATCCTGACCTAGTGAGATATACATGGAGGAGGTTTAATATCCTGACCTAGTGAGATATACATGGAGGAGGTTTAATACCCTGACCTAGTGAGATATACATGGAGGAGGTTTAATATCCTTACCTAGTGAGATATACATGGAGGAGGTTTGTTATCCTGACCTAGTGAGATATACATGGAGGAGATTTAATATCCTGACCTAGTGAGATAAACATGGAGGATGTTTAATAACCTGACCTAGTGAGATATACATGGAGATTTAATATCCTGACCTAGTGAGATATACATGGAGGAGGTTTAATATCCTGACCTAGTGAGATATACATGGAGGAGGTTTAACATCCTGACCTAGTGAGATATACATGGAGGAGGTTTAATACCCTGACATAGAGAGTAATACATAGAGGAGGTTTAATATCCTGACCTAGTGAGATATACATGGAGGAGGTTTAATATCTTGACCTAGTGAGATATACATGGAGGAGGTTTAATACCCTGACCTAGAGAGATATACATGGAGGAGGTTTAATATCCTGACCTAGTTAGATATACATAGGAGGTTTACTATCCTGACCTAGTGAGATATACATGGAGGAGGTTTAACACCCTGACCTAGTGAGATATACATGGAGGAGGTTTAATACCCTGACCTAGTGAGATATACATGGAGGAGGTTTAATATGCTGACCTAGTGAGATATACATGGAGGAGGTTTAATATCCTGACCTAGTGAGATATACATGGAGGAGGTTTAATAACCTGACCTAGTGAGATATACATGGAGGAGGTTTAATATCCTGACCTAGTGAGATATAAATGGAGGAGGTTTAATATCCTGACCTAGTGAGATATACATGGGGGAGGTTTAATATCCTGACCTAGCGAGATATACATGGAGGAGGTTTAATATCCTGACCTAGTGAGATATACATGGGGGAGGTTTAATACCCTGACATAGTGAGATATACATGGAGGAGGTTTATTATCCTGATCTAGTGAGATATACATGGAGGTTTAATATCCTGACCTATTGAGATATACATGGGGGTTTAGTACCCTGACCTAGTGAGATATACATGGAGGAGGTTTAATATCCAGACCTAGTGAGAGATACATGGAGGAGGTTTATTATCCTGACCTAGTGAGATGTACATGGAGGAGGTTTAATATCCTGACATAGTGAGCTATACATGGAGGAGGTTTAATATCCTGACCTAGTGAGATATACATGGAGGAGGTTTAATATCCTGACCTATTGAGATATACATGGAGGTTTAATATCCTGACCTAGTGAGATAAACATGGAGGAGGTTTAATATCCTGACCTAGTGAGATATACATGGAGGATGTTTAATAACCTGACCTAGTGAGATATACATGGAGGAGGTTTAATAACCTGACCTAGTGAGATATACAATGAGGAGGTTTAACATCCTGACCTAGTGAGATATACATGGAGGAGGTTTATTATCCTGACCTAGTGAGATGTACATGTAGGAGGTTTAATATCCTGACCTAGTGAGATATACATGGAGGAGGTTTAATATCCTGACCTAGTGAGATATACATGGAGGATGTTTAATAACCTGACCTAGTGAGATATACATGGAGGAGGTTTAACATCCTAACCTCGTGAGATATACATGGAGGAGGTTTAATAACCTGACCTAGTGAGATATACATGGAGGAGGTTTAACATCCTAACCTCGTGAGATATACATGGAGGAGGTTTAACATCCTGACCTAGTGAGATATACATGGAGGAGGTTTTTTTATTATCCTGACCTAGTGAGATATACATGGAATAGGTTTATTATCCTGACCTAGTGAGATGTACATGGAGGAGGTTTAATATCCTGACATAGTGAGATATACATGGAGGAAGTTTAATATCCTGACCTAGTGAGATATACATGGAGGAGGTTTAATATCCTGACCTAGTGAGATATACATGGAGGAGGTTTAATACCCTGACCTAGAGAGATATACATAGAGGAGGTTTAATATCCTGACCTCTTCCTCCCGGGGAAGGACTGCCCGTTCCATGATCTTGCCATCACGGTTGACAACTCCATTGTGTCCTCCTCCCAGAGCGCTAAGAACCTTGGCGTGATCCTGGACAACACCCTGTCGTTCTCAACCAACATCAAGGCGGTGACCCGTTCCTGTAGGTTCATTCTCTACAACATTCGCAGAGTACGACCCTGCCTCACACAGGAAGCGGCGCAGGTCCTAATCCAGGCACTTGTCATCTCCCGTCTGGATTACTGCAACTCGCTGTTGGCTGGGCTCCCTGCCTGTGCGATTAAACCCCTACAACTCATCCAGAACGCCGCAGCCCGTCTGGTGTTCAACCTTCCCAAGTTCTCTCACGTCACCCCGCTCCTCCGCTCTCTCCACTGGCTTCCAGTTGAAGCTCGCATCCGCTACAAGACCATGGTGCTTGCCTACAGAGCTGTGAGGGGAACGGCACCTCCGTACCTTCAGGCTCTGATCAGGCCCTACACCCAAACAAGGGCACTGCGTTCATCCACCTCTGGCCTGCTCGCCTCCCTACCTCTGAGGAAGTACAGCTCCCGCTCAGCCCAGTCAAAACTGTTCGCTGCTCTGGCACCCCAATGGTGGAACAAACTCCCTCACGACGCCAGGTCAGCGGAGTCAATCACCACCTTCCGGAGACACCTGAAACCCCACCTCTTTAAGGAATACCTAGGATAGGATAAAGTAATCCTTCTAACCCCCCCCCTTAGAGTTAGATGCACTATTGTAAAGTGGTTGTTCCACTGGACATCATAAGGTGAATGCACAAACTTGTAAGTCGCTCTGGATAAGAGCGTCTGCTAAATGACTTAAATGTAAATGTAAATGTAGTGAGATATACATGGAGGAGGTTTAACATCCTGACCTAGTGAGATATACATGGAGGAGGTTTAATACCCTGACATAGAGAGTAATACATAGAGGAGGTTTAATATCCTGACCTAGTGAGATATACATGGAGGAGGTTTAATATCTTGACCTAGTGAGATATACATGGAGGAGGTTTAATACCCTGACCTAGAGAGATATACATGGAGGAGGTTTAATATCCTGACCTAGTTAGATATACATAGGAGGTTTAATATCCTGACCTAGTGAGATATACATGGAGGAGGTTTAATATCCTGACCTAGTGAGAGATACATGGAGGAGGTTTATTATCCTGACCTAGTGAGATGTACATGGAGGAGGTTTAACATCCTGACCTAGTGAGATATACATGGAGGGGGTATATTAATATCCTGACCTAGTGAGATATACATTTAGGATGTTTATTATCCTGACCTACTGAGATGTTGAAGGAGGTTTAATACCCTGACCTAGTGAGATATACATGGAGGAGGTTTAATACCCTGAACTAGTGAGATATACATGGAGGAGGTTTAATACCCTGACCTAGTGAGATATACATGGAGGAGGTTTAGTACCCTGACCTAGTGAGATATACATGGAGGAGGTGTAAAATCCTGACCTAGTGAGATGTTGAAGGAGGTTTAATACCCTGACCTAGTGAGATATACATGGAGGAGGTTTAATATCCTGACCTAGTGAGATATACATGGAGGAGGTTTAATATCCTGACCTAGTGAGATATACATGGAGGAGGTTTAATATCCTGACCTAGTGAGAGATACATGGAGGAGGTTTATTATCCTGACCTAGTGAGATGTACATGGAGGAGGTTTAATATCCTGACATAGTGAGATATACACGGAGGAGGTTTAATATCCTGACCTAGTGAGATATACATGGAGGAGGTTTAATACCCTGAACTAGTGAGATATACATGGAGGAGGTTTAATACCCTGACCTAGTGAGATATACATGGAGGAGGTTTAATATGCTGACCTAGTGAGATATACATGGAGGAGGTTTAATATCCTGACCTAGCGAGATATACATGGATGAGGTTTAATATCCTGACCTAGTGAGATATACATGGGGGAGGTTTAATACCCTGACATAGAGAGTAATACATAGAGGAGGTTTAATATCCTGACCTAGTGAGATATACATGGAGGAGGTTTAATATCTTGACCTAGTGAGATATACATGGAGGAGGTTTAATACCCTGACCTAGAGAGATATACATGGAGGAGGTTTAATATCCTGACCTAGTTAGATATACATAGGAGGTTTAATATCCTGACCTAGTGAGATATACATGGAGGAGGTTTAACATCCTGACCTAGTGAGATATACATGGAGGGGTATATTAATATCCTGACATAGTGAGATATACATGGAGGAGGTTTAATATGCTGACCTAGTGAGATATACATGGAGGAGGTTTAATACCCTGAACTAGTGAGATATACATGGAGGAGGTTTAATACCCTGACCTAGTGAGATATACATGGAGGAGGTTTAATATGCTGACCTAGTGAGATATACATGGAGGTTTAATATCCTGACCTAGCGAGATATACATGGAGGAGGTTTAATATCCTGACCTAGTGAGATATACATGGGGGAGGTTTAATACCCTGACATAGTGAGATATACATGGAGGAGGTTTAATATCCTGACCTAGTGAGATATACATGGAGGAGGTTTAATATCCTGACCTAGTGAGATATACATGGGGGTTTAGTACCCTGACCTAGTGAGATATACATGGAGGAGGTTTAATATCCTGACCTAGTGAGAGATACATGGAGGAGGTTTATTATCCTGACCTAGTGAGATGTACATGGAGGAGGTTTAATATCCTGACCTAGTGAGATATACATGGAGGAGGTTTAACATCCTAACCTCGTGAGATATACATGGAGGAGGTTTAACATCCTGACCTAGTGAGATATACATGGAGGAGGTTTATTATCCTGACCTAGTGAGATATACATGGAAGAGGTTTATTATCCTGACCTAGTGAGATGTACATGGAGGAGGTTTAATATCCTGACATAGTGAGATATACATGGAGGAAGTTTAATATCCTGACCTAGTAAGATATACATGGAGGATGTTTAATATCCTGACCTAGTGAGATATACATGGAGGAGATTTAATACCCTGACCTAGAGAGATATACATAGAGGAGGTTTAATATCCTGACCTAGTGAGATATACATGGAGGAGGTTTAATATCCTGACCTAGTGAGATATACATTGAGGAGGTTTAATATCTTGACCTAGTGAGATATACATGGAGGAGGTTTAATACCCTGACCTACAGAGATGTACATGGAGGAGGTTTAATATCCTGACCTAGTGAGATATACATGGAGGAGGTTTAACATCCTAACCTCGTGAGATATACATGGAGGAGGTTTAACATCCTGACCTAGTGAGATATACATGGAGGAGGTTTATTATCCTGACCTAGTGAGATATACAGTGGGGAGAACAAGTATTTGATACACTGCCGATTTTGCAGGTTTTCCTACTTACAAAGCATGTAGAGGTCTGTCATTTTTATCATAGGTACACTTCGACTGTGAGAGACGGAATCTAAAACAAAAATCCAGAAAATCACATTGTATGATTTTTAAGTAATTAATTTGCATTTTATTGCATGACATAAGTATTTGATCACCTACCAACCAGTAAGAATTCCGGCTCTCACAGACCTGTTAGTTTTTCTTTAAGAAGCCCTCCTGTTCTCCACTCATTACCTGTATTAACTGCACCTGTTTGAACTCGTTACCTGTATAAAAGACACCTGTCCACACACTCAATCAAACAGACTCCAACCTCTCCACAATGGCCAAGACCAGAGAGCTGTGTAAGGACATCAGGGATAAATTGTAGACCTGTACAAGGCTGGGATGGGCTACAGGACAATAGCCAAGCAGCTTGGTGAGAAGGCAACAACTGTTGGCACAATTATTAGAAAATGGAAGAAGTTCAAGATGACGGTCAATCACCCTCAGTCTGGGGCTCCATGCAAGATCTCACCTCGTGGGGCATCAATGATCATGAGGAATGTGAGGGATCAGCCCAGAACTACACGGCAGGACCTGGTCAATGACCTGAAGAGAGCTGGGACCACAGTCTCAAAGAAAACCATTAGTAACACACTACGCCGTCATGGATTAAAATCCTGCAGCGCACGCAAGGTCCCCCTGCTCAAGCCAGCGCATGTCCAGGCCCGTCTGAAGTTTGCCAATGACCATCTGGATGATCCAGAGGAGGAATGGGAGAAGGTCATGTGGTCTGATGAGACAAAAATAGAGCTTTTTGCTCTAAACTCCACTCGCCGTGTTTGGAGGAATAGAAGGATGAGTACAACCCCAAGAACACCATCCCAACCGTGAAGCATGGAGGTGGAAACATCATTCTTTGGGGATGCTTTTCTGCAAAGGGGACAGGACGACTGCACCGTATTGAGGGGAGGATGGATGGGGCCATGTATCGCGAGATCTTGACCAACAACCTCCTTCCCTCAGTAAGAGCATTGAAGATGGGTCGTGGCTGGGTCTTCCAGCATGACAACGACCCGAAACACACAGCCAGGGCAACTAAGGAGTGGCTCCGTAAGAAGCATCTCAAGGTCCTGGAATGGCCTAGCCAGTCTCCAGACCTGAACCCAATAGAAAATCTTTGGAGGGAGCCGAAAGTCCGTATTGCCCAGCGACAGCCCCGAAACCTGAAGGATCTGGAGAAGGTCTGTATAGAGGAGTGGGCCAAAATCCCTGCTGCAGTGTGTGCAAACCTGGTCAAGAACTACAGGAAACGTATGATCTCTGTAATTGCAAACTAAGGTTTCTGTACAAAATATTCAGTTCTGCTTTTCTGATGTATCAAATACTTATGTCATGCAATAAAATGCAAATTAATTACTTAAAAATCATACAATGTGATTTTCTGGATTTTTGTTTTAGATTCCTTCTCTCACAGTTGAAGTGTACCTATGATAAAAATTACAGACCTCTACATGCTTTGTAAGTAGGAAAACCTGCAAAATTGTCAGTGTATCAAATACTTGTTCTCCCCACTGTACATGGAAGAGGTTTATTATCCTGACCTAGTGAGATGTACATGGAGGAGGTTTAATATCCTGACATAGTGAGATATACATGGAGGAAGTTTAATATCCTGACCTAGTAAGATATACATGGAGGATGTTTAATATCCTGACCTAGTGAGATATACATGGAGGAGATTTAATACCCTGACCTAGAGAGATATACATAGAGGAGGTTTAATATCCTGACCTAGTGAGATATACATGGAGGAGGTTTAATATCCTGACCTAGTGAGATATACATTGAGGAGGTTTAATATCTTGACCTAGTGAGATATACATGGAGGAGGTTTAATACCCTGACCTACAGAGATATACATGGAGGAGGTTTAATATCCTGACCTAGTTAGATATACATAGGAGGTTTAATATCCTGACCTAGTGAGATATACATGGAGGAGGTTTAACATCCTGACCTAGTGAGATATACATTTAGGAGGTTTATTATCCTGACCTACTGAGATGTTGAAGGAGGTTTAATACCCTGACCTAGTGAGATATACATGGAGGAGGTTTAATACCCTGACCTAGTGAGATATACATGGAGGAGGTTTAATATCCTGACCTAGTGAGATATACATGGAGGTATAATACCCTGACCTAGTGAGATATACATGGAGGAGTTTTAAATATCCTGACCTAGTGAGATATACATGGAGGAGGTTTAATATCCTGACCTAGTGAGATATACATGGAGGTGTAATACCCTGACCTAGTGAGATATACATGGGGGTTTAGTACCCTGACCTAGTGAGATATACATGGAAGAGGTTTAATATCCTGACCTAGTGAGATATACATGGAGGAGGTTTAATATCCTGACCTAGTGAGATATACATGGATGAGGTTTAATATCCTGACCTAGTGAGAGATACATGGAGGAGGTTTATTATCCTGACCTAGTGAGATGTACATGGAGGAGGTTTGATATCCTGACCTAGTGAGATATACATGGAGGAGGTTTAATAACCTGACCTAGTGAGATGTTGGAGGAGGTTTAATACCCTGACCTAGTGAGATATACATGGAGGAGGTTTAATATCCTGACCTAGTGAGATATACATGGAGGGGGTTTAATATCCTGACCTAGTGAGATATAAATTTAGGAGGTTTATTATCCTGACCTACTGAGATGTTGAAGGAGGTTTAATACCCTGACCTAGTGAGATATACATGGAGGAGATTTAATACCCTGAACTAGTGAGATATACATGGAGGAGGTTTAATATCCTGACCTAGTGAGATATACATGGAGGAGGTTTAATATCCTGACCTAGTGAGATATACATGGAGGATGTGTAAAATCCTGACTTAGTGAGATGTTGAAGGAGGGTTAATACCCTGACCTAGTGAGATATACATGGAGGAGGTTTAATATCCTGACCTAGTGAGATATACATGGAGGAGGTTTAATATCCTGACCTAGTGAGATATACATGGAGGAGGTTTAATATCCTGACCTAGTGAGATATACATGGAGGAGGTTTAATATCCTGACCTAGTGAGATATACATCTAGGTTTAATATCCTGACCTAGTGAGATATACATGGAGGAGGTGTAAAATCCTGACCTAGTGAGATGTTGGAGGAGGTTTTAATACCCTGACCTAGTGAGATATACATGGAGGAGGTTTAATACCCTGAACTAGTGAGATATACATGGAGGAGGTTGAATACCCTGACCTAGTGAGATATACACGGAGGAGGTTTAATACCCTGACCTAGTGAGATATACATGGAGGAGGTTTAATATCCTGACCTAGTGAGATATACATGGAGGAGGTGTAATACCCTGAACTAGTGAGATATACATGGAGGAGGTTTAATACCCTGACCTAGTGAGATATACATGGAGGAGGTTTAATATGCTGACCTAGTGAGATATACATGGAGGAGGTTTAATATCCTGACCTAGCGAGATATACATGGATGAGGTTTAATATCCTGACCTAGTGAGATATACATGGGGGAGGTTTAATACCCTGACATAGAGAGTAATACATAGAGGAGGTTTAATATCCTGACCTAGTGAGATATACATGGAGGAGGTTTAATATCTTGACCTAGTGAGATATACATGGAGGAGGTTTAATACCCTGACCTAGAGAGATATACATGGAGGAGGTTTAATATCCTGACCTAGTTAGATATACATAGGAGGTTTAATATCCTGACCTAGTGAGATATACATGGAGGAGGTTTAACATCCTGACCTAGTGAGATATACATGGAGGGGTATATTAATATCCTGACATAGTGAGATATACATGGAGGAGGTTTAATATGCTGACCTAGTGAGATATACATGGAGGAGGTTTAATACCCTGAACTAGTGAGATATACATGGAGGAGGTTTAATACCCTGACCTAGTGAGATATACATGGAGGAGGTTTAATATGCTGACCTAGTGAGATATACATGGAGGTTTAATATCCTGACCTAGCGAGATATACATGGAGGAGGTTTAATATCCTGACCTAGTGAGATATACATGGGGGAGGTTTAATACCCTGACATAGTGAGATATACATGGAGGAGGTTTAATATCCTGACCTAGTGAGATATACATGGAGGAGGTTTAATATCCTGACCTAGTGAGATATACATGGGGGTTTAGTACCCTGACCTAGTGAGATATACATGGAGGAGGTTTAATATCCTGACCTAGTGAGAGATACATGGAGGAGGTTTATTATCCTGACCTAGTGAGATGTACATGGAGGAGGTTTAATATCCTGACCTAGTGAGATATACATGGAGGAGGTTTAACATCCTAACCTCGTGAGATATACATGGAGGAGGTTTAACATCCTGACCTAGTGAGATATACATGGAGGAGGTTTATTATCCTGACCTAGTGAGATATACATGGAGGAAGTTTAATATCCTGACCTAGTAAGATATACATGGAGGATGTTTAATATCCTGACCTAGTGAGATATACATGGAGGAGATTTAATACCCTGACCTAGAGAGATATACATAGAGGAGGTTTAATATCCTGACCTAGTGAGATATACATGGAGGAGGTTTAATATCCTGACCTAGTGAGATATACATTGAGGAGGTTTAATATCTTGACCTAGTGAGATATACATGGAGGAGGTTTAATACCCTGACCTACAGAGATATACATGGAGGAGGTTTAATATCCTGACCTAGTTAGATATACATAGGAGGTTTAATATCCTGACCTAGTGAGATATACATGGAGGAGGTTTAACATCCTGACCTAGTGAGATATACATTTAGGAGGTTTATTATCCTGACCTACTGAGATGTTGAAGGAGGTTTAATACCCTGACCTAGTGAGATATACATGGAGGAGGTTTAATACCCTGACCTAGTGAGATATACATGGAGGAGGCTTAATATCCTGACCTAGTGAGAGATACATGGAGGAGGTTTAATAACCTGACCTAGTGAGATATACATGGAGGAGTTTTAAATATCCTGACCTAGTGAGATATACATGGAGGAGGTTTAATATCCTGACCTAGTGAGATATACATGGAGGTATAATACCCTGACCTAGTGAGATATACATGGAGGAGTTTTAAATATCCTGACCTAGTGAGATATACATGGAGGAGGTTTAATATCCTGACCTAGTGAGATATACATGGAGGTGTAATACCCTGACCTAGTGAGATATACATGGGGGTTTAGTACCCTGACCTAGTGAGATATACATGGAAGAGGTTTAATATCCTGACCTAGTGAGATATACATGGAGGAGGTTTAATATCCTGACCTAGTGAGATATACATGGATGAGGTTTAATATCCTGACCTAGTGAGAGATACATGGAGGAGGTTTATTATCCTGACCTAGTGAGATGTACATGGAGGAGGTTTGATATCCTGACCTAGTGAGATATACATGGAGGAGGTTTAATAACCTGACCTAGTGAGATGTTGGAGGAGGTTTAATACCCTGACCTAGTGAGATATACATGGAGGAGGTTTAATATCCTGACCTAGTGAGATATACATGGAGGGGGTTTAATATCCTGACCTAGTGAGATATAAATTTAGGAGGTTTATTATCCTGACCTACTGAGATGTTGAAGGAGGTTTAATACCCTGACCTAGTGAGATATACATGGAGGAGATTTAATACCCTGAACTAGTGAGATATACATGGAGGAGGTTTAATATCCTGACCTAGTGAGATATACATGGAGGAGGTTTAATATCCTGACCTAGTGAGATATACATGGAGGATGTGTAAAATCCTGACCTAGTGAGATGTTGAAGGAGGGTTAATACCCTGACCTAGTGAGATATACATGGAGGAGGTTTAATATCCTGACCTAGTGAGATATACATGGAGGAGGTTTAATATCCTGACCTAGTGAGATATACATGGAGGAGGTTTAATATCCTGACCTAGTGAGATATACATGGAGGAGGTTTAATATCCTGACCTAGTGAGATATACATCTAGGTTTAATATCCTGACCTAGTGAGATATACATGGAGGAGGTGTAAAATCCTGACCTAGTGAGATGTTGGAGGAGGTTTTAATACCCTGACCTAGTGAGATATACATGGAGGAGGTTTAATACCCTGAACTAGTGAGATATACATGGAGGAGGTTGAATACCCTGACCTAGTGAGATATACACGGAGGAGGTTTAATACCCTGACCTAGTGAGATATACATGGAGGAGGTTTAATATCCTGACCTAGTGAGATATACATGGAGGAGGTGTAATATCCTGACCTAGTGAGATATACATGGAGGTTTAATATCCTGACCTAGTGAGATATACATGGAGGAGGTTTAATAACCTGAACTAGTGAGATATTCATGGAGGTTTAATTTCCTGACCTAGTGAGATATACATGGAGGTATAATACCCTGACCTAGTGAGATATACATGGAGGAGGTTTATTACCCTGAACTAGTGAGATATACATGGAGGAGGTTTAATATCCTGACCTAATGAGATATACATGGGAGTTTAGTACCCTGACCTAGTGAGATATAGATGGAGGAGGTTTAATACCCTGACCTAGTGAGGAATACATGGAGGAGGTTTAATACCCTGACCTAGTGAGATATACATAGAGGAGGTTTAATATCCTGACCTAGTGAGATATACATGGAGGAGGTTTAATATCTTGACCTAGTGAGATATACATGGAGGAGGTTTAATACCCTGACCTAGAGAGATATACATGGAGGAGGTTTAATATCCTGACCTAGTTAGATATGCATAGGAGGTTTAATATCCTGACCTAGTGAGATATACATGGAGGAGGTTTAACATCCTGACCTAGTGAGATATACATTTAGGAGCTTTATTATCCTGACCTACTGAGATGTTGAAGGAGGTTTAATACCCTGACCTAGTGAGATATACATTTAGGAGCTTTATTATCCTGACCTACTGAGATGTTGAAGGAGGTTTAATACCCTGACCTAGTGAAATATACATGGGGGTTTAGTGTCCTGACCTAGTGAGATATACGTAGAGGAGGTTTATTATCCTGACCTAGTGAGATGTACATGGAGGAGGTTTAATATCCTGACATAGTGAGATATACATGGAGGAGGTTTAATATCCTGACCTAGTGAGATATACATGGAGGAGGTTTAATATCCTGACCTATTGAGATATACATGGAGGTTTAATATCCTGACCTAGTGAGATAAACATGGAGGAGGTTTAATATCCTGACCTAGTGAGATATACATGGAGGATGTTTAATAACCTGACCTAGTGAGATATACATGGGTGTTTAGTACCCTGACCTGGTGAGATGTACAATGAGGAGGTTCAACATCCTGACCTAGTGAGATATACATGGAGGAGGTTTAATATCCTGACCTAGTGAGATATACATGGAGGATGTGTAAAATCCTGACCTAGTGAGATGTTGAAGGAGGTTTAATACCCTGACCTAGTGAGATATACATGGAGGAGGTTTAATATCCTGACCTAGTGAGATATACATGGAGGAGGTTTAATATCCTGACCTAGTGAGATATACATGGAGGAGGTTTAATATCCTGACCTAGTGAGATATACATGGAGGAGGTTTAATATCCTGACCTAGTGAGATATACATCTAGGTTTAATATCCTGACCTAGTGAGATATACATGGAGGAGGTGTAAAATCCTGACCTAGTGAGATGTTGGAGGAGGTTTTAATACCCTGACCTAGTGAGATATACATGGAGGAGGTTTAATACCCTGAACTAGTGAGATATACATGGAGGAGGTTGAATACCCTGACCTAGTGAGATATACACGGAGGAGGTTTAATACCCTGACCTAGTGAGATACACATGGAGGAGGTTTAATATCCTGACCTAGTGAGATATACATGGAGGAGGTGTAATATCCTGACCTAGTGAGATATACATGGAGGTTTAATATCCTGACCTAGTGAGATATACATGGAGGAGGTTTAATAACCTGAACTAGTGAGATATACATGGAGGAGGTTTAATATCCTGACCTAGTGAGATATTCATGGAGGTTTAATTTCCTGACCTAGTGAGATATACATGGAGGTATAATACCCTGACCTAGTGAGATATACATGGAGGAGGTTTATTACCCTGAACTAGTGAGATATACATGGAGGAGGTTTAATATCCTGACCTAATGAGATATACATGGGAGTTTAGTACCCTGACCTAGTGAGATATACATGGAGGAGGTTTAATACCCTGACCTAGTGAGATATACATGGAGGAGGTTTAATACCCTGACCTAGTGAGATATACATAGAGGAGGTTTAATATCCTGACCTAGTGAGATATACATGGAGGAGGTTTAATATCTTGACCTAGTGAGATATTCATGGAGGAGGTTTAATACCCTGACCTAGAGAGATATACATGGAGGAGGTGTAATATCCTGACCTAGTTAGATATGCATAGGAGGTTTAATATCCTGACCTAGTGAGATATACATGGAGGAGGTTTAACATCCTGACCTAGTGAGATATACATGGAGGGGGTTTAATATCCTGACCTAGTGAGATATACATTTAGGAGCTTTATTATCCTGACCTACTGAGATGTTGAAGGATGTTTAATACCCTGAACTAGTGAGATATACATGGAGGAGGTTGAATACCCTGACCTAGTGAGATATACACGGAGGAGGTTTAATACCCTGACCTAGTGAGATACACATGGAGGAGGTTTAATATCCTGACCTAGTGAGATATACATGGAGGAGGTGTAATATCCTGACCTAGTGAGATATACATGGAGGTTTAATATCCTGACCTAGTGAGATATACATGGAGGAGGTTTAATAACCTGAACTAGTGAGATATACATGGAGGAGGTTTAATATCCTGACCTAGTGAGATATTCATGGAGGTTTAATTTCCTGACCTAGTGAGATATACATGGAGGTATAATACCCTGACCTAGTGAGATATACATGGAGGAGGTTTATTACCCTGAACTAGTGAGATATACATGGAGGAGGTTTAATATCCTGACCTAATGAGATATACATGGGAGTTTAGTACCCTGACCTAGTGAGATATACATGGAGGAGGTTTAATACCCTGACCTAGTGAGATATACATGGAGGAGGTTTAATACCCTGACCTAGTGAGATATACATAGAGGAGGTTTAATATCCTGACCTAGTGAGATATACATGGAGGAGGTTTAATATCTTGACCTAGTGAGATATTCATGGAGGAGGTTTAATACCCTGACCTAGAGAGATATACATGGAGGAGGTGTAATATCCTGACCTAGTTAGATATGCATAGGAGGTTTAATATCCTGACCTAGTGAGATATACATGGAGGAGGTTTAACATCCTGACCTAGTGAGATATACATGGAGGGGGTTTAATATCCTGACCTAGTGAGATATACATTTAGGAGCTTTATTATCCTGACCTACTGAGATGTTGAAGGAGGTTTAATACCCTGACCTAGTGAGATATACATGGAGGAGGTTTAATACCCTGACCTAGTGAGATTTACATGGAGGAGGTTTAATATCCTGACCTAGTGAGATATACATGGAGGAGGTGTAAAATCCTGACCTAGTGAGATGTTGAAGGAGGTTTAATACCCTGACCTAGTGAGATATACATGGAGGAGGTTTAATACCCTGACCTAGTGAGATATACATGGAGGAGTTTTATTACCCTGAACTAGTGAGATATACATGGAGGAGGTTTAATATCCTGACCTAATGAGATATACATGGGAGTTTAGTACCCTGACCTAATGAGATATACGTAGAGGAGGTTTAACATCCTGACCTAGTGAGATATACATGGAGGTTTAATACCCTGACCTAGTGAGATATACATGGAGGAGGTTTAATACCCTGACCTAGTGAGATATACACTGATGAGGTTTAATACCCTGACCTAGTGAGATATACATGGAGGAGGTTTAATATGCTGACCTAGTGAGATATACATGGAGGAGGTTTAATATCCTGACCTAGCGAGATATAAATGGAGGAGGTTTAATATCCTGACCTAGTGAGATATACATGGGGGAGGTTTAATACCCTGACATAGTGAGATATACATGGAGGAGGTTTATTATCCTGACCTAGTGAGATATACATGGAGGTTTAATATCCTGACCTAGTGAAATATACATGGGGGTTTAGTACCCTGACCTAGTGAGATATACGTAGAGGAGGTTTATTATCCTGACCTAGTGAGATGTACATGGAGGAGGTTTAATATCCTGACATAGTGAGATATACATGGAGGAGGTTTAATATCCTGACCTAGTGAGATATACATGGAGGAGGTTTAATATCCTGACCTATTGAGATATACATGGAGGTTTAATATCCTGACCTAGTGAGATAAACATGGAGGAGATTTAATATCCTGACCTAGTGAGATATACATGGAGGATGTTTAATAACCTGACCTAGTGAGATATACATGGAGGAGGTTTAACATCCTGAACTAGTGAGATATACATGGAGGTTTATTATCCTGACCTAGTAAAATATACATGGAGGAGGTTTATTATCCTGACCTAGTGAGATGTACATGTAGGAGGTTTAATATCCTGACCTAGTGAGATATACATGGAGGAGGTTTAACATCCTAACCTCGTGAGATATACATGGAGGAGGTTTAACATCCTGACCTAGTGAGATATACATGGAGGAGGTTTATTATCCTGACCTAGTGAGATATACATTTAAGAGGTTTATTATCCTGACCTAGTGAGATGTACATGGAGCAGGTTTAATATCCTGACCTAGTGAGTTGTACATGGAGGAGGTTTAATATCCTGACATAGTGAGATATACATGGAGGAAGTTTAATATCCTGACCTAGTGAGATATACATGGAGGAGGTTTAATATCCTGACCTAGTGAGATATACATGGAGGAGGTTTAATACCCTGACCTAGAGAGATATACATAGAGGAGGTTTAATATCCTGACCTAGTGAGATATACATGGAGGAGGTTTAACATCCTGACCTAGTGGGTTATACATGGAGGAGGTTTAATACCCTGACATAGAGAGATATACATAGAGGAGGTTTAATATCCTGACCTAGTGAGATATACATGGAGGAGGTTTAATATCTTGACCTAGTGAGATATACATGGAGGAGGTTTAATACCCTGACCTAGAGAGATATACATGGAGGAGGTTTAAATATACATAGGAGGTTTAATATCCTGACCTAGTGAGATATACATGGAGGAGGTTTAACATCCTGACCTAGTGAGATATACATGGAGGGGGTTTAATATCCTGACCTAGTGAGATATACATTTAGGAGGTTTATTATCCTGACCTACTGAGATGTTGAAGGAGGTTTAATACCCTGACCTAGTGAGATATACATGGAGGAGGTTTAATACCCTGAACTAGTGAGATATACATGGAGGAGGTTTAATACCCTGACCTAGTGAGATATACATGGAGGAGGTTTAATATCCTGACCTAGTGAGATATACATGGAGGATGTGTAAAATCCTGACCTAGTGAGATGTTGAAGGAGGTTTAATACCCTGACCTAGTGAGATATACATGGAGGAGGTTTAATATCCTGACCTTGTGAGATATACATGGAGGAGGTTTAATATCCTGACCTAGTGAGATATACATGGAGGAGGTTTAATATCCTGACCTAGTGAGATATACATGGAGGAGGTTTAATATCCTGACCTAGTGAGATATAAATGGAGGAGGTTTAATAACCTGACCTAGTGAGATATACATGGAGGAGGTTTAATATCCTAACCTAGTGAGATATACATGGAGAAGGTTTAATACCCTTACCTAGTGAGATATACATGGAGGAGGTTTAATATCCTGACCAAGTGAGATATACATGGAGGAGGTTTAATAACCTGACCTAGTGAGATATAAATGGAGGAGGTTTAATAACCTGACCTAGTGAGATATACATGGAGGAGGTTTAATATCCTAACCTAGTGAGATATACATGGAGGAGGTTTAATACCCTGACCTAGTGAGATATACATGGAGGAGGTTTAATATCCTGACCTAGTGAGATATACATGGAGGAGGTTTAATATCCTGACCTAGTGAGATATACATGGAGGAGGTTTAATATCCTGACCTAGTGAGATAAACGTGGAGGAGGTTTAATATCCTGACCTAGTGAGATATACACGGAGGAGGTTTAATACCCTGACCTAGTGAGATATACATGGAGGAGGTTTAATATCCTGACCTAGTGAGATATACATGGAGGAGGTTTAATATCCTGACCTAGTGAGATATACAAGGAGGAGGTTTAATACCCTGACCTAGAAAGATATACATGGAGGAGGTTTAATACCCTGACCTAGTGAGATATACACTGATGAGGTTTAATACCCTGACCTAGTGAGATATACATGGAGGAGGTTTAATATGCTGACCTAGTGAGATATACATGGAGGAGGTTTAATATCCTGACCTAGCGAGATATAAATGGAGGAGGTTTAATATCCTGACCTAGTGAGATATACATGGGGGAGGTTTAATACCCTGACATAGTGAGATATACATGGAGGAGGTTTATTATCCTGACCTAGTGAGATATACATGGAGGTTTAATATCCTGACCTAGTGAAATATACATGGGGGTTTAGTACCCTGACCTAGTGAGATATACGTAGAGGAGGTTTATTATCCTGACCTAGTGAGATGTACATGGAGGAGGTTTAATATCCTGACATAGTGAGATATACATGGAGGAGGTTTAATATCCTGACCTATTGAGATATACATGGAGGTTTAATATCCTGACCTAGTGAGATAAACATGGAGGATGTTTAATAACCTGACCTAGTGAGATATACATGGGTGTTTAGTACCCTGACCTGGTGAGATGTACAATGAGGAGGTTCAACATCCTGAACTAGTGAGATATACATGGAGGTTTATTATCCTGACCTAGTAAAATATACATGGAGGAGGTTTATTATCCTGACCTAGTGAGATGTACATGTAGGAGGTTTAATATCCTGACCTAGTGAGATATACATGGAGGAGGTTTAACATCCTAACCTCGTGAGATATACATGGAGGAGGTTTAACATCCTGACCTAGTGAGATATACATGGAGGAGGTTTATTATCCTGACCTAGTGAGATATACATTTAAGAGGTTTATTATCCTGACCTAGTGAGATGTACATGGAGCAGGTTTAATATCCTGACCTAGTGAGTTGTACATGGAGGAGGTTTAATATCCTGACATAGTGAGATATACATGGAGGAAGTTTAATATCCTGACCTAGTGAGATATACATGGAGGAGGTTTAATATCCTGACCTAGTGAGATATACATGGAGGAGGTTTAATACCTTGACCTAGAGAGATATACATAGAGGAGGTTTAATATCCTGACCTAGTGAGATATACATGGAGGAGGTTTAACATCCTGACCTAGTGGGTTATACATGGAGGAGGTTTAATACCCTGACATAGAGAGATATACATAGAGGAGGTTTAATATCCTGACCTAGTGAGATATACATGGAGGAGGTTTAATATCTTGACCTAGTGAGATATACATGGAGGAGGTTTAATACCCTGACCTAGAGAGATATACATGGAGGAGGTTTAAATATACATAGGAGGTTTAATATCCTGACCTAGTGAGATATACATGGAGGAGGTTTAACATCCTGACCTAGTGAGATATACATGGAGGGGGTTTAATATCCTGACCTAGTGAGATATACATTTAGGAGGTTTATTATCCTGACCTACTGAGATGTTGAAGGAGGTTTAATACCCTGACCTAGTGAGATATACATGGAGGAGGTTTAATACCCTGAACTAGTGAGATATACATGGAGGAGGTTTAATACCCTGACCTAGTGAGATATACATGGAGGAGGTTTAATATCCTGACCTAGTGAGATATACATGGAGGAGGTGTAAAATCCTGACCTAGTGAGATGTTGAAGGAGGTTTAATACCCTGACCTAGTGAGATATACATGGAGGAGGTTTAATATCCTGACCTTGTGAGATATACATGGGGGAGGTTTAATATCCTGACCTAGTGAGATATACATGGAGGAGGTTTAATATCCTGACCTAGTGAGATATACATGGAGGAGGTTTAATATCCTGACCTAGTGAGATATAAATGGAGGAGGTTTAATAACCTGACCTAGTGAGATATACATGGAGGAGGTTTAATATCCTAACCTAGTGAGATATACATGGAGAAGGTTTAATACCCTTACCTAGTGAGATATACATGGAGGAGGTTTAATATCCTGACCAAGTGAGATATACATGGAGGAGGTTTAATAACCTGACCTAGTGAGATATAAATGGAGGAGGTTTAATAACCTGACCTAGTGAGATATACATGGAGGAGGTTTAATATCCTAACCTAGTGAGATATACATGGAGGAGGTTTAATACCCTGACCTAGTGAGATATACATGGAGGAGGTTTAATATCCTGACCTAGTGAGATATACATGGAGGAGGTTTAATATCCTGACCTAGTGAGATATACATGGAGGAGGTTTAATATCCTGACCTAGTGAGATAAACGTGGAGGAGGTTTAATATCCTGACCTAGTGAGATATACACGGAGGAGGTTTAATACCCTGACCTAGTGAGATATACATGGAGGAGGTTTAATATCCTGACCTAGTGAGATATACATGGAGGAGGTTTAATATCCTGACCTAGTGAGATATACAAGGAGGAGGTTTAATACCCTGACCTAGAAAGATATACATGGAGGAGGTTTAATATCCTGACCTAGTGAGATATACATGGAGGAGGTTTAATATCCTGACCTAGTGAGATATACATGGAGGAGGTTTAATATCCTAACCTAGTGAGATATACATGGAGGAGGTTTAATACCCTGACCTAGTGAGATATACATGGAGGAGGTTTAATATCCTGACCTAGTGAGATATACATGGAGGAGGTTTAATATCCTGACCTAGTGAGATATACATGGAGGAGGTTTAATATCCTGACCTAGTGAGATAAACGTGGAGGAGGTTTAATATCCTGACCTAGTGAGATATACACGGAGGAGGTTTAATACCCTGACCTAGTGAGATATACATGGAGGAGGTTTAATATCCTGACCTAGTGAGATATACATGGAGGAGGTTTAATACCCTGACCTAGAAAGATATACATGGGGGAGGTTTAATATCCTGACCTAGTGAGATATACATGGAGGAGGTTTAATATCCTGACCTAGTGAGATATACATGGAGGAGGTTTAATATCCTGACCTAGTGAGATATACATGGAGGAGGTTTAATATCCTGACCTAGTGAGATAAACGTGGAGGAGGTTTAATATCCTGACCTAGTGAGATATACAAGGAGGAGGTTTAATACCCTGACCTAGAAAGATATACATGGAGGAGGTTTAATATCCTGACCTAGTTAGATATACATAGAGGAGGTTTAATATCCTGACCTAGTGAGAT